>NW_001813976.1:1819008-1837562 GCF_000149585.1 Histoplasma mississippiense | reverse complement strand
AGGCGAAGCCCAGAGAGGAGCTCTAAGCGTAGTGGAGCACCACATAGCTCACAACCTGGGTCTCAGCTACTTGGAGGACCTAATGGACTACACGCAGACCCCAGCCCCCACGCAACAATGAGGGACACACTAAACCTCCTACAATATAACGTGCACAACTCTGCGAGAGTTATGGGTGCGTTATTGGCAGACCCTGCAACAGAAGACAAATACGACGTAATTGCAGTACAAGAGCCCAGCCGGAATCCCCACATGCTAGCAACACACTGCCCCAGAAGCTGCGGCTTCTGGCCAGCATATCACCCGGAAACACACCCAAGAGTATGCTTTCTGGTCAACAAAAGGCTCGTGGAACACACATGGGAATGCCACTACCACTCAGAATACATTGCAGTGCTGACAATCACCACCGACCTGGGTAAGGTGCAAATAGTCAATGTGTATGCACCTCCTCCAGGGGGCTACAGCAGTGAACCGGAGGAATCCCCCATAGGCCAGCTGCAGGAGGTAGCCGGAATGGGCACAGATGCAGAGCTGGTCATATTAGGAGATCTTAATGTCCACCATGAGAGGTGGGGAGGGGTGAGAGTGGAGAGAAACTTCCGCATGGCATGGCAGCTAATAGCACAGGTGGATAGGCTGGGTCTCCAGCTTGCCACACCTGTAGGGGCTACCACATGGCAGGACAGAGGCAGCCCAGGAACGACTATAGACCTCGCCTTTCTATCACCACTCCTGCACGACAAGCTCAGGAGGTGTGCAATAGCGGAGGAGGCATGCAAAGGATCTGACCATAAGCCCCATAGAAACAACACTGGAACTCACACCCATCCCAAAGGAGGCTGAGAGACGAAACTGGAAGAATGCGGAGCCTGAGGAGGTAGCAAGGGACTGCCAAAAGCTATATGTGCCACAAAGCCTGGACTCCAGGCAAGCAGTCAAGGAGTATGCAGACTACCTGGTAGGATTTGTAGGGACATTAGCGGACAAACACGCCACCGTAAGTAAGGCTGGGTTAAAATCCAAGACATGGTGGTCACCGAGGGTGGCCAAGGCAGTGGAGGAGTACAAGCAAGCTAGGAGGTCCCAGCTCCCAGAAATGGAGCGGCTCAGGGCACGCTGCAGGCGCAACAGAGAAATCCACTTGGCTAAGACAGCAAACTTCAGAGATCTGGTTGACAGGACCCGTGGTGACCCCAGATTGATGTGGGGACTAGCAAAATGGGGCAAGGAAAGAAGCCATTTGCCCCCACAGGCACCTACTGTCCCCCCCCTGAGAACAGGGGAAGGGGCTGACGCGACGGTAGAAACCTCTTTTGAGGGGAAGGCTGAGGCATTACGACAACGGTTCTTCCCACAGCCAGAGCCCGCCGACTTAAGTGACACCAATATGGAGCTGCTGCAAGCTGAAAGGGAAGCGTCAAATGACACCATCAGTGTGGAGGACATGGAAAGCCTGATCCAGAGACTGCCAAACAGGAAGGCACCAGGGAGGAGTGGGATCACCAACGAGTTCCTTAAGATGCTGGGCAGAACATTTGTGGAGGCCATAACAGCTCTCACCAATGCATGCTGGCATTGGGAGACTTACCCAGACACGTTTAAGGAAGCCAAGACAGTGGCCTTGCGCAAGCCAGGGAAGGCTGACTACCAGACTGCAGGAGCGTGGAGACCCATTGCCTTGCTGGACACAATAGGGAAGATTGTGGAGGCAGCAACTGCAAAACGCCTGCGGAAGATCGCGGAGGACCACAACCTGCTACCCTCACAGCAAATGGGGGCAAGAAGGGGCAGGTCCACTGAAACAGCCATAGCACAACTTCTAGCCCAGATAAGGACAGTGTGGCAGCACCCGGGACAGGTTGACAAGGTGCTGCGGGAGCGAATGGTTCACATCCTCCGGCGACTGGGCATCCCCAGGGACCTGGTGGGATGGGTTGCGTCCTTCATGACCAACAGGAAATCCACAATTGCCTTTGAGGGCCAGGAATCAGACACCTTTGACATCCCAGCAGGCATCCCGCAGGGGTCACCCCTATCACCTATACTATTCCTATTCTACAATGAGGAACTGGTGCGCATCTGCTCAAGACCGGGGCGCCCGGTGGTGTGCATAGCCTTTGTAGACGATGTCAACGTGATGGCCTATGGCCAGTCCACTGAGGACAACTGCAGGGAGCTCCTGCGCATGCATCGGGCATGCGAGGAGTGGGCAGCACGGCACGGAGCGGTCTTTGCCCCCCAGAAGTATGAGCTAATGCACTTCACACGGGCGCGCAACCAATTCAACCTACAGGCTGAGCTGAGACTACCAGGACAAACTATACAACCGAAACAGGTGATGAAGGTATTGGGTGTATGGTTAGACTCTAGGCTGAGATGGAAGGGCCACCTGGACGCGGTGGCAGGCAAGATGAAGACTCAAGTCAGAGCACTGTCCCAAACCACCCAATCCACATGGGGGCTCCCACTACAACAAGCGAGAATGGTGTATAACATGGTCATCAGGCCGGCCCTGACCTATGGAGCAATAGCATGGCACCAGCCACAGGGGCAGGGGGGCACGGGTCCAGCTAAGTCAGGACTGGCCCTCAAGCTGACCACAGTGCAGAACTCCTGCCTCAGAATAGTGGCAGGGGCATACAAAAGAACCCCAACAAGCACACTGGAAGCGGAAACCCACACAGTACCCTTAGACATCCACCTGGATGGGCTAGTGGCAAAGGCGGTCAACAGGATGAAGGCCTCAGGAATGGCGCAACAAATTGAGAATGCGTGTGCGGCCATAAGGACCAGGCTTCGGCACCGTGGGGTGACAAGGGGGGCACAGAGACACATGGGAGCTGTGGTTCACCCGGCAGCCCTGCCAGTGGACTGGGAACAGCAATGGATTCAGGGTGCTAAGGAGAGAGCCACAGCAGAGATGACACCGGAACAACGAGCCAACCTGGACCAAGCCTCATATAATCACTGGCTGAAGCGCGAGCAGCTCTGGAGGTGGGTGCAGAGGTGGAAAAGACGTGAGCCCCCCTGGGGGGAGCGGCATGGCCGGCCCCCAGACAAGAAAATTCTGAAGTGGCACACCGGCCTGCGCAAGGCTCGCAGCACTATCATCATCCAATTGAGGTCAGGGAAAACCGGACTGGCAGCTTTCCTAAACCGGTGTAAGGTACCTGAATTCCCCACCCCACGGTGCCCCTGTGGGTATGAATGGGAAACAGTCGAACATGTTCTGATACACTGCGAACGCTGGGAGCAGCAGCGTCAGGGCCTTATAAGAAATGGCAGGCTAGACAAGAGGATGCTGCTAGACACCAAGGAAGGCCTGCATCTCCTGTCAAACTGGTGGATGGAGAGCGGGATTCTAGGCCAGTTCACATTAGCACGCGAGCTGACACACTATGTACCATAAGGCCCTGAGCTGCCTTGGACCCCCAGAATCCCCTGAATCCCACATGCACTCACTCCCCTGAACTACTTAGCCCCTCCCTCTCCTCCCTCTCCTCCCCATCCCCTCGCCTCTCTCCACCTCATTTGCACCACCTCATTTTCATCCCCTCATCATCTCCTCACCCTGCCGTATAATCTCCTCTATCTACCCCTTCTGTCAATCCCCTCTACCCCCTCCTGTCACTCCCTTCTATCCTAACAGCGCCTACTATCTGTCCCTCCCGTCTTCCTTTCTTTTGTTACTCTACTTTCTCTAATTCCTTTTCCTTTGTTCCCGCTCCCATTGCAAGGAACAGCTCTAGCTGACTTGCCCGGTACCCTGCAGATGAACAGGATAGTTAACACCGCTGTGCGCAAGGTTTTTCACCCCCCTGCGCCAAGGCGCAGTGGAGTTTTCCTAGCTAGACATATGGTAGCAGAACCGCATATCCATTGGATGAAGGCGGAGTATAATAAATAATAATAATAATAATAATAATAATAATAACATCCCTATATTTTCTTCCAGCCTCTGGTAATTATCATTTTGTTCATGACATTCATTCCTTTCTATTATTTATTAAATGTCTTTCTCACCTTGCAACCATTTATTATGATCTCAACCACTTGCCATGGACTGGAAACGATAAAACGAGCTTTCTCGTTTGAGTGGTGGATATTTGTCCTTCAGTGTCATTTTTGCTTCTTTTCCCCTACCAGGTTTTCTTTTCTCTTGTCTCCTCTTTTCTCTAATCTGCCTACTCTCTTGTTTCGCTCCAAATCATTGATCCTACCCATTGCCTATCTAAATCAGATCCTCAGAATGACACTAAGCTTCAATCTTAGCAATGATGCCACTGAAGACTCACTTTTCAAGTCCGGTTGGTTCCATGATCCCTCACATTTGTCCCGACATTCCAACACCCCAGATATAGATCATACAACTGCCGCTCAGCAATCACTCTCATACCCCTAATTCTAGTTCGTACTCTTCTTGCAGCACCCTGCTGGGAGGTAAAGACAGGGATCGA
This sequence comes from Histoplasma mississippiense, assembly GCF_000149585.1. NCBI lineage: Eukaryota > Fungi > Ascomycota > Eurotiomycetes > Onygenales > Ajellomycetaceae > Histoplasma > Histoplasma mississippiense. Next base: position 1,833,102 of record NW_001813976.1, on the reverse strand, counting down.
TAACATGAAGTACGTCCATTTTCCAATTCCATGTACCTAATCCACGGGGGAAACAAAAGCTTAACGCCTTTATATAATAGCATCGCATACTCCCCAACGACGGGATCATTGCAATTGAATGCATACCAGTAATGACAGCCGAAGATGCGGCGTTTAGCCCTTTTTCATCCGACGTTAAAGTCTTCCCAGTACTCCGTATTCGTGTTCAAATTCATCACATCCCTTGCCCCGCAGTCCGAGGTTAATGTCAGCAGCATCAAAATACCCGACTTTTGACGGAAGCAGGAATTTCCAAGCAATTATTTAACATGGCAAAAAGCAACTGCTTGGCTTCCTCCTAGGTGTAAAACCTTGAGTCTACAGCGTAACTACACTTGCGCACAAGTCCCTCTAGCTGATAGCTGCGACTTACAATTCTGATATTCCGCACCGCCGTCCTCAACGCAACCCCGCCATGGTATCTCTGCCAGGGGTCCCAGGTGGATTTAGACACTATTAATAAGTCTCTCTGCATATGAGAGCGGTTAGAAAAGGCTAACAATTATAAGTTACTCCGGAGATTCCACTTTTTGCCACCAGGAAAAGTCACTTCTTCTTCTATTAGTGTGCAACTGGAACCAATTGTTGACTTGCATGCTTGAACACATCGCAACGCATACGCTTAGTAGGCATATAAAATAGACTGCCTGAAAAAGTATCTTCTCAGGCGAAATAAGCGGCTCCATCCTTGACAAGCTCAGGCACAAGCTCCAAACCCCAAAGGAACTCTTCGACTCGTGCAATATGGGCGACGCTCCGCTCCCTCAAGAACACCTCGTGGTGATTCTTCCATTCGACGAGCCAGTCGCCTTGATAAATGATATTCGCGAAAGCTTTCCGCATATTCGAGTCTCATACTTTAGACAACAGCGCGAAACGCAGGTTCATGGTGCTGTGCCAAAAGGTGGGTTCTAAGTTGAGAATATACGTCTGCCGCTCCTATACAAATTTGCACTCTCCCACTGTGCATTTGTTTGAACGCAGCCAAGCTTGAGCATATGATCATGCAACCTGATTTTCCTTTTCTTTTGCTTTTATTATTATTATTTATACATAATCTTGAGTGTGAACGACCTACGCACATTGGTCTGATAGCCCTATTGATGATTTGCTACTTCTATTTTCGCCTTCGATTTCTTCCCCTTAGCATTCCCGTCTCTTCCTACTCAAGATTGGCAGGTCAAATTAATTATCCTTTAGTGATTTGCTGATTCTTCTGGTTTTCGCAGACCTCCTTAATTCAGCAACCATCTTATGTATGTTACATTACGCCCCGATTCTCGAGGATATTCCGAAGTACGCAATGCCCTATTCCAATGGCCGAGCATGACAAACCCTTGTTGATAGACAATATAATTTGCATTTAGTGTGAAATTCGTCCATATCGTTTCCGCAGGCATGGACCGCTACTTGAGCCATCCGCTGTTGACGGACACCGATATTGATTTAACAACTACATCCGGCATTCACGGCCCACCAACCGCAGAGTGGGTCGTTATGAACTGGCTCGTATCTTCCAAGATGTATGACCAAACTTCCGAATGGCAAAGGAAGCATATTTGGACACATAACCAGAGCCTTATGGACAAAATGGAGGATAATGTGGGCAAAAGAGTTGGTATTTTGGGATATGGAAGTATCGGACGACAAGGTATTAGCTATACGATTCCTATCAATTCCAATTTCTTGACCTCACTTGAGTTTCCTTTTCAATTGCAACAACGCTCAAAAGCCGTTATAATATCCTCCTCGTGAAAAAACATCGAGTATTGACATAACTTGCTTGAAGTTGCCCGCGTGTCTGTCGCTATGGGCATGCAAGTGCTTGCATGTACATTCTTTCCCCGCACGACTCCTGAATCCCGGCGAGATAACGGCTACATAGTCCCGAACACCGGTGACCCCGATGGGAGCCTACCGGTTTCCTGGCACAGTGGCTCTGATAAAGCAGCTCTCCACGCTTTCCTCTCCCAAAACCTGGACTACCTCCTGGTATCAGTTCCCCTAACGCCTTCAACGGAATATCTCATTGGCGCCGAAGAAATAGCCCTACTTTCGAAATCCTGTACCCGCACCACCCGCCGGCCGTTCCTGACAAACATCTCCAGAGGCATGGTGATTGATCAGGACGCATTGTTGGAGAGTCTGAAATCTGGCGAGCTAGGCGGGGCAGCCATCGATGTGACTGAACCAGAGCCACTGCCAGCTGATCACCCACTGTGGGACGCGCCGAATTTGCATATTTCACCACATATAAGTTCATTGGGAATTGAGTATTTGCAAAGGGCTTTGGATGTGCTGAAGGTGAATCTGGACCGATTGGAGAAGGGTGAGCCGTTGGTTAATCTATATAGGAGAAAAATGGGGTATTAAATTCTCTCTGGGCTCTATTCGCGTTCAGAGTATATGTATAAATTATGGCGATGCATATTTTTTTTTTTTTTCATGATAGAGTCTACTACGGTGGTATTAGCTTGAATATTATTGTTTTTACTCTATCATCCACTCCTGTCATGTTGGCTCGGTAAGAAGAAAAGGTCGGGAGGATTGACAAGCCCTCGGGTTTGTATGTACCGTACATCCCGTTGCATCATTTCAATTACCGTGGAGAATACTATATACTACTCATCTCAACAGAAAACAATCTCAATTATATCCAACTGGCCTCAGCGGCATTAGCGAAAAAGGATCACTAAATAATGAAACCTTTCAATATCAGAATGATTACCACAATTACAGGCCCAGGTCGCCAGCTAATGAAAACCAGAATAGAGAGCTGAAGGTAGACGTATATGAACAAAAAAAAAAAGAAAGACTCCCTAAATCCGTGGCCAGAGGTAGCAGGTACCACTCTAGAAACCAAGAGAAAGTGACAGGCTGCGTAACTTCGTTAAACGTCCAGTACCATGATGGTCAGGGCAATCGATGAATTAAAGAATGCAGAGAAGTAAAACTCGGGCGATAAGTTGGAGAATACGTATAAAATAAAATAAAATAACGAAAAAAAAAAAAGCAAAACTCCAAGCAAAACTAGAAAAAAGGAAACTAAATGGTATTATGAGCGGCAGCACCTACTGAGCAGATTGCACAGTCATTGCCATCAATTGATCTTGTAGCTCTTTCATCTGTTCGGCACCAATACACTCGACTGCTCCGCCTTCAGGATTGCCCTTGAGTTGTACGGCAAAATACTCGCCGTCGCCACCATAGGCACCAACTGTAACCCACACAAATTTACCCCCTGACGGTGTCATCCACGATTTCTCCTGAGTACCATGCCAAAATATCTCGCCACGGTATTCTCGTGTGGACGCCAATTCGTCGGGAATGGTTTTGTTGGAGTTGCTATCCATAGGAGCAGATAACCCTTTGCGAAGCAATACTCTGCTTCCTAATCTTCTACTCTCAAACCAGCTCCGCAGAACCTGTTGAATGAACTCAAGCTTTTCGCGGAAGGCATTTGCCTCCAATATATCGCAAAACCGGCTGCTACTAATCCCGGACGGGTGAGTCGTGTGGCCCGAGAGAGCGGCGAGATAAGTGTCCAGATTTTCAGATATAACGGCCCTTGTATCGAAGCCTGCTGGGTGCATTCTACCCCTGGTTGCTAGGTAGCGTGATGCAGAGGGTGAAAGATGATAAAAATCAGTTTGGCAAGGCCGTAACTCCGATGAGCCTTGCGATCCATGAGGCGAGAGCGAGATAACAAGTTTAGTATGATCCGGAAAGTTGAACTAGAGTTGAATAGACAAGTTAGATAATTCCATGATATCACTTCTGGCCTGGCAGTACGAACCTGGAATGCTCCGTCTCCAAAACCCCAGATGCCAACATTTCCTAAGCGCTGATAGAATTTGACATATTGATTAATTTCGCTGGAAAACCTGTTGCGGCTCCTCTCATCCTCGGGAGGACAGTCGTCATCTACACCTCTTCCTAAAGTTCCAATCATGTATTTACCGAATTGGTCGACCAGCTTGACCCGTTTGACTTTCTCCGCATCGCACCTTGCAGAGTCTACCCCACAATTCATGCGAACCTTTATGCCTGGCCCACCGGGGCCATTTTGGTTCCTCACTTCAAATGCATCCGGTCGAACGAGAACCCTTCTCACTCCACCCTCATAGTTAGAATTGTCTTGCACATCAGCGTTCTCATAAAACTCCACAGGTTGACCATTTCTTGGAACAAGTTGATTAGCATCGGCATATGCAATGCGGGGGTTTTCCTTCGAATATGCTTTCCGGCGGATATGCCGTTCTCCATCCCGGACCACCACGCAACTTGCCGGGCGTCCGTGCTCTCCCTTGAAAACGCACCCCACACTCCCATCATCCAAAACGTATCCGATACCGTACCTATTCGTATAATCCACCCACTTGACGACGTAAGGATGTGGGTCAGAAAGTGACGGAAATTGCTGACGTTTCCATGCCCTTGAAGTCGATGTTCTCCATGATTCCAATCGGTCGAAGTGTCGAAGGTAGCTTTTCAAATCGCCTAGAACTTCACGCGCGGTCGTCCCTGGCATGAGCTCTGGATGTTCGTCGGGATGTATTAGAGGACTTAGTCCGAGTGTGGATCGTGATTTGTTAGAGTTGGTAGATTTGCTGCCATAACTGCCATTGCTGTTTGTGTTCCTGGATCTTTCGTCCCGCTTCGTCTCACGGGATTCTTGTTTTTGAGTGCTTTCTGGATATTCCGGCGGTCGCTGTCTTTCTGTCTCGCGAGGATCGATTCTCACGGTCCTCACAGGCATACCGCGAACCGAGCTATGTATGCCATTATCTTTATCGTTGATATCAAGCATTTTGACTTCAAGTTTAGTTTCCGGTGCTAACTGGTTTTTTCCCTGTGTTAACGCTGCGATTTGCTGCCTCGATTGAGACCTCGTTTTCCCAATTGTCAAATTTATTGGTTCTGAAGTGGATTTAGTCAATGCGGAAGTGGACAATACGTTCGTGTCGCGGACGGATGCAGAATAGCCAGATGCCACCCTCCGCGTCCGGATCGGTCTCTCATTTAGCAGCCGCTGGGGAGGAATGCTGTCGCCCAAGGTATCATTTTCTACGGCTTCTCTGAGATCAGCTTGACGGTGCTGGGAGGATGATGGGTTCCTTGACTGTCGTTGTGACACAGCCTGCTGCCGTAGGAGTGCTGCATGGCTTTGGGTTTGAGTCTCTTTGCGGCGAATTTGTGCAACCAAAGCAGATGTTGTGCGGGCAGCCGCCGCAGCTTGTTGTTTAAGGGATGAGGTACGTGATCTAGGAAGCGGCTCGTCATCAACGGGGCTATCAGGATCAGGTTGAGCAGCGTCCTCTTCGGCTGTATGACTCCAATCCCCATTTGGTCCAGTGTAGCAGCTGTAAACTCGATCCTGTGGTATTGGTACGATGGGCTGCATTCCTCTCTCTTCTTCAGCAGCACATTCAGCGAAAGCAGATTTGGAACATCGTTTCCCTGCCGGTCTCCTGATTGATCCGGTTGAAGTCCTACCAACCCCACATTCTGTGTAAAACTGGTTTTTGCAAATAAGATACCGCTCGTCAGAGTTTTTCGTATAGGAAATTTTCCCTAGATACTTCGAGTCATGGTCAAGGCTATATCCGTAACTCATGCGATCCCCTCGAGGATCTTGAGTTGTCAGCCAGGTAGGCGGAGCAACTCGTGTGGCCGGGTCCAATTGACGTGGTATACAGCCACTATACATATTAAAAAATGCGTGATCAACAATCTGGTCGGGTTCCGGTCGTTCTTCCTCATTCAAATTCAGACAGGAGCTAACCAAGTGCTTTGCCTCCACTGGAATATAATTAGCACCCTCGGACTCCTTGGGCCACACATATGTTAGATTTTTGACTTTCTTGTAGATTTCGTCCTGCGTCTTCGATTGAAACGGGGGGTATCCGGTGAGCATGGCAAAACTGGCCCTTAGTTAATTCACAAAACTGATATAATTGAAAGCAGCAATAAGTTCTACTCACAAGATTACACCGAGGGACCATATATCGACTTTTTGATTATGGCCTCCTTTGCTTTTATCCAAAACTTCAGGCGCGATATAATTCGGAGTTCCGCACAACGTTCTCCGTCTCTTTTCGTCCTTTTCCGAGAGGATGATAGCAGCTAGACCAAAATCTCCAACTTTGATATCCATATTTCTATCGAGAAATAGATTTCCCATTTTCAGGTCCCGGTGAGCCACGTTTCTTTTATGCATGTATTTGACAGCTCCGCAAAGCTGAATCATAAATCTCCTGACCTCAGGCAAGCTTAGGCATTTCCTCTTCCTCACCATGTCCATAACGGAGCCGTGAGGGCACAGTTCCAAAATGACGTAAGTGTTTTGTTCGAAGGAAAATGCCCTATAGAAACCCACGATATTGGGATGGCACATTTTTGAATGTATTTGGAGCTCGGTTCGGAACTAGACGTGCCGAAGTTAGACATTGTAAGGTGGAAGGACAGGTTACCAGAGTATCTTTTGTCCATACCTTTTCCTCCATTTTCTTCTGGTTCATTTCCGACTTCACCACTTTCATCGCATATACCTTATTGCTTCGCGCAAGTCTTCCCTCATAGCATACGGCAAATCCCCCTTTTCCAAGAAATTTGCCAGTGATGTATTCCTCCCCCCCATCTTCTGGCTCACGAACGGTTGGGGGTGGTGGTGGAGCGTGGTTTTTGGCGGACCGCGCCTTTTGAGGTTGTGCATCTTCGGCGCCTGCCTTCGTCATGGGATCTGTCTTGGGTTTGGGAAGAATATTGGTGGACCGAGGTGACAATGCCTCCATCGTTTTATGGACTGTACAAGGGCAGACTGTACAAGGGCACTTGCTGTTTCGAGCTCATGCGATCGCAACAATCAGGAATATCTAGGTGGCCCAAATAATATTAACGTGGAAAACATTACAGGATTAAGGAGTTTTGGAGTTTGCGATGGGGGCTCGACGGTAGTCAAATAACAGAGGGTTTTGTTATTCCTCTGATCTCAGATTCGAGTTTCGATTGAGGAGCAGACTCGACAGAACTAGTAATCAAAGATGGAACGATGCGATATCCACAATAATAGCATGAAGAGAACAATAGCATTGAGGGCACCCAATACGTGTTATACGAGATATCATATCCCGCCGTGCTATTTTATGCTTGGGTGGAGTGTTGTGAGAGCAATTCACTGCCCTGCCTTGCCACATGGAGTCACGATGTATCATTTCTCAAAGTGGAATATTCAAAACATTGCCCTGGAAACGGAGAAGGTTAAAACAAGACTAAGTCCATTTAGGAACAGCATTACATAATCCGCCGTCTTTGACAAGGAGCCAATCAGCAACGACTTGGATTGCATTAGTGGAATCTTTTGGGGAACTTTGACTCGAGCTCTGGAGGCTAAGCTCATCAATCGGACGCTGGACGGCGTGGAGGCACCAGTTTCCAGCCAAATACCTGGGCCTCCGCTGGCATGGTTCCACACATCCTGGAACTGTCTTTCTCCAAACCTGAAGAGCTACAACGTCCTCTCGCCCAAGGATGTCTGTAACTCTAAAATTATCCTCGTTGATCATCCGAACACTGTCCAAACCAATTGCTGTAAGCTGGAGCCAGCACACACGCAGCTACACTGTCCCTGTCAACGTCAACCTTGAAAGCTAACTGGCTGCTGCAATCCAAAGAACCGAAATCAAAGCACAAGCGCGTGAACATTGAGCGATTCCGACGACTATGCATTTCCTTTTGCCCAGTCCCTCCACCGGGTGGATATGCGCCTTACGACTGGGACTCCTCCAGAGCTCAGCGGCAATAGAAAAACAGGCCGCACGCGAGGCTGCTGCTGAGGCCCAAGCAAAAAAACAAAAACATAATATCACTACCGTGAAAACGGAAGCGCAAACCAAACTTGAAGACTCCCTCACTGCAAAGCAAAAGGAAAAAGCCCAAGAGCCTCCCAAGCCGCCTCCGCCAATCCGGATTCGACCACTTTCAGAAGCGAAAGCCATTGATTCTGGAGCAACATTTATCAGTGAGACATTTCTGTTTCTGGTTGCTGGTGGTTTGATCGTATTCGAATCGTTCAGATCACGAAGGAAAGAATCATCAAGAAGAGAGGATGTAGCAGAACGTCTTGCTGAATTGGAAGAGTCTGAACGGGCAGCACGTCGCGGTCTCGTTGTGCTAGAGCGGGAGGTTATACAGCTGAAAGCAAAGCTAGAGAAACAGTCGCCGAGAAGCATAAAGCGCATTTTACCAAGAGAAGTTTGGGATGTTGATGAAGAGGAGGAAGCAATCGAAGAGCCTGGTTGGACATCTCGCGTTCTTGGCTACTTTACATGGCCCAAGAAGGAGAGTGTCAGCAATACGACATCTCCAGAGACTGCCAATTCTCTCAGCCCCATTATCTCCTCATCCGCATCCAAACCTTTGAATGGCTCTTCCCAACCTGCTTCCTCTTCGCCACTACCATCTCAAGCCACCAAATAAAATCTTTTTGACGGGCCATATCGAGGTCATCTTGTCATTGATACGTTCATCGTTAAAGAAATGCTAACTTATTGCATTTTTGGCTTCCAATACCCTACTTGGTCGTTAATTTTTAAAACGTATATTGTACTGCAGTCTCTGCTCATTATTCCCTCATATTTTATTCACATAACTCGTTTGTTTCCCCTTCCATGTAGAAACTAATATCTCAACTCAGCAACCCGAGAGCTCCCGTCAGTTGTCTTGAGTTCTTTTTTTTTCCATTTGCTTGTAAGCAAACTTTCTTCTACTTCAAGAACTTATAGATCGAGTTGGCTAGATGAAGTATAAAGATATTGATTAACCCATACCGTCCTTTAATTTGATTTGAGTCCGCTTCCTAGATTTATTCATTTAAGAGTGCATTTTCCTGTGAGTTCCTCTAACCTTGATAACCACAATTACCCGTTTAGGTGACGTGAAGTCTCTAGCCACAGGCCAAACTTAAGAAAGGCATACTCTACTCCGTAGTCTTCTGCACGGTCTGGTTGGACTAGAAACCTCCCTTTGTTCCTTCACTGCCGATTATGAACATTTACTCAAACACCAGCCTTCCATAGAGACTAACTTGGGTGCTTTGTCAAGCAACGCTACGTCGTGATTTCAATTGGTGCGTCGGGCTTTGTCATGCCCCTTGCCACTCAAAAGTATAACTAGTACTTTCAGACTTGTTAATGTACTGGACGAGAAGATATTCAAGATGCTGGGAATACCGTGAGAAACCCTCGGTAGCCGTGAACTATTGTCCTATTAGTAACATAACTACTCGATGAGATAAAAAATAGTAACATAACTACTCGATGAGATAAAAAATGAAATTATCTCGTATCTTTACAGTTTGGCTTGTTGACAGAGAAAACCAGTTGATCTGCTTCAATTATATATTCATGTGCTCATCCTGGGTTTTGAGAACTCAACCAAAATCGAACACTACATTCAGGTTTAGTTTCCACTGTTGCATGGGATAGGGGATCAAGCATAATGGAGCACTAGGAGCTGATTGGGCTTGAAGATGTAGTTTCATTATTAAAAAAGAAGTATATATGTGTGATTCCAAACAACCACTTCTACAGGAAGTTCATTGGAGACATCCCTAAGGTAATATTCCTATTTCCTCTATGTTTATGATTATCGGTTGATCCAAAAAGAACTTTGAGCCTTTTCACTATCGGGTTTGTCGAACAAAGCCCTTTCACCCAACATTTTCTAGGTTCTTTGTTTCGTTTTTGAGAGATCCAAGAAAGAAAGGATTTACGTCTTATACTTAATAATTGATCATAAACAACACTTGATTTTTTTTTTTTTTTTTTTTTTTTTTTTTTTTTTTTGAAAAAAGAAAAAAAAAAGAGAAAGAAAGAAAAAAGAAACACACAATTCTCACAGGAACATGGCCTAGCTCAGGTACTAAAGTTAACTGACGTCCAAAAGCGATTTAGATTTGGACCGAAAAGGGTTGCGCGTACCTCGCTTATATAAGCCATGACTAACTAGCCACCACATGGTGTGGCGCAGTCGCTGTAAGCGCCGCATCATCATCATCGACGTCGGGAATCAAAAGCAACTGTCTACCCACATGCACTTCATGACTTTAGTCTTCTGTTGTTGTCCTGCTTCTTCTGTATTCTGAGCCTGTATTTCTTTCTGGAGCCAGCTACGGAGACTTTCTGCAGGTCGAGGATTTATGCAGTTGCTGCTTTGTTTGCGCCCATACATCCACTCTTTCAGGAGACGTTAGTTAGTATCCATAGAGCCTGTCCGACCTGGCCCGAATAACCAAACACGCGCCCGACGCAACCCAAGAATATGGTCAGTACCAGTCTCGCAGATTCTTGTTGTGCAATTTAGATCCCTAACTCTATTTTCTTCAGGGACAATCACGACGCCCTCGAGACCCCGAGAAGAAGAGCCGCGGGTTCGGACGGTCGAGGCATGGTGAGGGCGGGGCAGGGGGAAAACCTCAGGTTAAAAAGGCCGTATTCGAAAGCACAAAAAAGAAGGAGGTTGGAGTGTCAGATCTTACGCTCCTCAGCAAAGTATCGAATGAGGCCATAAATGAGAACTTGAAAAAGAGATTTGAACATGGCGAAATTTACGTATGGCTGCCTTCCGGAGCGCGCACCCACGCCTACTTACGCCCTAGCTGACAACTTCCTTTGGGATACAGACATACATCGGTCATGTCCTTGTATCTGTGAACCCATTTAGAGACCGTAAGTCAAATCTATCTTATACAAAAAGGCCAGAGTGACATACTGATCATCACAGTGGGTATCTATACCGACAAGGTCCTTGATTCCTACCGCGGCAAAAACCGACTTGAAGTTCCCCCACATGTTTTTCGCTGTCGCTGAAGCAGGATATTATAACATGAAAAGCATACAATGGAGAATCAATGTGTCATTATCTCGGGCCGAAATCCGGTGCTGGGAAAAACCCGAAGCTGCAAAGCGCCTGATGCAGTATATTGGCGGAATGGTGTCAAGGTGCAAGCGATTCTTCCATCCAGCATACCAAAGACATGGTTCTGGCGACTAACCCTCTTCTCGAGTCCTTCGGTAATGCGAAAACCTTGCGGAATAATAACTCGTCGCGGTTCGGAAAATATCTAGAATTACAATTCAATTCTGTTGGTGAGCCTGTCGGCGCCACGATTACAAATTATCTCCTGGAGAAATCTAGAGTCGTTGGGCAAATCACGAATGAACGAAACTTCCATATCTTTTATCAATTTACAAAAGCTTCACCGCAGACCTATAGAGGTATTTAAAATGGCATCCTTCAATGGAGTACTCGTCAAGCTGACAAATAATCCAGATAACTTCGGCATCCAACAACCGCAGTCTTATGTGTATACAAGCCGCTCCAAATGTTTTGATGTCCCAGGCATAGATGATACTACTGATTTCAAAGATACATTAAACGCCATGAACATCATTGGTTTATCCCAAGCCGAACAAGATAATATCTTCCGCGTTCTGTCAGCTATTTTATGGCTCGGAAATATGCAATTTATCGAAGATGACAGTTCCAACGTTTCAATAACGGATCAGTCGGTGGTGGATTTCGTCGCCTACTTATTAGAAGTTGATGCCGCTGCCGTGAACAAGGCCCTTACGTTGAGAATTATGGAAACTGCCAGAGGCGGGGCGCAGGGGTTCCGTGTATGAGGTTCCTTTGAACGTTGTCCAAGCCACTGCTGTTCGAGACGCACTCGCAAAAGCCCTTTATTTTAACATGTTTGATTGGATTGTTCAGCGAGTTAAATGCTTCACTTGCAGCTAGGGGCTCTGTGGAAAACTCCATCGGTATCCTGGATATTTATGGGTTCGAGATTTTTGAGAAAAACTCTTTCGAACAACTCTGCATCAACTACGTCAACGAAAAGCTACAGCAAATTTTCATCCAGCTTACCTTAAAGACGGAACAAGAAGAATACGCTCGCGAGCAAATCAAGTGGACTCCCATTACATACTTTGATAACAAAGTTGTGTGTTCCTTGATTGAAGATAAACGACCACCTGGGATTTTCGCCGCGTTGAATGACGCTTGTGCAACTGCACATGCTGACTCCGGCGCGGCTGATCAGACGTTTGTAGGAAGGCTGAATTTCCTTAGTCAAAATCCAAACTTCGAGTCCAGGCAGGGCCAATTTATTGTAAAGCATTATGCTGGCGACGTTGGTTACACTGTGGATGGAATGACGGACAAAAATAAGGATCAGCTATTGAAAGACTTGCTTAATCTAGTGGGCTCGAGTAGTAACCGCTTCATGCATACACTCTTCCCCAACCAGGTTAATCAGGACGACAAGCGTCGGCCGCCAACTGCCGGCGACAAGATTAAAGCATCTGCAAACGACCTCGTTGCGACTTTAATGAAGGCACAACCGTCATACATCAGAACTATAAAACCGAACGACAACAAATCACCATCCGAGTACAATGTTGGCAATGTGATGCATCAAATCAAATACCTTGGTCTACAGGAGAACGTCCGAATCCGCAGAGCGGGGTTCGCCTACCGCCAAACTTTTGACAAGTTTGTCGAACGCTTCTATCTGTTGTCACCGAAGACTTCATATGCTGGTGATTGCACCTGGACTGGGGACGCTGAATCGGGGGCGAGGCAGATCCTGAAAGACACTAGCATCCCCGCAGAGGAATATCAGATGGGTACTACAAAAGCTTTCATAAAAACCCCTGAGACCCTGTTCGCACTTGAACACATGCGGGATAGATACTGGCATAACATGGCCATCCGTATTCAGCGAGCTTGGCGAAACTACCTCCGATACCGAATTGAATGTGCTATCCGAATCCAAAGGTTCTGGAGACGGGTCACGGGAGGGCTGGAATATATCAAACTCCGAGACCAGGGCCACAGAATTCTTGGTGGAATGAAGGAAAGACGTAGATACAGTCTTGTTGGCTCGCGAAGATTCCTTGGTGATTATCTTGGAGTTGGAAACAATGGAGGCCCTGGAGAAATGATCAGGGATTCCATTCGCATTAGCAGTAAGTGTTGTTACCATTAATACCCATTTATATACAATTGAACAAATGCTAACTGCCCAAAACATCAGAATCCGAAACTATTTTATTCTCCTGCCGCTGTGAGCTCCTTGTTACCAAATTCGGTCGTTCAAGTAAACCTTCTCCACGAATTTTAATTCTAGTATGTGCACCTCCTCTTTAGCATAACTTCGATGCCTCAGCTGACCTGCCATTGTTACAAGACATCAAACAATGTTTACATTGTCGTCCAAAGCGTCGTAAATAATCAATTGAATATTTCCGCGGAAAGAACAATATCCATCGGTGCAATCAAGTTCGTCAGCGCGTCCAAATTGAAAGATGACTGGTTTGCTCTTGGAGTTGGTTCTCCCCAGGAGCCCGATCCCCTTATCAGCTGTGTATTTAAGACAGAATTTTTTGCATACCTCTCCAATGCGCTGCGCGGCCAACTCAACCTCAAGGTCGCCGACACGTAAGTTTTTCACTTTCTCGCCTAAAGTGAATACATTTATTGCCTGCAAGCTAACAAGCTCCAGTATCGAATATAATAAGAAGCCAGGCAAGTTGGCAGTAATAAAGACAATGAAAGATCCAGCAATTGCTCGGGATGATCTGTATAAAAGTGGGACAATCCACACCAGTCAAGGAGAACCACCAAATTCTGTATCAAAACCAACTCCAAGACCGAAGCAAGTTGCTGGCAAGCCCATAACCAAAGGCAAATTGCTCCGACCCGGTGGACCTGGAGGAGCGCCATCAAAACTGGCGTCGCGACCAACTGCTTCAAAGCCAACACCCACACCTCAACCTCTACCGAACGCTACCACCAAAGCCACAGGTATGAGTTCTCGACCCGCACCAGAGGCTACAATGCCCGTTGGTGCCAACTCCTCCAGCCATACCAGAAATACCTCAGACAAGCTCGAGCACCTCCTCCACCACCTCCTCCGGGCCGCACCGCCAGCAGCCAAAAAAGATACCGCCAAGGTTTTGTATGACTTCAACAGTGAGCGCTCTAACGAGC
>NW_001813976.1:1817487-1818814 GCF_000149585.1 Histoplasma mississippiense | reverse complement strand
CAAGGCTGGGCTCCCGAGGCATACCTAGAAGAGATTGTAGTCCCGATCCTCGCTGCGGCCGCTCCCCCGCCACCTCCACCACCTCCTGCAGCTCCTAGAGCAGTCACGCTTTCCAACGTGAACCCCGTAAACGCCGTCGTAACCAACGGCGCTTCTCGCGCTGCCGCGAAAGCCAAACCCACCCCACCAGCTCCACCGGCCAAACGGCCAATCGCCAGTCGCAAGCCGGCGCCATCCCCCGCCCCGCGAGACAGTGCGGTAAGCATGAACTCGCACGACTCGTCGGGCGGGAGTGGCCGTGCCACGCCAAATAGTATGAATAGTGCTAGCTTCGCGGGCGGGCTCGCGGAGGCGTTGAGGCAGAGACAGAGTGCGATGAAGCCGCAGGACGGTGACGATTGGTAGATGCCTGGATGAGTAAGTGTGGCTGGCGCATTACTTTATACGTACATTTCCGATAGATAGTTATGTTGCATGATTTTCTTTTTCGTCGTATTTATTTTCTGTTCTACTCTGGGTTTTTCTTGCCGCCGTTCGCATTCGTTTCTTTTATCGTTTTCTTTTTTCTTTTTAGTTTATATTTTTCTTCTAAACTCCGCCCCTTGCCTTCGCGCCTCTTCAATTATATTATAACATTATCCTGGATTTTCGATCTGTACGTCTCCCCCTTTACGCCTTTTCAGACGATTAAAATTTTTGCGCGGAAAGACGTAGCGAGTTTTACATTGCAGTTAGATCCAGACACTGAACATTGAAAAAAGTAATGGTGATGCCCGTCCGTATTAGCACATTCGTTGATTCTTACTTTTATTTTATGCCATGAAAATTCCTTCTTTTTGTTATCATGAGAGGATAAGCATGAAGCACGCAAGGAATTATACCTCCTTTGCATTTTCTCTCATTGCTTTTTACATCTCCAACCCGTGAAATATCCCAAAAGTAGTCAATTCCTACATGAGATGTAGTATCTATATCTGATGCTGCATTGAATATACGCATTTTTTTTTTTGAGAGCTTATTGCGACTGTGATAAACATGTTGGCAGCACGGAGGCACAAATAATTACTTCTTCGCCTCCGCAAACGCCTCCTTCATCGCAACAATAGCTTTGTCAATATCATCTCGTCCGGGATCCATCACGCTAACCCCCATATGCCCAAAGCGGATGTATTTGCTTGCCATATCCTTATGTAAGCCCCCGGCAAACACAACGCCCTTCTTGGCAAGCACCCGGGCGGATATTCCGGCGGCGGTCATGCCCTCTGGTAATCGGATGGCCGTCTTATGCATGTAGCTTGGTCCTCCGGCTTGGTCGCCAGCTGCCGCA
>NW_001813976.1:1814441-1817180 GCF_000149585.1 Histoplasma mississippiense | reverse complement strand
GGATGGCACGGCCGGAGGCCATGACTATGCTGAGTCCCGGTGGGCAGCCGATGGCCTTCTGGCTGGCGGTAAGCACGACGTCGAGGTCCCACGCATCAAAGGCAAGCTCCTCGGCGCCGACGCTGCAGACGCCATCGACGACGACGAGCGTATCTGGGCTGACGCGGCGGGCCAGGGCAGCGATCGACTTGATATCTGCGAGGACGCCGGTGGAGGTGTCGACGTGGGTGACGGTAAGGAGTTTGTAGGATTTTGCAGCCAGGGCTTTCTCAATCTGGCCGAGGGAGGGTTGTTCGCCAACGGGTGCCTTGAGTTGGGTGACTTTAGCACCGTAGGTTTCAAGGCAGTCGGCAAAGGAATCGCCGAAGTAGCCGGTGTGCAGGACGAGGGCTTCTTCTTCGCGCTCGATCAGGTTCGCGGATACAAGGTCCCAGCCCAATGTGCCACTGCCGGCGATGAGGAAAGGCTGGGAGGCTGGGGATGTAGTTTGGAAGAGGCTGCGTAGGAGGGTGAGGCATTCACCGAAAGTCTTTACGAAGGCGGGGCCGACGTGGCTCTCACTGTGCTTGGGTAGAACGTGGTTTATTCGGTTAGTTTGAACAGAGAAATTGGGACCGGACAATGGGGAACGCGTTACAGTGGGAACGGCACTTACGCATAATGGGACATAGAATGAAGAACCGCATCGTCGAATTCAATGGGGCCTGGGATTAGGAGCGTAGAGTGATGCTCTTGGGTGGACATTTTCTCCCGGGGTTCGTTGTGGTTGCTTGTGGGAGCAGCAGTATTTTTGAGATTGGGTGGCGGGGTTCGCTGGAGGGGTTTATATTCAATGTCGTCAGGCTCGACAGACACAGTCCTCTCGGTCGAAAATGGGGTGTTCAAAGCCGGTAGGGGGAGTCTCTGATCAAGATGTCGAGAGATCAGGCTCAGGCGCGGGTTTGCCCGTGAGGGAGCCAGGACGATTTCTCCACTTCCGAACCTGAGCCGGGCCACAGCTCGAAATGCCGAGAGGGAAAGGCTATTAAGCATATGCTTTTCGAGTATTTCCTTGCTTTCTTGCAGCAAATCTGCCGATGACGTGGATGCTGTAACGATTGTGTGTTTCTGGATGGTGGGGAGGAATACAGTTAGCAGCAATTGTAGTCGTAGATGATAATGAGATATGGAAATTGTCGACCGAGAAGGGGAGCCGATTTAATATACCCGAATACGGTTAAATAATCCCGTCCAGAAGACTTCTGGCCTTGTCTTTTTTTTTTGCTTTGCCTTTATTTTCTGTTAGCGACCCAGAAAACTGTTAGCTGCTGGTAGGGCTAGTATTTACTCTTATGGTGCAGCCCGCAGCATATTTACCAGTTGGACTGTTTGTCCGTTTATATCTAAGGCAGTTTATATCAGAAAAATGTTAAAGTGCAAGTATAAAATACCTACCATACCACCCTCATGTTTAACTCCGCGTGCAGGCATCAACTACCATTTTCTACTATCTACTGTATGCAGTATCTTCAAAATACTAGTAATTCCCAGATAAAGCCATCCCAACAGGTTGCCATTAATTGAGATATCGGCCCAAAAAAAGGGCATATCGCTGGCCGTTGACGTTGGAGAATCCCGTGCACATCGCGAACTACTAGCATAAAGAGGCAACCATTGAAAGGCAGTGCGGCAAAGGCATGATTAGGCATTTTATTAGGGATTTGTGGCAGTACGGGCAATAAATTGGCTGTCAAGCAGTCAGCCAGACAGCTGTCGATTATAAACATAATGCCCTAGTATCTGCCTAGGGTATTATAGAGGTGTCATGACAGCGCGCTCTCGGTCGAGAAGATCAGCACGTAACTAACTGTACGGTGAAGCTGCCTCAGCAAACGAATGACCAATTCGTCCACAGGATTGGCTAATTCCATCCGTCTCTTAAGCCGTCAGTGCCCAGTAGCTACGAGTACTGACGAGTCTGTATGGGAGACAAACGGCTGTATAAGTGTCCCGGGGTCAGAATGCCCCAAAATAGAATTTCGCCAGTTAGGGCTGAGGCGGTTAAAGCGCTAAACCATCCATTTCTGTTCCTGTTAATAGCCGCCATAGCCGCAGGGCACCAGCAGCGCCAAACATCGAAACCAGGCAGAACAGAACACGGGGAGAGGACGACGACGAGGACGAAGAAGAAGTAGCCTATCCATCTCACATTTAGATTTCATGGGATGGGTAGTTGAAGCTGCCACAAGTATGACCTCCCGTCTGGTCCTGGCCATCGGCGACCTCTTCGTCCCTGACCGCACTCCGGTACGCTGAATCTCCGCTTCTAGCATATAGTATCTCCAAGTTACCATCACTTCACCCACTCCATTGCTTTGACTGCTTGGTGGAGGAAAAGGGAAAAAACTCAATTCCTATACTAACATCCATTGTGCAATAATGATAACAATAATAGGATATTCCAGCAAAGGTTCGCACCAAACAATTTCCCCGCGATTTCTCCCTGTGTCCCTTCCCTTGCCCCGCCATAGAAAACAAACACTAAAATCAATACAGTTCAAAAAACTCCTCACTCCGGGTAAAATCGGCCAAATCCTCTGTCTCGGCAACCTCACTGACCGCGACACCTTCGAATTCCTCCGCCAAATCGCCCCAGACCTCCAACTGGTCAAGGGCGACTTCGATGTCGACTCGGCCCAATCTCCCTCTCTCCAAAGTCGTTACCCATGGCAGCCTGCGTATCGGGCTTTACCCATGGGC
>NW_001813976.1:1811120-1812362 GCF_000149585.1 Histoplasma mississippiense | reverse complement strand
TTCCCTTTCCCAGAAGAATATCGCCCCCAGAAAGCGGCGGGGTGCTCGAGATGGATTCGGAAATTTGCCAAAGTTCCGAGAAAAGCAAGTGTTCGTTGGACACGCAGTCCCGAGAGTCTGCGCGAGGATTAAGAGGATATCGATGCGACGGACCATTTTGTCGGAAACGTCGAATACGGCGCCTCGCCGGAGGAGATCCCAGGCGGCACTTCCAGAGTTGCGGGTCGATAAATCGGGTTACTATCTTGCTCGATAAGTTCACTGGCCATCCCCAAGGGGTTTGTCTCACCTTTCCTTTCTTCTGGTTATGCTGCCAGCCCTTGTGTTATTATGGTTTTAACTGGTGGTTTTTCTTTAATTTCTTTCTTTCTTTTTTTTTTTTTTTTCTCCTCGCTGTTTCTGTGTTTGCTCTCTTAAAATTCACTCCGCGCTGCCTGGGCAAGAGATGGAACGCTAATTGGTATAAATACACACAGGTATGCGTATGTGGAATTCACGGAGCCGAGTCTTGTGGCTCAAGCACTTGTTTTGAATGAGAGTGTCTTTCGCGGGAGGAACCTGAAGGCGAGAAAACTACCTCTTTCCCCATCTCTTTTACTTCCTTAATTTACTATCTATATCCATAGAACTACGTTACTAACATAAGCCAACCTCTACGTATTGTTCCTTATTTCAGGTCGTGCCCAAACGAACCAATTTACCAGGAATGACCCGAGGCCGGGGCCGGGGCCGGGGCATTGGTCGCGGCGGATTCGGACGTGGGGGATTCCCTCCTCGAGGCGCCTATCGTGGAGGCTATCGGGGTCGGGGCAGGGGATATGCACCATACTGAAAACTGAGCCTGTCTAAAATAAAAGAGAAGGCAAGAAATTTCTTATTTACATTTCGTCCGCGGCAATATACATCCATTTCGCAATTGAGCCAGAGGGAAGCACTTTGTACTTATTGGAGAGAACGAAAAGGAACTGCAGGGGGTGGGGGACGAACAAATATGGCCCAGTATTCCACCAAGACTCCATCCATATCTCCCTTTGCGCCAGGCATGGAAACCGAATAACATCGAACACTCAGCGTTGGGAGTGCGGTGCGGTGCGGTGCGGTGCGGTGTGTGTGGTGTGTATGAATATGATATGATATGGGGGATATGATGTTGAATTCTTTCAATTCATATATTTCTGTTTTTTTTTTTTTTATAACAAAAAAAAATCTTGAATCTGAAGCAAAGGCGATAAAAGAGAGAGA
>NW_001813976.1:1809359-1811020 GCF_000149585.1 Histoplasma mississippiense | reverse complement strand
GGGGGGTACTGTTTTGCTCAATGCTGATAATGTGTCAACAACCGTTTCCAGTTTGAAACCGGGGATATCTCGTCATCATACAGCAGGACCCTCTGATGGTTGCTGTGCAACTCAAATAAACATAGAGAAATGGAGGTCAAGCGCATATTTAAACTGAAATCTCATGAGGTAGATACTAATTGTAGTATGCAAATGCCTGATCTCCATATGTGCGGTAAAGTGCAACTCGAGGTGAGGGCTCGGTTGGCGGCAGTTGTCAGGATGTTCTCTGCAAGCATCAACCATTGCCATCGTTTTTGTGGCATTGCAACAACTTCAAGTCCAAGCCCAAGCCAATTCCAATTCCAATTCCTCGACCCTCGTACTCCATACCCCGTAACTGATAACGAGGCCTGTGCGAAGTTGGCCCTGCTCGGCGCGCCACCGATGTCCCCAGTGCTGCGGCCGGCAATTGGCCCGTTCCACTGCTCAGCCTCAGTTGGCGGCTCCCACGCCGGGCTTGGAGACAAGTACTCCGTACATCTGACATCTTTGAGCCTCCTGCCCACCAACAACGACATCTACTGCTACTACATCTACACCTACGGCCACGCCAATTATCTCGGCGGTTTGTTCGCTGCATCCAGGCATCAATATACATCTTCGCTGTCGACTCCTCAAGATTACGTCTATCTAGCTGCTCTGGGGTTCGCTGCTGTTGTTGCTGCTCCCTCCCCCGCTGGATGTGAGCCTCCACCAGCCACCCCTCAGCATATATCTCCACCGTCCTGAAGACGGAGACGGCCTGCTGAGTTAGGATTGCCGTCATAATGGGTTCCAACTTGCCTGCGTATGTCCCTGTCTCCTTTTGCTATAAATATCTACATCTCTACCTTGCCACCATTTGTCTGATGAGATGATGCGCTAATCCGTTTTGCCCCGCCAGTCAACCAAATCTCAGAGTCACAAGTAAGGATCCATCCATCCTTCGTCCCGTTCACAGTGATATTCCCTATATTGACCAAGAACTAAAGTCATCGCTGCTGATGGGCTGTACAAACGCGATGTTTTCCGTAAGTTGGACCCTCCTTCCGTCTCGAAAAGCAGGTTCCCAAGGGCGATAGGAAGATAGAGGCATTTGTGAAGAGAAATACTCCATATTGACAGCAGGCACTGCACTGTTTCTTATCCAGGATTCCCCGATCCCTTTGCAGTAGCCACGGTTGGTGGTGAACAAACTCACACTACGTCAGTGATCAAAAAAACCCTCAACCCATACTGGAATGAAGTCTTTGACCTGTACGTCACACCATTAAGCCCTGTTTGATTCACCTTGTATTGTGGCGCTGGATCTAACCAGGTTTTGTCAATAACCAGGAGGGTCACCGAAGATTCCATTCTTGCTATTCAGATTTTCGATCAAAAGAAGTTCAAGAAGAAGGACCAGGGTTTCTTAGGTGTTATCAACGTTCGCATTGGGGATGTGATAGACTTAGACGTTGGCGACGATGGTGAATTATCTTACTCCCAAAGCTATACTCCTATTTGATATCAAAGACGGTTACTAACTACTCCTCCTCACAGAGATGCTTACAAGAGACCTGAAGAAATCGAACGATAATCTTGTTGTTCACGGGAAATTGATCGTTAACTTATCCACGAACTTGTCAACTCCTGTCCGA
>NW_001813976.1:1805997-1808996 GCF_000149585.1 Histoplasma mississippiense | reverse complement strand
CAGCAAATGGATCGACTCCTCTAGGACCAACCTGAGCTCATCCGAAGATAGCCAAGGCAGGTTGCCAGCGGGTTGGGAAAGGCGAGAAGATAATCTGGGCCGGACATATTATGTGGATCATAATACCAGAACCACAACATGGACACGCCCTTCACAACAATACAACGAGCAAGCCCAACGCACCCAGCTGGAAGCCAACATGCAGATGGAACGCAGGGCTCATCAAAGCCGGATGCTTCCCGAGGACCGCACAGGCGCCAGTTCGCCAAACCCGCCGGACTCCCAGCAGGCAGGAACTCCTCCTGGGGTTTCCAATGCGAATGCTGCTTCTATGATGGCCACGGGAGCTACGACAGCGGGCAGTGGCGAGCTTCCAGCAGGGTGGGAGCAACGTTATACGCCGGAAGGCCGGCCGTATTTTGTGGACCATAACACGAGAACGACTACCTGGGTCGATCCGCGTCGTCAGCAGTATATCCGCATGTATGGCCAAAATGCTAATGGAAATAACACCACTATTCAACAACAGCCTGTGAGTCAACTAGGGCCGCTACCAAGCGGCTGGGAAATGAGGCTCACCAACACCGCTCGGGTGTACTTCGTTGATCACAATACAAAAACTACCACCTGGGATGACCCACGACTGCCGTCGTCTCTGGATCAAGGCGTTCCGCAATACAAGCGTGATTTCCGGCGCAAGCTTATTTACTTCAGATCCCAGCCGGCATTGCGGATCATGTCGGGACAATGCCATGTCAAAGTCCGACGAGGTGCTATTTTCGAGGACTCGTACGCAGAGATCATGCGACAGAGTGCTTCGGATTTGAAGAAGAGGTTAATGATCAAATTCGATGGAGAAGATGGTCTCGATTATGGTGGCCTTTCCAGGTTCGTCTGTTTTTACGTTTATTGTCGTCGTCAAATATAAAACTCCCCTGTATACTAACAAAAAAAAAAAAAAAAAAAAAAAACAGAGAATTCTTCTTCTTGCTTTCCCACGAAATGTTCAACCCTTTCTACTGCTTATTCGAGTATTCCGCACATGACAATTACACCCTCCAAATCAACCCACATTCCGGTATCAACCCTGAACATTTGAATTATTTCAAATTCATAGGGCGTGTTGTCGGTCTTGCTATCTTCCACCGACGCTTCCTTGATTCATTTTTCATCGGCGCCTTTTATAAGATGATGTTAAGGAAGAAGGTTACGCTGCAGGATATGGAGGGTGTGGATGAAGATTTCCACCGAAATCTAACATGGACATTGTATGATTTTATTTTTCCTTTCAGAGTTACGAGTATACCAAGTCTGCTGACCTACCAATTAGGGAACATGATATTACCGGTGTCTTCGACGAGCTTACATTCTCCATTGACGATGACCAATTCGGCGAGAGGAAAACCGTTGACTTAATACCAAACGGCAGCAACATTCCTGTTACCAATGAGAACAAAAAGCAATATGTTGAGTATGTACATACCCATTTGCATGTTAATAGTGTCCATAGGAGTACGCACCATAATTATAACTAACTGACCACTTCAAATTAGACTTATCACAGAATGGAAAATCCAAAAAAGAGTAGAAGAACAGTTCAACGCTTTTATCACCGGATTCAACGAACTTATCCCCGCTGACCTTGTCAACGTCTTCGATGAGCGTGAATTGGAGCTCCTAATTGGTGGTATTGCCGATATCGATGTGGACGATTGGAAGAAACACACCGACTACCGCGGCTACCAGGAGCAGGACGAAGTGATCCAGAACTTCTGGAAGGTCATACGGAGCTGGGATGCTGAGCAAAAATCTCGTCTCCTGCAGTTTGCAACGGGTACCTCGCGCATTCCTGTTAACGGCTTTAAAGACCTGCAAGGTAGCGATGGACCCAGGCGATTCACCATTGAAAAATCTGGAGAGATCACCGCATTACCCAAATCGCATACATGGTAGGTTCTTTTTATATCTCAATTGGCGTTTCTTTCTTTACCCTTTCATGTTTCCTTTGATACTAACTGGTTCGAAAAATTACAGCTTTAATCGTTTGGATCTACCGCCATATAAGACATACGAACAACTGCAGCATAAGTTATCCATCGCCGTTGAGGAGACCTTAGGTTTCGGCCAGGAGTAAATGGAAACCCAGCCATACAAATGCTATTTACTATTCCAATTTTTATCACAGAGGCAGACCTTCTCTTTTTTGTCCTTGTCCGAAGTGGTTTTATATAAGCATATTTCCTACCGCCATATATTTGTGTGTATAACTTGGTTCCTTCATTTCCTTCTTCTCTCTCTTCTGTATAATGTAGAGACTAAGGGAGGTGTGTGGAGAGGGGAAATTGAAAGAGGGGTATCAATATCTCCTATTTATGAACATGACATGAGTAACTTGTTTTGTTTCCCTCATTTAAAAATTTTTTATGACCTTGCTACCTTCTTCGCCGGTTCTATTTCTTCTTTCCTTCCATTTCATTGTCCTCTTCTTTGTTTTACCAGTGTTTTCCTCTGCTTGTTTCTCATCCTCCCCTTAATGACGCCCAGCAAATTTATTGTTTTCTTTTCCTTTTTCTCTTATTCCTCTCTCTCTCTCTCTCTCTCTCTCTCTCTTTCCGTAGGTTCGTAATAATTTACCCCCTCACTTCCCCACCTTTCCTCCTCTTTTATGATGATACAGATCCTGTCAGTATCCCGCACCAAATGACATTGCCAATCATTAAATAAACCAGGTTTGATATATGCATGCATGTACTGTACAATGCATGGAGACAGGTGGGGAAAGAAAGAAGAGAAAGCACGGAAAGGAATATCGAGCAAAAACATAGAGTACGAGAGGAACAGCTATATCATGAATAGGTCGAAGATATCTTAGATTGGATACTATGTAATACTTGTGCCGACACGTCCAGCGAGTATGGGGCTGTGATACAAGTTGGCATGTTCCAACTTCCTTCAACCTGGCGATTGGACAGTCAACTGACTGGTAGTTACATAGTAGT
>NW_001813976.1:1801898-1805607 GCF_000149585.1 Histoplasma mississippiense | reverse complement strand
CAGCTATCACACTTCTTCAGAAATCTTGCGACTTCCCCAGGAATTCTCCCAGAGAAGCCCAGTCTAAATAAATAATGCTGTTCGGCTTTCCGTTCCCCTTCCCACCAACGTCGCCAATATGTGCTTTTGTTACTGGCTCTCTGCGTCAGTGCCATACGAACCGACCAGTTGCCACAAGCCAGATACGGCCTCGGCTTCAAATAGTCTGTAACACATTTGGCTCCACATGCAGGAGCTATCGTTAATTGCCTGTGTTTCTCAAGAAAAATGTTTCACAACCTGGATTACCCCTTTTCTGTCCTTCGATGTCTATGACGCGGGCGAAACAACGCTCCATCTTCTCCTGAACCTGGTGTTTCTCATCTCCTCAGTGCTCCCACGCTCATTCTTCCCCATCATCATCCGCCCATTTCATTCATTCATATATTCACCAGCTTTCAGGTGTATTCAAATCAAATAATCCGCTTTCATATGCTAAATCTCTCACACAAATTCTCTTGTGTGAACCGCAAACAATAAGCATTGAGCTAGAAATTGAAATCAAAAAAGGAGAAAACACCTACATTCGTTAATTTTTCCATTCTATCCGTTCATATATATCGTCCACTTTCATTGCCAAATATGCGTTCATTTATTTCTCTATCGGCCTTTCTTACTTTCCTTTGCATTGGCGTGGCGAATATAAATGTCGCTGCCGCCGACAGTGGCAGCTCCTCAAAATGCCAGGCCCAGAAGTACGTGATTTCTTTTGTTGATAAGACTTGCGCGTGGCCAGGGAAAGACCAAAACTATGATGAAAAAACTACAAAAACTAGAGACGGAGATCAATTGTGAAGGTTGAAATATATACAGAATTCCGTTACTAACCAAAATCCCGAACACTCAGTATTCTCGATGCTTGCCTGAAATCCACCAATCTCCTTCTTTCGACCTGCGCCGTGCAAGATTGGATCTGCCTCTGTGACAAATATACCGCTATCCTAACGTACGATATATTCACTACTCATCGCAAGCCCTAGCCCCGTCAAGTTCCCCTTTCTATCACAGTTCCTTCCAAAGAATAGCAATCACAGAGAAAGATTTTTTTTTTTTTAAAAAAAAAAAAAAAAAAAAAAAAAAAAATGATAATGTTCAACGCTCAATTACTAACTCGTCCGAAACACGAATGTAGCTGCTACAACAATTGTCCCCGGGACCCAGGCCGGTTCGGCGTAGATTCCGCAAAAGTCGCGAACTGCAACGCTGCGGATACTCTCCGAACAACCACTCCTGTATCGACCCTAAAACCCACTGCGACGGAAAATACAGGTGCCGCCTCCCAAACTTCGGGGGAGAGCACTGCTACCGGCACGGGAGCAAGCAGTTCAGCTTCGGCCACAGGCAATGCGGCTGCAGGGATGGTTGTTGTTGGTGGTGAGATGGGAATGGGAGGACTCGTTTGGATGTTGCTTGCGGGGATTGGGTATTTGATGTGAAAGTCGTGTGTGGGGGGGGTGGGTTTGGTAGTCAAAAGGTTTGTTGTAGCTTGGGGCGTTAGGGGGGATCCTGTAGAATGTTTGCAAGTAAATTAATGGGGATGGTCACTAATTAATTCAGTTGGGGAAGTTGGCATTCCTTTGCGTTCCCTTGGTGGAGCTGACGCTCGTTTCGTTACAAGGTCGATTTTTCTGATTTTCTCAGTTGAGCCCGTGGGAGGATTGCTGAAAATTCATCGAGGAGAGGAATTGAAGCTACCAGGCGTGAATTGATTACTTTTTACATTTCCTAGGACACAAGGAATGGATGTGCGCTGTGTTTGGTGAAACGAGGATGGGGAAACTCAAGGGGCTTGTAAGAATAGTTAATTTGTGTGTTCAATAGGCCGTCTTCGGGGTTTATGGCATATTACCAAATTCGCCAGTTGGCTTGATTTCAATTTTTTGCTCAAAGTATTCATTGAAAGTTACATAGTAAGGCAATGACTTTCCTCCAATCACTCTCCTTGAGCTTTCTATGAAAGCTCCCATCCTCTCCTCCTTTTTCCCCTTTCCTACATTTATAGCTTTCAAATTACCAGTTGCAAGCACGGGTACTGCACCGAAATCATCGGCATTCCCATCCCCTAGGTTGCCGTTATAGTTGTTTCCTTCATCGCTTCCTCATACCCCGACACGTCAAGATGGCCAATAACGAACGCCACTCTCTCAATATCCAGCACGGAGATATTTTCCTTCTTGCTCCCCAATTTACCACGGCCGTCTCCTACGCCCCCCTTTTCGTTATGAATCTGATTGACCCTCTCCCTAAGCTTCCTCACAGCTTCCCACAACTCTCGATATTCTTTCATGTTATATTTGATTTTAGACTCCGTCATCGCTGGTGACTTCCCCTTGGGTCTCGGACCACCACCATCTCTCCCACTGTTGCTGCTGTTGGGGAAGTCATGCGCATATTTATCCAGGCAAAGCCAATTGAAAAGCTCGTCACTGAAAAACGGGGCCGCATTTATATCCATGCTAGATGGATCATCTGAAGACGTTTGACAGGGTGCACTAGACAAGAAAAGGGATGCAGTTGCCGGCCCCACGCCCCTGAGGGGACCTGTTAGCGTCTCGAGTGGCGCGGCGGGGAAATTTTCGTCGCCTGTATTGGATAGGACACTCCGCAGTTGCGAGAAGGCCATCCTGGTAGTGGACTTCACGAGGGATTCTGGATTTGATCGTATCATACCCATCAGGGCTGGTCGGTGGGAGCCATGCTTACTGCGAAAATGTCATGAGCACATTGCGTGTGACAGATGGAACGATCACGGAGCAGACTTGGTTGGGTTGGGATTGGGATTGGCACATACAGTTTCCAGTCCATAAGATTGACTATCTCATCCTTCTCTAGAAAGGGACCCGGAGCGGGTGAGCCATCATCATCCTTTGATACCTTTATCTTTTTCCTTGGTCTTTTCACATCTTCTTCCTCCCCCTTTCCTTCGTTCTTTTTACTGGTGTCTGTAGCAGAGCCAATTCCAGCTCTATTTTTCAGAGCAGCAGGTATAATCTCATAGCGCAATTTATCTAATTCCAAAAAGGCTTCGACTTCCATTTCTATAGTTTCTTCGGGTTTTTTTTTCGTCCTAGACCGTTTCGAAGAATCTTTCGCGCCCGCTTTCGGTGTAGACTTGGCTATCAGCTTAGCCCTGTAGAATTCTCTGATGGTGTGGGGATAGAGAGATAGGAGAAATGAAATGGTGGCACGGGAGATTTTGGCTGGCGCGAGGGGGCTTTTTGAAGCCATTTCCTGTCTTGTTTCGTTGCTGGCGATATAACTAATATTTGCAGAAATAAAGAAACGAGTTGTCCTTCTCTAGCCGTTGCTATATAACGGCGAAGGGGGCTAGGCACAGCAGATTCCAGCCTACGTTCAGATGTTAGATGAGGTGACGATAGTAAAGGAAGAGAAAAATCCGTATAATAAATTCCACCGCTCCGAGACAAGGGAAGCCTCCTTTGATAACCTTGAAGGCAGCAAGCAAATGAGAGTGGTGTAGTGATTTCCCTCCACTCCGGCTAGGACGAGGCCGACAATTTCATATCAGCGACGGACTTCCCAGACAATCAATCTGCGGGGTTCCTAGAGACCTGGGGGACGGCCGCTTGTCCGATGAATACCATTCAGGATTTATTTCAAAAAGTAGCAGATATATGGTGTATATACTATTGGTGGAACTCTGGAGAAT
>NW_001813976.1:1795658-1801798 GCF_000149585.1 Histoplasma mississippiense | reverse complement strand
TTTGAGGTATGCTTTCGATCGCGGGGTGGAAAAAGCGGGCACCTTGCGGTCACTGACACTCGTTGGAAATATCCAAGGAGGCCCCTGTGCCAAGAGGACGAATACCAAAGTTCAGCATAGTGCTTCCAGCTGCGGTTTATATATTTTTCCTTGCTTCGGGGACCCACCACAGCTCACACAGCCTTTGCTGGAGTTCCTCAAGTTTCTTTGGCTGTGTACTGTACGCGCCTATTACAATTATCTCCCTTCTTCAAAGGCCTGGTCCCCAGGGCTTCTTATTGTGCGAAGTTCGTAATATGTGCTGTGTGGTTGAATTGTGGATATAGTTAGTTGGCTTTTTAAACATGCCAGGTCACTGACGACAGAACTCAAATCGCCGCGCCAAGCAGAGGAAGATAGAGGCTAGATAGATCAAACACGCCATCGTTTTAGACGGAGAGAATCTAAATTAACAATGCACTCCGTATGGACGGTGCAGAACTTTACAGTCCAAAAAGATACATATGGGTGAATAAAAGAAGCTATAATTAAACTCACTAAGACCATATGAAAACAATTAATATCGTGAGATAACTATCATGTATATATTATACATATTTGCGTGAAAGTAGGAAAAGCAGGAGAAAACACTGGATCAAACTACATGTGAAGTAACTCCAAAAGAGAAAGAGAGAAGGGAGAGAGGAGTAAAGCATTCAACTCTTCAACTCTTAAGGCTAGATAGGTAGAAATCAAGCGCCATCTGCGCCGGGGAACTCGAGGAGCGACATGAGGAGAGTGTTTCGATTTGTGTATCATCATCATATGGCATGATGTGGAATGGAAATTTGAAGGGACCGTGGATTGCAGCTTTATGGACATACAAAATACATCTTGTTTATGTGCATGTGGAAGTTTTCAAGTTGAGGTGGCATAGGTATAGCCGCCCTCCAGAGGAAGGAAGGTCGATCTAAGGAAAACCAAAGCAATGAACTGTGTCGTGGTAGAAGTGAGAAAATAATGAATACCTATCTTGCGGGCTGGGAGGCTAAAAGAAGAGAGAGAGGGGGGAGAGAAGGTTGAAAGGGAAACCGGGCGATTGCTGTTGATTGAATATAATCAAAGAAAGAAAGAAAGAAAAAGTCGAAGATATGAGAGATGTGAACAGAATAAAAGAAATTGAAAATAAAAATAGGAGAACAAGAAAAAAGATAAACAGATTGGATAATCACATACGGTCGATGAGTTTCAAAATACAATAATCCCTTTATGGCCCCTGATATCAACCCAGTCCCGCCGAACCCAGACCCAAGACCCTGGACCAACCCAAACCGACCAGCGTGGGAAATAAAAAATGTAGCAAAGGAGAACCCAGGAGGAAGCAAGAAGAGTACAACCATATCCCAGACCCAGACAACAAGCCCGCCCAGCCATTCCCTTTCCCGCCCGTACAGTAATAAATATAATAATAAATAACTTGCTGGAAGAAGAGGAGGAGAGAGGAACCATGAGGGTGAGGGCGAAAGGCAAAGCAGGCCTACAAAACGCTTTAGGAGAAAAAGGAGTAAAGGAAAAATGGAGAGAGGAGAAGCAGAAGGGAATTCGTTCATAAGGCAACAAAAACCTGCCAGGACCCACAGTTTCGGTTTGTCGGTAGGTGAAAATGTACAGAATATATAGCAACGTATATAGAAACGTCTTAAGTCTCGAGTACGGAAAAAACTCTGCAGTAGAGAAAAAAACAATAGTCTCTAATAGTAAAAGCGGACGAGTGAACAAAAAGGGAAAACACGATAGTACATCACTCAGAGATTTAGAAATTATTATGGTCGAACGAACAAATCTATCCACGACGATTTCTCTTTCCACCGCCATCCTTCGACGTTCTTCGTGGAGTGGTAATCGGACTCACAAAGCTAACATGCCTCTGATCTTTCTCACTGGCACGGGACGGGGTCGCGGGAGTAGGAGCGGTAACAGTAAGTGCTTCTCCGGTATTCTGAGAGCTTCTCTTCTTCTTCCTGGGCCTTTCCCGCTTGTAAACTTCTCGAGGAACTTGGGGAGGGTGATGTTTGGAAGGGCTGGTAATTTCGGGTCCTGGTTTCGTATCTGACGCTGCTGTGGTGGCTACGTTCGTGCCTCCCCCGCTGCCCTCATCACCATCCCGAACCTCGATGTTGTCGGGACCCACATCGCTTGCCACGGAAGGGCTGGGGCTAGGTGTTACTGATTCTGACGGTGCTTCATAATCCTCGTCATCACTGACAAGGCTTGGTGCCTGGTTCGACTCCGCAGTGTGAGGACTGAGATCAGAAGAAATCGAATCAGCCATTATTATATCGACGTTGTTTTCTTGACTTCTTTGGTTGTCGATGTCGTGAGCATGAGTGGACCCTGAAGCTGGGGCATATGGAGATACGTAAGGGGTTCGAGGCGAGGGGGGAAGGGGAAAAGGAGCGGGGTGAGGCTTGCAGCTTGGTTTTTCAACTCGTTTTCGGCTCTCGGGCCATGATACATTGGATGGTGAAACTATCGTTCGCGCGGGTAATCTGCTTCCTCGGACACTAAGCTTAGATCGATCGTGGTTTGGGTGTTCATTCTCGGTTTCTGCCCCATCGCTTAACTCATCCTCTGAAAACATGTCCAGTTCTGTTTTCGTCAAGGCGTCATTCACGATGTCAAGCAGATCCACTGTCATACCCCTTCTTTTCATTAGGGAAGATAGATTTGGAGTCTTCGGAGAAGCTTGAAAGGAGGAACGGGGAGATTCAACGACAATTTTCTGGGGTCGCGGATGGCTTGAAATAGAGGTCTTTTCGGTTTGCGACGACGAAGATCCGTTTCCAGGCTGATTGCTGCAAGAACGAGGTGTTCCGCTGACACTGGGCCGCTTTGCTGTTTGATTCTGGGAGCCCGTGCGACGCGCACCAGGTTGCGGAGTAGAACCAACAAGGAGAGCTGACCGTATCAGAGGATGCACATATCCAACCGCGGTTCCTGCAGGTGCATCGTTATTATTCCCAATAACCATGCCTTTCTCGTCGACTTCTACCGGCTCTCCGGATGCAGCAGCAGCAGCGTCATGGCTTGCGAAATTCCTGTTATGCGCAATCCGGCAGTGGTTGATAAAGCCTTGGGTGCTGGAGAAATTCTCCCTCCTGCAATCAAGACAAACTAATTTGACAAGTTGGCCATCGCTCTTGCGCTTTATTATCATAGGTCCGGCTTTATCCTTCGGTTGCGGATACCCGCTAGATAGTGCTTGCAATTTGGAGCCAGCAGAGCCGCGTTGTGAACGCAAAGTCCCAGTAACCCCTTGTTCTGACCACGAACCACGTGTTATCCGTCCGTCTGTGGGCGTGCCTGCTGCTATTGCGGAAAGGGGAATCGGAGTCTCAACCTCACCTCCATCAAACCGGTGGTCAGGAAGTAGCCACTTAGCATAGTGCCTGCTGTAGGGCCCATCAGCGACACCCCACGGCGATGGTGATATTGGTGGTGGACCATGCACGGCCGCAGGCATTATTGCGTTTCCAGTGCCGTTGCTGACATCGTAGGAGAGCCCCAAAATATTTGATCCAGGATACGGAATTTCGGAACACCGACGAAGTTGGTCCAGTGCGACTTGACATTTCGCCATTTCCTGGTCGATCAATCGTAGCTCATCATGTTTCAGGAGTATTTCCAGGCTCAGCTGAGATTCGAGCGTGCGGCGTAAAGTTTCTGTATCCATTTTCAGGGCTGTTCCTGCAGTTGCTGTTGATTCTGATTCCACTGGGATTGTGGACGGGGGCTTGTCTCCAGACTCCGTAGTTTGTGTCATAGCTTGTAGCGAGTTGTGGGTTGGGGGGTCACGTTGTGGCGATGGCTTTGGGGATTCTAGTTTCCCCATTGACGAGGGTGAGTGTGGAGATATTGTTGTCCTATCATTGCCATTCGCATCAAAGGGACGGGTATATATCTTGGAGTGTTGGAAGCGTTCTGGCGCAGGAGTGACCCTTTCACTGGAGTCCGCACGCTTCCTCTTCAACATGTGAATGGCATGATTTTCCACGATGGGAGATCTCCGCTGGGGCGCGCCTAGCATCTTCAACTCCTCCGCTGTCACTTTATTGGCCCCAACGGCAGAAGACCATGGAAGCAATCGAAACATGCCATACGAAAATGCACCGATCGCCACGATTGATTACAAAACCTCTTTTCGTCTCTCACAGGGTCCGGGGAAGAAAACGAGTTATGCTACTGCAATAGTGACGCACGAGTAAACGATGTAGACGAGGCGCATCGGTTACGCGACAGCGACGATAGTTGTAGTGTAGAGCCAGGGGTCGTTTCGAGTGAATTTAAAGGGGATGGATGTTGCGCAAGGGTTGCCAGGGTCAGGACGAAAGGAAGTGAACGTGCTGGCTGCTGGAGGTGGGCAGGAGAGAGAAGATAGCGTTCAAAGGGGAAATAGAATTAGCGAACGACTACCAGCACCAGGTAGTTAGGTCAGAGTAGAGCTGGGAGCGCAGAGGGTTGGGGCCAGGATTTCTCAGTCGCACAAGCAACGACGGGAGCGGCCACTTGAAACACCTGCTGGCGGAGATTGCGGCGCAAGTCAGGATAACCAGATGGCTTCCCTAAGTAGGAAACCGACGCTGCGAAGGGAAAAATAGACGGTGGCGGTAGTGGAGGTAGCAGTGGTGGTGAGTCGAGCGTTGAAGTGCTGTTGATTTTATCTGGCAGCGCAGGTCTGGATGGAAGAGGTGCAGGAGGAAAGGTGACGTCTCTCAGGCCAGGGACGAGCGTTTGGTGATGTTGCCGGCGATACGGGCCAGGCTTGCCCCAGAATGTTACCGGTTTCGTATTCCACTAGCCCGTATTAGTCATGGCGTCCTCCAGGGCTCCGCAGCCCGTAGGGCCAAGCAGTGGGACGTATTATTATATCCGGCCTCGCAACACCTTACGATGTATTCTGTACAGTACGACCGATACTGGTATCAGATGCAGCCACAGTGAATCTTCTATCCATCTGCGATGTCGTGCTGCGAATGTAACGCCGAATCGTGCGTGGCGGCGAGAGTCCAGGCAAGGTTATAATGCTCTCAAGCCTTGCTGACTCACAGCGCTTTTTCATTTGAACGTGGTTTTGAAGCTTGGCCCGAAAAACTTTCAGCCTAACACCCAGTTAAAACAATATTGGATTAACTAGGTGATTCGTCCCCCCTCTATATACCCCATGGCGCTGGTGGTGACTGAGCTCTTTTGCCCCAGTGGTACATCATGAGGCATTATTAACAAGCCTAACCGCCGAACTAACCATAATCCTAAGCCCCTAATCCTAATCCCTAAACCTCAACACTCCCAACACAGGGTGGTGAATATGGATTTAGGAGTGAGAGTACGGGTGTAGAAGAAGTTGGATTACCCTAACTACTCTGTGCTTTGAAGTAACTTTTGTATGCAACAAGAACAAACATGCCAAATGAAATACACAGATTCTTCCTGCGAAACGTTTTGACTCACACTAAGTAAGAATTCAAACCGAAATAATATTGATATCGGCATTAAGTATTGCTGTTCCATCTCTTAATTAAGAGAATTGGAACTCTTGGGTGGGGGGAAATAGAGGTCAATGCCCCCGAGTACTGCCAAAATCCCAGGGGCATAAGATTCAGTATACTAGTAAGAATATTTCAGTGTAAATTCCTAGTGTGAGACAAAACTTTTTGCAGGGGCATCTCTAAAGTATTGCCAACCCCACCAAAGTATACCTTCGCTCCAAATGTTAGGGAATATTAAATATTCAATATCTCAACAACCACATGCCTGTATACATTAAAAGTACGCCGTAATACCTATTATGGATCTGGTTGGTTTAAATGCTGGATAATCTCCATTTTTATTTATGCAGTGGAGACTTGATTTTGACACTAGTTCATAATTGGCTTGGATACCTATTCTTACCCCTGAATTGTTTGTCTATCTATCTACCTACCTGCTTGATGTCCGATTGATTGCTGATATAACTAGCTACCTATCTACCTCCCTCCCTACCTATCGATGATGATATATATTGATGACATCTAGTGATAATATATCTAGCAATTATATTCCCTTGATGATATATATAATATTCTAATGAGCATATCCTTCTTCTGGACATCTCCCTTGAATGG
>NW_001813976.1:1784000-1794489 GCF_000149585.1 Histoplasma mississippiense | reverse complement strand
GAGTCGAGTTAGAAAATCGAGACTTGAGAATGATAATAACGGCACATGCTGTGCGTTATATATATGTATTATGTATGGCTGTGCAAGTCTCCGCCCACATAAAGGAAAAACAATACCCTGCAAACGTGATTGGAAAGGGATGACTTGAGGATAGTCTGAGCGGAACGTACCTGGGCCAGATTGGAGAAGGGGCTGACTTGACATTTTCCAAGTGAAAGTATATAAGGTAAATAAATGGGTATCTGAGAACTGTTGCTACGGCGAAAGGAGGTCCAGAGTTTTGTTCTCAAGTTCTCTGCCAGCAGCGGAACTGAGAGGCGAACCGTGGGATAAATTGGATAGTGTATAGCAATCAAAGGAGATAGGAAGGTTCACCAAAAAGGAAAATGGAAAGGATAATATGCTCCGAAGAATGCTTTTCAAACCGCGGACGCCAAATGACTCCCGCGCCGTCTTGTGAGATAACTATCGCAATTGCTACAACCTTGGAAGCCGAAGTGATCATCACGTGGCGGCGAAGTTTGGTGTGGTTGGTGGATCGCTGCTTGGCTTGACACATTGCATCATAGCTAGGGGACCGAAGCACTCCGCCATTGCTTTTGTATTGTAAACTAGTGCACTAGGTATTCTTGCGCAGCTACTTTATATGGTGTGAACTATGTCAACTATGTCCCGACGCATTTAGCTCACTTGAACTCTCTGGCTATCGTTGCTGTGAGGACATTGCAGCTTCAGGTGCCCAAGGCTGATAGTGGTTTTCCCTCCGCGCTAATTCCAGCCAATCGCGTTCCTATATCTCATACGCGCTTCTTACTAGGAAACTTTTTTGACTCCACAGCGTTACTGGGCTTATGCGCCCTGAGATTGGTCAGCATCCATGTAGAATCAGCACCTCTCACCACATTATAAAAAACCTCCTCCCGGCTTATATTCTGTAACCTGCACCGTATCCCTCATATATATTCAACTGCCCTTTTTAACAATCATACTCATATTGTCCACTGATCATGGGTGGTGAAGCAGATGGGGCCAACCTTGTACGTTCCTAGACGCTGCACACTCCACTTCAATAACCACACCAATTCGCCGTGGTTACTGACTGACGTCCTTTCTTAACACACATAGCCTATCCCAATTGCGGACCTAACGGAAATTGCGACTGATGTATGTGCCCATTCGAATGACTGGCTTTATAAGTATCTCTCGCTAACAATCCATTCACGTTCGTTTAGGCATGTGACGCGGCGTTGGAGGATGTTCAGAGCTACGACCATGAACAAGTCGGCCAATGGAGCTCTCATATAATTGTGCGTTCATCTCTCCATTGATAACAGGGCTGAATATATTAACAACCCCAAATGCCCTCTCACACCTCAAAAACCATCAATGGCAACCGTGAGCAAATCGCGGGGACCGCCTTTTCAAACCCAACCTCCCGCTGCCTCAAAACACTCAATGATACCGTAACCCACAACGTCTCAATCGTTAACTTAAGTCCACAAATCGCTACAGAACACAGTCCTCCAATCACTCATTGAAGCCACAACACCCGATCAGCCAGACGATGACGCTGAAACCGACAACCCCCAACCCCCGCCCTACCGCTTCAACGTAAACTGCACAATCATACAACAAGGAGTAACAGCGCCAGATACCCCAGAGTCGCGCGAGAAAGTTGGTAAACGAGGAATGCATTCCGCCTCCGGGGCATACTGGGACGTTAGCCGTGATGGAATGTGGACGTTCAAATACCCAAACGCGGAGGATAAGGGACTAGATTTGGTCTTGAATATCGTGTGGTTTGGCGCGAACTGACTGGATTGTATGATGTGTCTTTGGCCTGTATCAGCCCTCCTCTTTCTCCCTTCCCTTCTACCATATTTTTTTTACCTTCTGTAACCTACAGGCCATCGGCCCTGAAAGATATAGTATTGTTATGCCGTCATTCTTCCCTGCTATTTATATTCTACGTATCTTTTGCGGGGTTTTCTTACCCAAGTATCTTACTATTATTGTTAGATTCATCCTTTCTATTGATGCTGCTAGTAGTGTTACTGATGGAATGCTGATTTTTGCTAGATGTCAGCCGGATGGATGATGACAAGGACACAATTCCAGTAAACATATATTTTGAAGGAGGGGTTACGTGCTCAAATCTTCAGATTTCATATGTGCTGAGCTCCCCTATATTGGCACTGAATGGATATAAATACGGACGGGAAACGGTTAAAGATCCATACTGCGGAACGCATATCGTCAATTGGCCACCTAAACGTGAGATATATACATATATCTGAACTAGAGAGAAATAGCGTTGTGTAAGGCCATCCTCCTAGCTCTTGGACTTGCTTCCGTACTTCGCCGCCAGAATGCAAATGAAATAGAAAAGACAATTGAATGCAAATGCAAACTGCAGTTAAACAATCACCCAAACTCCTCGCTGACATATGAAATACCTATACATAATTTTCATAGCTGAGAAGATAACAAATGGGTACAACATCAATACAATCAAACAAAAAGAAAAGAAAAACAAAGAAACGAAACAGGGTGTTAGCTTGCGTAACCGCTCCGAAATCGAATATAAATCCCCTGCTTCTCTCAAAGAGGCCTATTCGTTGAACATGGCATGACCAACCGAAGTTCCCATATGTATTACTATCGAGGCTCCGAATAATCGTTCAACGCAACACAGACCGCACCGCGGTGGTGTCCACTATACTGACGAATGATCTGGCCCGACGACAGCTCCCAAAGGCGCGCATAGTGATCGCTGGAAACTGTGACAAGATACGCCGAATCTGCCGAGAAAGCGCAATCCCACACCCAACGTTGGTGACTAGCTAACGTAGCCTCGAGGTACGGAGCGTTGGTTTTGGGGTCTATGGGCGCATCGGACGGAGTTGGGAATATATTTGTGGACCCATTGGTGTCTGTAAGGGGCTTGCTAGCCTTTGAGGGATCTAGAAATATATCTATAAAGTAAATTAGCAGGTGGCTTATTTCAGTATAAGTATGTATATAACTATCAACGGGAATCAAGTGTATGTGTGAGCGGAGCGTACCATCACTGTTCAATACGCCATCGTGCCCGTTTGTGGTGGGTGTCGGATCTGTTGCTATCGCTGAGGCGCTCTTAGGTTGCGTTTTCTCGTTGGCCGTTTCGTCGTCGGCTCCCTGTTTTGTTTCCTCCGCATCCCTGGACGGACCATGCGTTGGATACAGCGACCACACTTTAGCAGTATGATCTGCTGAGCACGTGGCGAGATGCTTGACATCAGGAGAAAGTAGCACTCGAGTTAGGTAGTCCTTATGCGCCTGGAAAGTGATAAATGGCACGATTTTGGTTAGATCACGATCCTGAATCATACGCCAGAGATAAACATTTCCCTAATGTTCAATTCGTGATTAGCAGAATAGATTTAAAAAAGGATTTCCAAACGTAAGGTATTTTGGCAAAGACCATACTTTATTATTACCTGCACATAGCAGAGACCCATCACTCGCGACGCTCACGCTGGCCATAGCGATATCCTCTTCAGGCTGAAGTTGGTGCGTACATTTACTTTCTCCCAAGTCCCAGACTCTCACGAATCCAGCGCGATCGCATGTTATCAGCTCTCCTTGGTTCGGATGAATCACAACATCGTTAACAGGTGCCTGATGTACATAATTCCGCTGCAGAGTCCCAATTCGCGTGTCCCATACTTTAACCGTGCCATCTTCCGAGCTTGTGACCATCCACTTGCCCTCACAATGAAAGGCAACACCGGTGACATTGTTGGTGTGTCCATCGAATGTCATTACTGGGTTTGGATTTGTGGATTTGATATCGTATAGCTTCACGTTGTCGCGCCCTGCTGCCGCGACATATCGCTTGTCTGGAGTGATACATAAGCGGTTTACCTGGGAATCTGAGTGCTGGATTGTTCGCGAGCAAATGCCAGAAAGGGCTTCCCAGAACCTGTGACAAACATAAATTAATCTCTGTGAGTCTAATCTGTTGCGGGGGGTGAAGGGGGGAAGATTGAAACTTACCTAATTGTATGGTCATAACCAGCTGAGAAAAGGGGGTTAGTCGTATCTCTGGAAAACTGAGAAGCGGTGACTTACCAGTACAGAGAATAACGCTCATATTGAGATTGCAGAGAATATTTCCAATATTGGAAATAATGCCTAATTAACCAAATCGAAGTGCAACCGCTCTTGGGGGAATTCACATTTGGCTCATCCGATGAGGTTCAACTAGGTAGCTTCGGCCGCGCAGACAACTTAAGCCACGTGAGAGGTGCTGAGGCGATGAACACCTTTCCTAATACGGTTAGATCCTAAAATTTATTGTCTCCGTCTATCCAAGATGAACCCCATCACCAACACCAACTTCGCAATCAAGGGCATCCATGCATGTTATGATACGTGCTTCCAAGTTTACATCTTTGCTGCAGTGGTGGGTAACAATCCGCAATCATTGCTGAAATAAAGATATCTTCGGCTGCCCCAGGCTCTTGGACTCCATCTGCATGGGCAGTGTAAAGAATTTCAGATCGGGAGCTCTGATCGCGGTTGATTCTTTTGAAGCTATTTCTGCTTATGAAACGTTGACTTGCTCGTCATTTAACATGACGATGGATAGTAATAGTTGGGCCCTAGAAGGTATTTATGCTTCTTTACACAGCTCATCTCATTCTACTCCAAAGAATATTCAAGACCCTCGTTCTTGTCAGCCTGTTATGAATCAAGCTCTGGGGCTTACACATCTCCCCGGATCGCAGCAACAGCAGAACCGCCAAATTTGCTTTGAGGAAACATCAATACCTCAGGCTGTCCACCCGCCTACGAGTGCACCATCGAGCCCCCTACGAACCCAATGTCGACAACAAAGTCCCGACAGTTTGTTTGATGACGATGAAACATTCGAGTTGTCATGGGAAAGCCAGCTTATGGATATCCTACCACCGGAAGAACTTCTTGCCTCCTATAGTAATGAGCAGAATACACCAGGCGCGGTGATCAACACTCTGGAATCTGGATCGAACCAAGGAGCCGAAAGACATGAAGCTCAAACTGCTTCAGGGTCCGTGGGAGATATAAATCCCGTACCTGATAGTCCAGCAGGGTTTCATCATGAGTCGGATTGTCGGAAAAGGCCTTTTTATAATGATAACATAAGGTCAGTCCATTCTGTCTTCGAAAACTATACACATCCTTCGAAGAAACAGCATGTTGGGCAAACCTCCCCGCAACTTAGCCTATCAAGTACGACTGATCATCACAACCAACCCGCAAACGATTCCGTTTTGCCTCCCGGCTTCCAGCCACCAGACCTTCCTGAGATCCCCGATCTCTGGTCTTCCTTGCAATTCCCCGATGAATTTAACTTCGATTCCTTAACGACCATTAGACCCGCCAACCATGGAGCCACTCATGATTCAGGTGACTTTTCACTTTCTTGTATGCCATATTCTTCCATACCATCAAATAATCAAATAGCCGAAGCCGGGCCTGGGGAGGATCCCGACGCATGTTCGTCAGGTTGTGATTCTGAAAATTCACAGCTTGTTGGGCACCCTCTAGAAACTACGATTAACGCTTCCCGCTCATCAATCTGCTCCCTTTTGACGTCTTTCTCCCGGGATTCGGATGATACTCACAATACTGATAGAAGACATCCTTCTTTAAATAGTTTGGACAATCCCTGTTCTGAAAAAGAGTTGTCTGCTAATTCTCTGATTAATGGCACTTCTCCTATCGCTGCTGCTGCAATTGAGCATATCCCTGAAACCACTACTCCTCAACGCCCAGAGGAATCATGCAAAGCTCAGGATGTATCAGAGTCTATCCAATTTGTTGAAAACTATATCACCAAAAATTTCCGTCTCAGGAAGGAGGATATACTTGCCACCCAACATCGCGAAATTTTTCGTCACGTCCCAAAGCCTGAGGTGTATATATCTCCCTACCCCAAGTACCGTGGGCCATTAGGATATTTTCCTTCTGCACCGGCAACACATGCCAGGTGTATTGAGGTTGCGCCCGATGATGTGGCAGTACGATTGGAGGAATACCGTCGAAATCTCCAAAAGGTTAGATCCGAACGAAGCAAATACAGAACTGTGTGGGCTGAATGGAAAACCGTCGACCCTACAACTGGGAAGAGTAAGGAGCAGATGTTGAAAGAAGAGCCATTCCGCCTAAAGCGTGCCCTGTTGGCCCAAGAAAGGAAAACCGAAGAGTTTAGGAAGCAAGCTGAGGATTGGCGTGGCCAATACAACAACCTTGCCATCGCATACAATGGACTTGTCCAGCATTTGCACATGCTCCAATCCGCCCAGATCCTTCGTCACCCAGCACATCTTCCTCCTGGACATCCAACACCAGTACCATCACCACAGCCCGAACTTGTCACAGTAGACTCATCCATTAACTTACCACCCGATCCGCCGAGAGCAGCCCGGAATACACCTCACCCGCATCCCATTACTATCGATTTGACTGATGACGAACCCACGAACCACAATACCAAGGACTTATCCTCCGTCTCTTTCCTTGCGGAGGAATATTCTGGCAAACATGCCGCAGAAGAGCTTCGAACCGCCATGTGTCGCAAAGAATATCAATGGCTCGGTAAAAATAACCGGCCACCAAGACGTTTGCTGCCAGCAATTCCGTCTCTACGGGGAGAATTACCACAAAAATCGACATACTCCACCAGCGCAGCTCCATCCGTCACTACACAAGGCGATTCTGCCACATCAGCCTCCGCTACAAGCTCAGAAGCTATGATGGAGGGACGGCCACACGACTCTAATGATAATATTGATGAATTGGCTCGAGCTTTAGAAGCAGAATTAGAGCGAGGCACATCAATTTCATGCTAAATGAAAATTAAAAGCCGAATGTTTCTCTTCTCTTCCAGCAGCTCAATATTCATGAGTTGTTGGACCTTTGATTTTCTTTTGTATTTCTATCCTTTTATTATGCATAAGATACCCCAGATCCTTTACTTCCTGTAACTTAAAATCAATCCTTCCCAGAATCCAAATATATGCTTGACTGGAGCCCAACATGTTTTTTGAGGTCATGATCGTTATCACCCGAATTCATGCACATTTTCCCCCACTTGTTTCCTTAGTAAGCAAGCGGAGTTCCCCTCTCGTGTTAGAATTCAATTAAGGATTGCGCCTACGGTATCGGCCCATTCAGGTATTTACTTGATAAAGCGTAAAGAGCATCTAGCCTTAGCTGAGGAGACAAGATAAGTCTCTTTCTAGACTAAACGTTTATTGAAATATCCCCAATCCTGGTCTCATCCAGCCAAGTTTTAGAAGAGCAGTTGGATCCTTTGACTTTTTCAATCGCAGTCATAACGGGCGGAGCTGGTGACATTGGCCGGGCCATTGCCATGAGACTTGCGGAATCTCACGATCATGTGGTTCTGGTAGACATTGACGAACCGAAGGCCAACGAAGTCACTGCCACACTGAATAAGAGCATGGAAACAAGAGAGCAAAACCAGGAGAATGAGCGGTTCACGTATGTAGTGTGTGATATCACGGACCCTACCCAGGTGGCCG
Source organism: Histoplasma mississippiense (assembly GCF_000149585.1). NCBI lineage: Eukaryota > Fungi > Ascomycota > Eurotiomycetes > Onygenales > Ajellomycetaceae > Histoplasma > Histoplasma mississippiense. The sequence goes on along the minus strand of NW_001813976.1, from coordinate 1,786,915 downwards.
ATTTAGCCCGCAAAGTCTTCATCCTGGATGGCGATGTGCTCACCCTCGTCAACAACGCCGGTGCAACCTATTCCCCTTCATTACAACGAACAACCCCGGAGATATGGAAGCGAGAAACTGCCCTAAACGTCGACGCCCCATTCCTCATTTTCCCCGCTTTCGCAGACTCACTGAAACGCACCAGTGGCAGCATCGTCAACATCGCCTCCGTCAACGGCCTCGCTGTCTTTGGGAACCCAGCGTACAGCGCCGCCAAGGCAGGGCTTATTCACTTCACCCGTTCAATTGCAGTTGAGTACGCGAAGTTCGGAGTCAGGGCAAATGCCATCGCCCCAGGAACAGTGAGGACGAATGTGTGGCAGGATCGAGTCGCCGCCAACCCCCATGTTTTCGAGGAGGTTATGCAATGGTACCCATTGAAGAGGACGGTTGACCCTGTGGATGTTGCGAATGCAGTTTCGTTTCTTAGCAACAAGGAGTTAGCAGCCGCGATTACGGGGGTATGTCTCCCTGTTGATTGTGGGCTGATGGCTGGACAGACTGTACTTTCAAAGTCATTTTCTCAGTGTGATGATTTCTGACTTCACCAAAGTCTGGATTGGGGAGTTTTGGAAGAGTAGAAATACTAGCTTAATCCGGTTAAGGAGATACCATCCTATCAAGAGACCCGGCTTCTTCTGTAATGACATACCATGAAACTGTTCCCTTCCCTGTAAGCTTTAGTGTATGGCCTCTTAAACTTCTATTCCCAGAGGACCGCGCGCATACCCTTTGCTAGACAATCAGCCTCCTTTCTTGTTGTAAATCAAAATTCATTTGTCGTGGTTTATGCTAGGACTGAACATCAAGACATCCTCTCTTAGTCCAAACTTTCCTCTCCAAATTACTGGACTCGAAAATTGCAAAGGCAAGCTCTCAAGGTTTGGAGTCTGACTCTGATAAACTCATTGGTTAATAGGTGGTAATAACTCGCGGAGAAGTGGGGATACATGGCTTCCCGCAACCCGACCTAACCAACAAAAGCAGTTTTTGGTTTGTTAAAAAGAAGACAACGGATCTCCAAAAGCTATTATGGCTCGCCAATTCAAGGAATCCCTATGGATTTTTGCTAAATTTATACAAGTTCCCCTGAAACAGACCCTCATACCGTTTGATAACATCGGTCAGCTGACTGATAGGGGCCGGGTAACCAAACCGAGGACATCGAACCAATGGAAAGGTCATGGGAAATCGCAGAGTTATTCGAAACCCCAAATCCCAACATTATCAAAATCCGACGGATCAGCCTTCTGTACGGAGTAGTTAGGGCTTTGTTGCCTGATCAGGCAATGAGCCTCGGCTTGACGTCATGGCCAGTCCACTTTTTTTTCCCTCTGGTGATGGATGATGGATCCATGCCGAAAATGCTTCGAGAAGACGCCAGGTGGACTTGTCAGAAACTGGCATTTGCGCGCCGCAAGGAATGCGATCCTTGCATCTGCTTTCTTTGTATGATCCTACAACAACTGCTTGTTAACAGATTCTCTGGCCACCTGTTCTATGTTTCTCCATATTTCGTTCGTCACCCTTGCCTAGGAGGCCAGTATCAACAGATATTCCTTCAAGCTTCACCTTAGGCTTGCTTATTCAGTATATTATCACTTGTTCCCAACCTGCAGCTGGAAAACGCTTTTACTACTTTTCCTTAAATAGAAGCTTCAAGGGATCTGACCCAGGATCTGTCGATTTGGGCTTGCGGGCTTCCGTTTTGCTAGGGTTCTTCTTTGTCGCAATTAACGCAGGCACAAGAAGCTACGACCCTTCTCCGTCTCGAGGAAATGGTCATCCCACCGAAACCACGGTGCTCGACATAGGCTATTCGTCAACAATAACGCCAGCAGAACATAGGATTCTTCTACTCTTCTGATTAGCCGCCAGGGTTCATCAGCACTCTAAATTCCTCAAAGACTACAACTCCATCCTTCGCTCAGCCAACAAATACTTGTCCATGCAATGGCTATCCCGGAATTCTGCGAATGCAAATATGGCAATATCACCAACGTAGCGGCGCATAACAGTCCTTTCGTCTACGAAGGAAATATAGCTAACAAATCAAAACTTACTAGTGAATATTCAATGGAACCACTGCATTCGGGTGCGTAAGTTACGCACGTTTATCTGGAAATATTAGGATGACTATTGTTAGTATTTAGTTTTCTCCTCACTGCAGTCCAATTCCAAACACACATCATTAACGGCATTTTCTGTCTTTGCTACTCGTCCTGTGATCTCCTGGATGGATGTTGTGCCTTTAGCTCAAAAAAAACCCGTTTGACGTAAATTACAATCCTTAAGTTAACTATAGGAAATGGCCACTTCGTCCCTCCGACCGAATTTATTGCTCCGCTGGGGAAGTGCAGTCTGCTCGACTATGTCCATCTTCCACCAGATATGCAGATGGCCTTAGATGACTGGCCAACTTTGTCTTATTTTATGTTGACTGGAAAAAGCATAGTTGCCTTTCTTAACTACAAAACCGACCAAGTCGAAGTCTCGTCAATTTAGTCAAATATGGGAGACATCATATTCTCCCCCGACGGATCGTTTCCCTGCGTTATTCAAAGAACACCGAGTTTGAGAGAGGAGGCTGCGAAGGATAGGTAATTCTTGGTAAGTCACAATTTGAACACGGAGGTCAAAATTGCTGGTCCATCTATTGTAGTCCCCAAGTGTTCACAACGTTGGTATCGGTTGTGCAAGTATGGAATCTGTATTTCCTTCCGATTGCGAATTCAGAAACTTGAGAGCAGATAGACGGGGCCGACAGCCAAATTTCCTTCTTGTGGATTCTTGCGATATTCGCCCTGTGAACGGGTCTGTATTCTAAGCCGCAGCAATGCTCAATAATGTGACTTACAGTGGAATATGTTGGTGGG
>NW_001813976.1:1780966-1782994 GCF_000149585.1 Histoplasma mississippiense | reverse complement strand
TGAATCTACGCTCGCTATGGATCAAAGAAGAACGTAGCGGCGGTTCTAACGGGGGTCAAAAACAAAGCGCCATGGCTGGATTTGCTGCCGTGGATAGTAACCATGGCGATGAACATGCTGATGAAGGCGAGGCGGTTGGCGAGATGGGGAAGCAGCCTGGAGTGAAGGAAGAGAAGGAGAAAGAGAAGGTTTTCCGGGTTAAGGTTGGGAGGTCGCTCGGGGTGGGTGATCTTGTGGAGCGGAATGAGAGTGTGCGATGAGGGGTTGGATTTCGCGGATGGACGACCTACTATTATTTAATTGATGAGGCAGGGCTGGGTGGGTTGCGCTGGTCATCTCATGGGATTGCATACTAGGACTGGCATTGATTATCTATAGAGCACAAGGAGGAAAGCGCCGAAATATTTGTTCGGTATCTCTCTCTCTCTCTATATATATATGTACGGAGGTTATTTGAACTTAATCTTCAGTTGAGTTCCAAAAAACTGCTCCTTGCGCTCGGATAAGCACAAGTACTTCGCCTTACGCGTCTGGCCATGCCTACAATAGTTCATAATCTCTTGTTAAGATCCAGTCTAGGCAATTATGGGTTTCATTAGGAAGATATGAAATTATCCTGTGGCAATTTGTAAAGAAGAAAATGAAACTGAATAGAAGGCTCCGTCTCCGTTTTTGCCAATCACAACAATCCAATCCCTCTCATTCCTATCGAATACACACTCGATTGACGTTTCCCGTACATCTCGTAAGATGCGCACAAAAAGACCAAACTGTAGTAATAGAAGAGAGGGTTTGGCGTATTTAAAACAAATTTCCCGTTGGAGAGGGGGGAACCTCCGGGAGTTAACGATCAGTTCAATAGCAACCAGAAAATTTGGATTGCAAAAAAAAAAAAAAAAAAAATTAAAAAAAAAAAAATTAAAAAATAAAAAATAAAAATAAAAATAAAAATAATATCAAAAGAATGTAGACTACAGTGGATAACAAGCAGGTCATGAACAGGTAAAAAAAAAAGTTGAAAAGCCGTTCCACCTCACTATTAGTGGGAAGCCACGCTTTTGCGTGCGTTTTTATTCCTCCTCTTCTCCTCCCTCTTCCTCTGCCTCCTCTCGCGCTTGACCTCCTTTTTTCTCTGCCGCCTATTACGCCGCAGCTCTCTCTTCTCATCTTTAATATGTGCCACCAATCTGCGGAATTCTTTCTTCGTACTCTGTATGTCTTGTTTGAGAGCACGTTGCGCCTCATTGGGATTTATATTCTTAGTGGTATCGTTACCGTCTGTTGGATTATTGTCGGAGTTGCGTGCAGCAGCGCCGTGTTTTGCTTTTTTAGTGCAGCGGAACTGCTTAAGTGCCGTTCTTAGTGTGTAGAGTTCCTGCTGGAGGTGGTCGATATCCGAGCGCTCCCCACCCATGAGCCCACGGGCCCGACTCCGTTCATGTTCTTGCTGAACAATTTGGATCCTCTCCTTAAGGGCTTCAAGGGCTGCGGTGTGCCTCTGAGAGTATGAGGAGAGAGAGGAGAGAAAGGAGGCCTCTGAATCTGACGACGAGGATGACGAAGACGAGGATGAGGACGATGAAGATGAAGATGAAGATGTTGATGAAACGGATGCACTCCGTTGACGATGTTCCGCTCTCCTGTTTCTTCTGTTGCCTTCCCATCCACTCCATGGGTGAGCGGGAGTGTGAGTAAATGGATTTCCTTGGTTATTGCCACCCCATGGGTTTCCCCAGCCGAAGCGATGCCCATGAGGGTGCATGTGCCCAAATGGTCCCTTATAATATGCCCAGTGTGCTCCAGGCCCTCCTCTTCCCCATGGTCCTCTTCCACATCCGCGTCCCCATCCCATACTTGACAAATGCTTCGCTTTCTGCTCAAAATCTTTGCCTCTAGTTTTGGCCTGCTCTTCGATCATCCGGCCGTACTGTTGGCTTCGTTCCTCGACCAGCTTTCCATGTGCAACAGCCTGGTCGCTATATGCCATTGGCCATACTGTTCGGCGCGTTCGCCACAGCTGCGTCGCCC
>NW_001813976.1:1772443-1780866 GCF_000149585.1 Histoplasma mississippiense | reverse complement strand
TTCGGAGGAATTCATGTCAGCCCTGTTCTAAGGCTTCAACCCGGGAGGCTTTTATCGGGCCCCGGGAGGATTTTAGACTGCTTCAGGACCGGATATTCATAGCGGCCTGCCCTTGATGAGGCTGCGATTCTCTATCGGTGGCCGGATTGGTGGTTGATCCCTGAGCATTCACAGTGCTGACTTCTGGCGCAAGTGCTGAATTACAGCTCGGGTTATTCCCCACTGGCCTGCGGGGAACTGAGCGCGCTCTAGAACATGAAGGGGTTGTTGCAGAACGGACGGGGTGTGGCCCACTCCGTACAGGTAATGATCTCACGGTGGAAGGATAGCATTTTGGACAGAGATGTGTTGAAGGCTGGGGCCCTGAGGGCGACACATAGGTATAAAGGATTTCGGTTGACCTGGGTAAAAAGAAATAGTTGTTCCATTCAGCAAGGACTGCTTCTATTCTGACTTGGCGCTCGTCGTCGCCTTCCTGGGCACAGTCCTTGCGGTCACGCTGAATTTCAGCACGGAGCTTACGAGGTAGATGAGACTGACTAGCCGCTGGGGCCAAATGCGGGGGGAATAAGTAATTTAGAAATGTGTCCCAGTCATGCTGCATAATTTCGACACCACGTGGCCGCAGACATTTGGGAAAACGATGATAGTCTTTCGGCTGGCTTCGGGGGTAGATAGTTAAGGTGTGCTGGAGAAGCTCCTGGGGTTCTGCGTGAGAAACCGGTCGCACTCTAAAGTACGGGGCGCCAGAGATGAAGTTGGGAATAGAAGCAAAGTTGTTGTAAGGCGGTATTCGAGCATCATTGTCAACAAGCGGCTGCTCTGCAGCAGCGCCCACAGTGATGGAAGACTCGTTGCTTGAAGCTGGGTTGAGTGGGTCAATAGGGGTGTATGGAGGCGGGGCATCATCCGGGGTGCTGGGAATCAAGGTCATGTTCTATAAAATGCCTTCCTTCAAGCCGCACGCAGACGGAATTTGACAAACTTATAGGTGGCTATAGTAGGAGAGGAGTTCGCTGTGCGGTGAGATGCGATGAGGAAAGGTCAGAGGAACAGGAGAGTCCCAGCGACAGGCGTTTTCACTATATAACTATCTCGAGCCCGCTCTGGTTGCTGCATTAGCGCCGTCCGCCACAGCGTTTCGTTGAAAACTAGGCAGCGACATTTCTCCCGGATGCACCGCATCGACCGTCGATCTTGGCCCAATGGTGATGAAGCCTTGGTGCCCAGAAGTCAAGCTTTTCCAGGGCTGGTTTTGCATTTGCAGAATTGTCGTCCTCAGCCTCGATTTTGGGCAGCACGATGGAAGTATAAAAGAGTTGCATGGAACATGGGTCTTTTATAGTCGCGCTCACCTTTATAGAAAGTTATGCTCTTCCAAGGGTTGTGGATTACTCCGCCTCATCATTATTGCTGTTGTCTCGCCAGAGGTTATCTTGCTGCCTTCGAGAGTGCCTTCGAGCTATATCAAATCCACATCCTGGGCCGTGTCCCGGATGACCGCGCCCGGGCTGATGGCATGGACAGTGGCACAATCGCCAACTTCACGCGTCCACGTTCTCGTCATGGCTTCAATCGCTGCCATGGCTCCTCCGTAGATACTCTGGCCTTCAAAGTCTAAGCTTGCACTAACACTTGAGAGGCTTGCAATTCTCCTCGATCGGTCGCGTGGTAGGTAATGGGGTCACGGCTTGTATAGAAGAATAAGAATCCTGAATCGTATATGTCGAGTATTTATAACTCAGGAAAAGAATGTAGTATAAGCTAAAAAGATTAAAAATGATAATTTTCGTATGAGATATCTGTTTCATCAGACAGTATGCTACTAAGGTCGCCCCTCACAGAGCGAGGTGAGTAATGAGGCAAATGCCAGCCCCAAAGAGACAAGTTTGCCTTGCGGGTAAAGCATGTCAAATATGTTTGTTCCTCGTGCATATATTTCGTGGTCCATCAAAAAATACGGTGACATGATGGGGATTTCTCAAGACCAGAACCCCAATTTAGCGCATCGGACCCCTCGGCCATCCTGCCTTGGATGACAAGCGGATAATGGACGCTCTGGGCAAAACCGGTTGACGAGGCGGAAGTATATTTTTAAAGTTTTGGGTTGGAGAATTAAGCTATGGTCAAATCTGGACTAGCTTCTTTCATATGATAGTGGGATTCGCTTGGCACGGACCCTGCATTGTGGCAGAGGTTCGCTAGGGTCCTTTGTCAGTTGGGAAATGGCGTGTTCTCCCTAACATGTTAGCATCATTGGTCTAGTGGTAGAATTCATCGTTGCCATGGCTTTGAGTTAAAAAGTTAGAAATTCGATGAGGCCCGTGTTCGATTCACGGATGATGCAATTAACTTCGTATTAGGTACCGTCCTTTTTTTTTTCATTTTTTCCATTTTTTCTTTCTTTCTTTCTTTCTTTTTTTTTTTTTTTTTTTTTTTTTTTTTTTTTTTTTGGGCTTTTTAGGTCAGGGCATATAAAACCCAGAGAATAAAATAGTGGCAGTTTGCCATCGGAAAACTCGATAGTTCAAGGGATGGAACCTTGCATCCATGGTATATCCTGATTGTTCCTGCTCAAACCATTTCAAACTATAAGTTCAGCAGTTTGAGGACTCCATCTGTCTGAATCTACAGATGACAAGCATCCTGGAGTTCCAATCTATTTGCGTGGTAAAGGGATGGTTACATATCCCTTGCGTTTGTAAACATCTTCAACAATTCACTATTTCACACAGGCTGTCCGCTCCAACGCGATTTTATGCCCAGTCAACAGAGACGCTAATGCTAACGGTTGGAATAGTCTTATCTATAATAACTATGGGCGAGAGTGAACTACATAGCTGGAGAAAATCGGTAGGCAGACGCCGTTTTGAGTACGGAAGTACACCTTCTAACTGAAAAAGAAAAGATAGCACATGGAAAAGATCAATCCCAAGCATCTCCCCAATCATCCCCACTCGCATCGTCTTTCGGTTTTGTATCGATCGTTTTAGCTGGTTGGGATGTTCCGCCCTTGACAGACAAGTTCTTGCTGCTCGAGATGTTTGGTTTCGATGTGCTTGTTAGCCGCGTGGCACTGGCAGCCTTCATCGCGGTCGACTTCGAAAGTCCTTTAGGTAAGGGGTTTTTAGATTTTGCTTTGGACTGGGCGGCTAACCAACCGGCAAAATCGGGTTCTCCACCGTCATCAAATACGGTGTGCGGAGAAGTTGCTAGAACACTAGGAGAATGTGATCTTTTAGCATCAAAAGGATCGTCCGCTCCATCATCTTCATTGGCCTCATCATCCATAGCTCCCCATGCGTCAAACGCGTCCTCTTCTTCGTCGTCTTCTTTGGGTTCAGGTTCCAATTTACCTCCTAGGGGTGGAGGTGCTGATGGGGCTCGGGGAATATGTTGCGCACCGGGTCGCAAGATTTGTTTTGATTTGTCGAGTTGGACAGATGGTGACGAGATCGCTGGACGCGGCACTGAGGAAGATCGGAGTGTAGGTACAGCAATGGGCTGATTGCCATTGGATGTTGGTTCAATTTCACCTTTCGCACTAGTTATTTTATTTGTAAATGATGAAATTGCCCATCCTGCCCAGGATGTGTCATTTAGCGTCCCCATTCGGGCAGCACCTGCGGCAGGGGCATCAGAGTGATTCTGGGCTGGTAACGCTGTATCTGGTAGCGATGCGCTGAATTTGCGAATTCGTTGCAGATATAAATCAAGCGTTTTGTTCGCCTGATCACGAACGAGCCTTTTCATTGGTTGGTGAAAATTAATTTCTGCCCTAGTGCTTGGAATGGCAATACTAACTTTTCCTTGTCTAATAAAGAAGGGCATATTGCTGGTAGCAATTTCGTTGCACAGTCCTCCTCAGTAAATAGGTCTAGAGTTGCACCTAGAGCAAGCAAGCCTGCGTTTCGGGCATGGACGAACGGATCCCTCAGGGATCGACTAAATGCGGCTGTGAGGACTTTGGCTCTTGACTTTATAAGCAGTTTCGGTATTAGCAATCAAATTGTAGTCAACCAAAATAAAAGAAGGAACTGACACTTTGTCCCAGGTTCCTTGCAATTCTACCGAGACATATGGTCGTGTTTGTTCGGATTCCAGGTTGCTCATCGTTGGCAGTTTTGGCGAGGTATCGCAACAGTTCGCCGTTGATGGTGCGGTCAGAGAGTTTCCCGATGACCGTGAGCACTGCTTTTACAGTCTCCTCTCTTACAACCGGAGCGATATCGGTAAAACCAGTCACCTGAAAGCATCTGTTAATATATAAAAAGCAAGACTATCCAATCGTTCCCATGGTATAAAACATACCATTTGGGGAAATATTTTGTCGTTAACAATCTTCTGTGGGAGACGGTCGATCATCAGAGGGAGATTATCGAGCAAGCAGACACGTATAGCACGGTCAGGGTTGCCGAATAATCGTACAATAACCGGTGTAAGTTTACTCGAATACTCTTCCTCTGAGAGCTTCGTGCCGATCTTCAATATGGAAGCTAAAACTTTCGGACCCCCACCACCAAACACGACTGAGTTCAGCAGCTCGGGCAAAACTTTCATCTTAAAGAAATCTTCGGGAAAATCATCTGATAGCTCATCGAGTTCACTAAAATAGCGGGATTAGACGAATAGTCACAGAGGCTCTTAAAAATAGATATAGAAGTACTTAATAAATTGATCCCTCTCCTCTTCGCTTTTCAATCCTAGACTTTCAATATCCTGTGTGAGCCTTATCAGCGGGGTTTCAAAGAAGCCACCACTGCGCTTTCCTTGTTCCAGGAAATTGGACACACTCAGCCTTAATTTTGGATTGGGATTCATAAGTCTTTTGTAACTTTGATGCATGCTCGGCGGGACATTCGAAGTCTGGCCTGCCTGCTCGTTTCCTCTATAGCTGCCGTTAAAAACTTCGAAAATAAGGCTCCCGAAATTGTAAGAGTCCGTCGCAGGTAATGGGTTGCGTTTGATAATTTCCCAGCCGCCTTTTGCGATCTCCGGTGGTGCGTAACGTGAGGAATCTGGTAAAAGACTACCATATGTCTGCTGCAATGTTAACCACCAACTCTCACGAGTAAGGCGGAGAGAGGGAAACGAACGTATATTACAGCATCGTCCTCCTTCATAGAGCTAAGTAGATCAAATCCGCCAAGTTTCCATTCCCCACTTTCACTTGTGTATATAGAGGAGACCCGGACCGCGCCATGAACCGACGAAGCATCTTCATTGATAAACTTAAGCGTTGACTGCAAAGGTCCCAGAATTAACGAAAAAAAACTTTGAGTAAATGAGTAATTTCATTATGTATGAGCCTTACAGCAATCGCAAATAAGCCCCATTTTGCGGTCTCCTCGCTCAGACTCCTCCTTTTTACCGGCCAGGAAAGGGGACTGATCCTTTCGGTCACGATATAAATGTTCGCGTCTGTCTACGGCTTCCCGTTAACTTTTCTTGTTTCTGTGGTGAAAATAGAAGAACGACACAGCAATATCACGCGAAACAAGCAAGAGTATCCCCACCTCTACCGTTTCCAACACTTTAATCACGCCGGGGTGCCTGAGGGTACGGTGTTTGCGAATTGCATTTTTCGCGAGGGGCAGGCGGGATTTATTTGCTGCAATATCAAAGGTAAATATACTGCATGAAGAGCCATCTTCCTAAATTATCAAAAAGTTGATAAGATTAGCTCCAGAAAGTCAGGTTGGCGTGGAAGTTCCGAACCCCATACCCGTTTTGTCCCGTTGTGAAGTGTCCAGGTGGACTCGTTATCATCAACTCGGTCGCCGAAACTGTACGGAAACGAGCTACCCTTGGCAATAGCTGAAGCAACAGCTGACTTTAGAAAATCCATGTCCAGGAAAATAAAGAAGAGGTGATAAATTCCGCCGCAAGTAGCTAAAGGAGGCCACCGGGATTGTTTTTCTTTTCCCCTTTTGCGCGAAAAATACGAACTTGCTTGTCAAATAAACATTTGCATGTGTTGTATATCATTATTACAAAGTCGATGGACTCTGAAAAAAGAAAAGAGAATGGGTATTAGGTGGTATCTGTACTGGTTGGAAGTAAAATAATATCATCATGAGGGATCCGCCTCCACACCTTGCATGGTCGCGGCTCTGTCATGATGTCCCAATTGAGCTTAGCGTTATGGTTGGCGCCTCCGTTGTCCAGTTTCCTCCCAGATACTGAAGCTTTGACAATCACTATTCTCCTGCTCGAGAACCAATATTGGCAGGATGAATCCTACTCTGAATTACAAGGCTTTTATAATGTTTCTCCATCACCTCCTTTAAACTTATAAACTGGGCATCTCAGCTTCTAGAAACAGGTCAGTTCCCGACCCATCTCGATGGCTGTGTTTCCCTCTCCCCTAACCCCAAGTTGAGAAGAATCTACACACCTATTTTCCCACTTTCATCCCTCATAATCTCCTATGATGCGAGACTGGTAAAAGGTCAGACTCCCAAAAGAACGTCAGGCAAGAGCTTTGGCACATGCACAGAGAGATGCGGTACTCGCACCCATGGGACAAGACAAAATGGACATATCGACACGACAGACTACTTCAATGTTTGCGAGGTGGAATCCTTTTTCTTCTTCGCCTTGATTCTCTCTGTCTCTCTTCTGTGACTGATAAGTCAGATATATCATGATTTTTTTTCTTTTTTTTTTTTTTTTTAAAAAAAAAAAAGTACGAAGTTATTGAATGCCCATCGCCCAACTGGTGGCGAATATCCTGGTCCTCTCGCGGCCCTCCTACCTCTCAACCATTTTCCTTCCTCTACTCCTCTCTGTTTCTCTTCGCTATCTCCTCACTTTGGGGAGGGATTGTCGCAGGCACACTGTCGGCAAGAGGGATCTGATTTCTGACCCCTAAAGTACTGGGACAGTCATGAACTTATCATGGAAGATCTCTTGGAGAAAAGCAAGATACCAGTGTGTTCAACAACCACTTGCCGCCACTTAACTGGAGTTCCTGTCTGCTTTGCTTCATGAGGACGCGAGGAGCTAATGGCAGTGGCGGACAATGCAAAAATTTTCAACTTTCCTGTGCGCGAACCAGAAATAGAGAGGAGACGGGAGAGGGATTGGCTTGGGAGTGAGAGGGAAACGAGAATTTACCGAAGTTCGTCTCTCCTAAGTAGGGCATTGTGGAGTTTTTGACTTCTTAGTTGGGAAAAAATCTTTATATCTGTTTTGGCCCCCGCAGTTATGGATCGAGAGTCGTTTCTCCCGCAAACGGAGTTGCTTGTTGTGCGTCCCTTTTGCCTTGCCTCGTAGTGGGCTCTCCTGCTGAGAACCGCTTTTTCTGCTGCATTGTAACTCTTCGCTTGCACGTATGAATGATGACCAAAATGAAAACTGAAAAGACCTGAGGAGAAATTTAAAAGAAAAAGTTCGAAGGAGATGACAGCAATTATATCACATCACACCACCTCACATCACCATCAAATCTCTTATCCCCCTGGATTGGGTGACTATAATGTCAAAAGAATCCCAATCCTGAGTCCCAAGGAGCGAGGCAAACCGAGAGAGGACAAGGGCATGGTTCAAAAACTCTGCTAAGTCTCTTTCAACCCTCCTTTCTGCATCTGCTGACAATGTTCATTCCCGCGCCTCCTAGATACATACCCAACGACAATAGATATATACACGGTTCCCTAAAAACGAGAGCGACAACAACAAGGAAACAAAACATCTTGTCTCCATACCACCCATTTTAAAGGGGGTGGAACGAATACGAACCAGAAAAAAATACAATAAATCAACTTACGCATTTTCATTGCAACGTAATACACGACAGGATCATCATCGCATATACAACGCATACACCAACCCACAAAAGTCTTACAGCATTTTACCACACAGCACACCACGCATCCACGCACAGTACACACAGCACATAAAAAAATGCATGAAACCATGGAATATTGAAGTATCAAGCCTACCCCATCCGCTAATAATCCTCACAATCTCAACAGAACCCTCGTTTCCCCTCTTTCCTGCCCGCACCCACACTTTCAAACCTCAAAAACAACCGAAGGCAAAGAAGAAAGGCGATAAAAAAGAGAGGACCCATGGACGCACGAATAGTGGAAGGGGCAACTCACGACTATCAATATATTATTCTACTTACATATCTAACCTAATAGAATGAGAATACAATTCTGTTGCAGCCTCGTTGGCAGTTAGTCCGCATGGTCATTCGGCCAGACAAGACATCTAGGTGGCTCGCCCTCCAACTCCCCTTCCCCTTGCCTCTCATAAAAAGCACTCACACACGTACATTCTATATGGTAACCCATACGAAGTACACGTTGTACACATCTCCTTCCATATGTTATGGCATGCAACGTAGCACAATATACTTGCACGTAACGTAGTTCCAATAAGAGTATTCATACGTGCAATCATCGCATACCTAG
>NW_001813976.1:1770739-1771641 GCF_000149585.1 Histoplasma mississippiense | reverse complement strand
GAGGCAGCTTGGCTACACACATCGCTACCATTGCAGAAGCGGAGGAAAGAAGCACTATACTTATATCTTCCTCTACACCAATCGTGGCCATTCATTCCCTTGAAAAGTAGCTCTAACGTGTCCTCTCACATGCAGTAAAGAGCGTATAATAACGGCGTTCCCCCAACTTCATCAGCTGAGTCACTGCTGGCACCCGCCTCCAATAGCACCTTGACGACGGCGGTATGTCCTCCACTTACCGTAGACATCAGTGGTGTGTGTCTGTCTGTCTGTCTGTGTGTGTGTGTGTGTATGTGTGTGTGTGTGTGTGTTGATACCTATCTCTTGAATTAATTTCAGCTTCTTTCTTAAACCATAGCCGGAAGTTCCTCAGGAGACTGTTGCTACTCCCTACCAGCAGTTCAACAGTCATATCAAAGCCGTTTTCTGCTGTCCAAGATAAAGCCGATCTGCCGTTTTTTCAAATCTTTGTCATTGAGGTTCAGTTTGTTCACTAGATTCGAGTAAATACTCAACCGCTCCTATGAGAGTCCGAAATAGTAGGAAAAAACGTCTGGGAATTTCTCGTTCATGGTCTCCGAAGGGATCAAATATGAAATACAATGCAAGGTCATAACTATTGGCAACCCCCACCAAAGTCATGGGGCCTTTTTGTGCAGAAAAGCAGCGGGTGTTGCCAATACTTATGGCCCAAGATATAAAGTACATGGACCCGTTGGCTGGTTGAGAGCGGCGTCCTAATTTTCATGGCTCTCCGCCTTTGATATAAGTAGATGAAAAACCAAAACGAATGTCTCTCACCCGATCCTCAGCACAATTTGGTTAAACGGTTAATTTTTATGTGGAAACGCGGTTTTTCCTGCATAGGTGTCTTATCAGTAAAGACTTCTCGTTAGAGTTAA
>NW_001813976.1:1768251-1769690 GCF_000149585.1 Histoplasma mississippiense | reverse complement strand
ATTATGATTTTTGAGCGCCTGTGTTGGTTATGTGAGTAAATGATGTGTTTGATGAGGGCCTTGAAATGAAATGAAGAACTGCTGATGTGAGGATTACCCAGAACGTACTGGAGGCACTTTTGTCGATGGTTAGCATGGCGAATATTGGAAAGCTATGAAAATGACGAGAAAATGCTGGTTTCACTCACTGTGGCCTGGTTGCTGTGGGCCGTACACGGGTTGTCCATGTTGGCCGGAATTCATAAAACATGATAGGTTGAGACGGGTGGCCCTGTTGAGAGCCCTGATGCATCATCATAGGTGCCCCTCGGCTTGGGCTGGGGTAGCCACTGTGTGGCTGAGGAGGCGGTGGTACATGCTGAGGGTAGGCATGGCCGGCATTTGGAGAGTACATCGGCATCTGGGGATTGTATGGGACGCCCATACCTTGTGGCATACCAGCATAAGGGCCATTTGAAGGTTGCTGGGCCATCATTGGTGCCCCCATGCCGGTTTGCGGGTGAACAAACTGTGGACCACCGGGATAGTGTCGCATGTGAGCAGATTGGGGACCCTGGCCGGTGTACAACTGCGGAACAGGTTGTCCATATGCGAGCTGTGCATGATGTCCCATAGGAGAATGGTATGCCACGTGGGTTTGCTGCAGTCGGGGGGACGGGTATACTTGTGAGGTAGAAGCAGAAATGTGCATACGATGGTGATCATCAAAGTGTGGGGGCGCTGAGGGGTGGTGTGATTGTGGGTGGGGATGAGGATGGGCTTGAGGAGGGCCCGTGGTTGGAGGAACACCGTGCTGAAGGTGGAACGGCAGCTGATGTTGATGTGGTATTTGAGGATTAGATGCAGCCCGTTGCGGGTAAGCCGAGGGTGCAGGTGTAGGAGTTTTAAACATATCAGCGTAAGTCTTCTCGGCATTGATCGGAGCAACCTCCCATGTAGGTGGAGTTCGATACGCTGGAGGAATTCCGCCATTAAATGCGTAGTCTTTACTGCTCTGCGTGGTTGCTTCCTTTTTCATACGCTTAACCGGGTTGAAGAAGTCGTTAATTGAAGGTCGCTCTGATGCTGGTAGTGGCTTCTTTGCGCCGAAAAATGCGGATGGGCTGGCAGCACGTGAAATTGATCGTGGTCTAGCGTTAGGTGCTGGGCTTGACGGTATAGCAGACGCGCCTGCAGGAGTAAATGTATTTTGCAGCAGGATTAGGCTCTGAAATCATGTGCCTTGACATTGAATTTCGTTTGAGGGTAGCCGATGTTGGGCCTCTGCCCCCGATTTATGCCAATTATGGAGATTGGAACGGACCACCAGCAAAGGTTCCTCTAGGGGAAATGCGGGCCATCTGGAACGATAAGCGGGGGGAGCATGGAATGAACCATTCTCTCCCCCCCTTTCTTTTTCTGAATAATCTTCCCATGCGTGGGCTGGAAAAAAAACCGGG
>NW_001813976.1:1757097-1767443 GCF_000149585.1 Histoplasma mississippiense | reverse complement strand
TGGCAAACTGCCGGAAATGGTCGAGCACTCAGCCTCACGTTGGAGGATGCATTTTCCGCCCCATTACGCTTGGGGGCGACGTTGGAATTCGAGGAGGGTTTGCTAGAAGGATTCTTTTGTTCGGAACCAGGAGCGGGGTTAAGAGATGGAACGGATTTATTTATTTCTGGTGCTTTATCTTTGAGCACATCGGTGGCGTTAGTAGTGGTACTTTGAGAAGGTGTGACGTTAATCTTGGGCTGGCTTGATTGTTTGGATGGTATGTCGGGGCGCGCGATTTGGGCGCTGATGATTGCTGGATCAACTGGTGCGCCGGGAACAGTAGGTTGGCTTGTTGGCGCACGTCTTGCAGGTGGCGTATACTTATTAGGTTGTCCGGATTGGAGGGGAGGGAAATCTTCACGGCGAACACCGCTGTATTTATCCTCCTCATTTTCATAATCATTTTCAGTAGATAATCCGCGCTCTTCTCTTAAATGGGTATTATCTGTTTCACTGGATTCAATCTCACGTGCAATTCTAGCCGCCTCAGCTTCTTTGCGTTTATACGATGGGTCGGAACGATCTATTCGAGTCGTGTACAGATTCTCGTCGTAGTTTGTAGTGGCTCCGAAAAGACGTTCATTTACTTCAAATTGGTCCCAGCTCGTCGTACCTGTGCTCTCTAAAGACATGTCCACAGGGGCATCTGTACCCGGTTCCCAGGGTTGGAGTTCTCTTTCTCGGAATACTTGGGCGCCAGAGATGTCTGTATCCGTTTTGAAACACGTAGGAGTACCTAGGAAGAGAAGGGAAATCTGTTAGCCTATATATGAATGATCAAAGATGGAAAAGCTATATTTTAATTACCATTGTGTTCCTTTGCGGCAATACCGGTGGTCGAGACGTTTTCAACACAAACATCCGCAACATCTTGGACATCGAAAATCATTTGATGGTCCACACCCGATCCAATGTAAGGGCTAGAAGGGTCACTAAGTCCATTCGACCGACCGCTGTCTGCTTGTGGGGAGGAGCAACGTTGCGCCATTTTCAATGTAAATGAGGAGTTATTCGACTCCAACGATGATCCCGAAAAAATGCCAGAAAACCTCTCTCCGCTTTTAGTTGTGATAGTGGCGTTTAAACCCTACCAAACAGAACGGATTAGTGAACGGACGACGAGGGAGGTATGCTCCGAAAGCCGGTTAAGGGAAAGGAGGGATGGACTTACGATGCAGGCAGCCAGGAGAAAGGTGAGGCGGTCATTGGCATGCATATCGGGGGTGTTTGACTCCCTATTCGACGACGGGGATGCCATTGGGTTCGGGGAAATGGTTGATTTTCGCTGAGGAGCTCCTCCGTTCTGACTGGGATAGGAAGGTTTCTGGGTAAGAGGATTTGTAGATTGAGTCCACGCCTTTGGGGGATTATTACGCCTATAACATGTGCCAAAGATAAGGAAAGAAGGTCAGTGAATGAACTTGTGATAAAAGGGACAACCGATCAGGCCACCGAGGTGAACATGGCGAAGAATGACAGCAGTAGACACAGAACTCGAAGCGGCTAAACGCCGCACCAGAGTCAAGGAAAGATTAAGGAGAAGAAAGAAGTCGACTGAAGACTTGGATATAGAAGTGGGTGGGTGTGCATATGGGCGACAGTGCGTATGTGCATGTGGCAGGGTTTGAGGGTGGTTGAGTGTGTGTATATAAAGAAAACAGTATTATGGAAGGCGGAGAGGGAGGAGCGGGAGTGAGTGTTAAGCGTGAGGGCGTGAAGAAGCTGGCCAAGTTTGGAAGGCACGCACGAGGCGCTCAACGTCGATCGGAGCCTCCTTCGCTGCTACCACGCCCAAGAACAGTAACCCGACACCCAAGACAAAGGGGAAAGGAGAGGGGATATGGCAAATGGCGTATGGCATATGAAATAGGAAGGCGCGGTCCTGGCAACGGACGACAACGAGACGACGACATACCTCTGAGCACCGTCGACAGGGCTGCCCGCCTGCCGTCGACTTCCATCAGTGCTGGTCTTGATCGTGGAACTCGAGCGCATGGCTGGTCTGCTGTTGTTGCTGTCGTTGTTGCTGTTGTTATGATCGCTGGCAGCAGCGGAGGGATTCTGCGGCACAGAATTGCTGAGGGGGTTGCCTGAGGCTGCGTTGACAGACGACATGGAGTTGATGGTAGATGTCATGGCTGGAGAAATTTGTGGTTGAGTCCAAGAGTTAAGTTACCGCCCTAAGATTTCTGCACTTAGGTATGTAACCTAGGTTTAGTTCAAAGATAGTAGTAGCAGCAGAAGCAATGCCCGTGAACACTTCAGGGACCAGCCAGGCTGGGAGAAGGAACCTTGGAATCCTCCAGAGCCAGAAGCCAAAGCCAGAGCCAGAGCCACAGCGAAAGCCAAAGCAAAGCCCCAGAGAGCCCACACCGCCTCACGTTGTTCAAAGATGGAGTGGGTGAATATGACAGAAGGAGAAGAGGTAGCAGAAATGGACGAAAAAAAATAGCTCGAGCTGGGGGGGTCTTGGGACCGGGGAAGGGAAAGGGAAGGAAAAAAAGGAAGCTCAAGCTCAATGGAAGGGGGCCAAGGGGCAAAGGAGGAAAGGAGAAAAGGGAGACAGAAGAGAAGAAAAAGAAGATGAATAAGAGGAGAGGGAGATAGTTTGGGGGAGTTGGAAGGTTGAGAGAAAGAGGCTGGAGGGAGATCGCGAAGGATGAAAATACCAGTGGATGATGTGTTTGGACATGGGATACGGGCCCAGGACGGGAAGAAGCCAGCGACCAGCGAGGAGCAGGCGCGGCATGCTAATATGGTAATATGGTAATATGGTAATATGGTACGGTCACAATTGGCGGAATGCGTCAAAATGCAGAGCGATAATTCCTGACCTTTTCCTGCCGAACCGTATTTTTGGGTGCTTGCCTCGTTTCAACTCAAATCGATCCGCCAATTATCGTCTACAACTGGACCCACCTTGCCGCTTTGAGGCATGGCCCAGCGCGGATTTGTCCATCCTCTAGCTAGATCAGGAATGGTTGCCCGTTCCCCAGTATCGGTAACTTATATCATAGTTCGGAGTAACTACAGAATACAACATCCCCTTTGGTCAATTTCAGAGATATCATTTTTTCCAGATGAAGATATACAAAACGCACAGGCAATTTTTGATCACTATGAAAAATGTTTTCAATTCGTCAGTCCCTTCAAAGAATGCCATTGTCCTCATCCTAGCCAATCAATGACAACACGCTTCTCTCTCGCTCATCAACAGCACTGGCAGTGCTTTGACGGGTACACAAAGGGATTTCATGATCGTTGTTCCATGAAATCTTTCTTGCCCATGTGCGCGCCACCATCGTTCTCCACCGTCAAAGTGTGCTCCCAGAGAAGAAAAAGCTTGCCCATATACACGCCCTTACTCTTGTTTTCTAGTTACATATACCAAGGCGATGATATCGGAACCGAGAGCAGCTCAACAATCCTTACCATACCGTAAATAATAGCGAAAGAACCCAACTCACTTTCTCCAAGGCAACCTGGAGCTCTTTTTTCTTTTTTCTTTTTTCTTTTTTCTTTTTTCTTCTCTTTTTGTTGATCAAATCTACAACATAGTTTGCAGATGGACACAAAATCAATACCAATAATTAAATGATAAATCCACTATTCCTGCGCCGGAACCCTGTATGCTCCCATTGTGAAATTCTCTTCAACCAGCACACCGTTCCGTTCTCTCATCGATTTTGCAGCGGAAATGCAAGCACTAGCATGCCAGGACGCTTTAGCTCTGCAGGCTAGGTAGCCTTCTTTTTTTCCTTCCTTTTCCACCGCCCTTCTTTTTTTCAACAGAAACGTTGTACGCAGTAAATGCATTGTTTTCAGTGAAAACAAAACCAGGGCTACTATATTTTGCACGGGGAAACTCAATAATTGGCCAGCTTCATACATACTTAGAACACAGACCTTCTCTTCCCTATACTACACTGGCGCGTTCAATCCACTGTTCTGACTCCCGAGAATCATGTTGCTTGGTGAGCCAGTGAGTCGTTTTATTCTATACTCAGCATGAGAGGTACCTACAGAAGTAGGTAGTTAACAGAGTTCCCGGGAGTTTTCATCAAGAAACACTCCATTGGGATAAACAAAACTCAAAGTCATAGGTAGGTAGGTAGTAGGTATCTATTTTGGATATGGATTGGTGTGCAGATCATGTGGATAACACCGACAGTTAAATTTCCTTGTTTGCACGACAACATCTCAATCGCCTCGCCTCACCATATCCCTAACAATGAGGCAGGCAAATGCAGACTTCTTGGCATGGGCCATGCAGTGGCTCTCGGCGACGGGCAACTGGAGTTGTTATTTGAAGAGGTTTCTGGTAAGTTTATTTGATGCCAGCCATTTTGACCAAATCTGAGAAGGTAGCCTAGTCATCAGGGTGAGATACCACAACAGTATCATCAATGTAGAAAAATATAATTATCCATCCATTGATGAATAGGCATTTATCCTCACAGATTGAAACAAAGTCTAACTGCTTAACAGTATTAGATAGTTCTTTAAGTCATAGAAGAGGTGATCTTCTTAAACCATATAAAGCACATCATAAGCATGGAATATAGATGTTCTTTTTGAGGTTCCATACCCCCTTCAACTTCCATCAATCATCTGATAATTCAATGTAAACTAGCTCATCAAGTGAGCTGTTCACAAAGGCATTGACACCATTCAATTGCTCAGCATCATGTAGATTTCCCACTAGAGGTGTTTGCTTTAAATTGGAATTATTTCATTTCTCACAGCCACGGGTTAGTACTCTATACTCTGTAGTACATACCGCAGTTGCTAAAATCCAGCTTTCACTCCAGATTCAGATTTTTAGTTCAAGACATCATTTGAGAGAGACATGGTGACTTAATGTTTTGGGATGGTAATTGGAGGAGCTGGGGATGGGTGCATTATTTGTTTCAGGATAGTCTGGCTGGGCGGAACAAGCAGGGACAAGTTTGCGCGAATACCAATTATTCATGGGTACAAAACTTTGTCCTCTCCCAGGAATATAGAAGATCCCTTGAAGCATAGATGATAGCCATGCCTTTTGCCAGTATCTCGTTGACGTCCAACTTGGTTGACATGTGAAAATAGCTATTCGCTGGTTTAATCTGATTGGTGGCGGTTTTAATACAACATCACATGACATGAGTCCGCTATTATGACCTGTGATTGGTACAGCCGAACTGCAACGGCGTAACAGTCGTACAACCCCGTAATAGGTATCAGCGCCTCCATTCCTTCCAATCCCCAGCCCAACCACATTAGAAAAATCACCAAAATCACATCAACTTCATCCTGCACCCGTCGAGTGTTTCCGCCGTTTTCGAGAGATATGGACTCTTCTTCGTCATCCTCCCAGTCAAGAACTCGCCATGTACGTTCTCCGGCTTTTGATCGTGCCCGTTCTCCCATGGTTCAGCAAATGATTTCAACATCCCTCACGACTACTGCTGCTGGTGGTGGTGGTGGTGGTGGTGGTGGAAACACGAGTCAGCAACCTGTGGAAACGAGAGTGTCCTCCGGATCAGCCAAGTCCTCTTCTTCAAGTCGAAATGCGGTATGCTATATTTATACGTTTTCATTTCCTCATTATGCGCTGCTGTGCGCTATGCAGTTTACACCACATCTGCGTTTTAATGTTGGATACTTCTCCATCGTGATATCCATGTGCTAACGAGTTTTCTTCTTTCATTGATAGCAGCAGCCCGACAAGCAACTCTCACAGATTGAAAAGAGCGTTACCCACCTTCTCGTCGCGACAAAGCAGTTATTAGAGACCCTCACACAATGGTCACGACAACGTGCGACGGAGAGCGAGGTTTCGGACGTTTATGTCCGTTTGGGATACGAGTTCAACTTGGCCTGCAGGGCTTTTGGAGCTATTGGCGTCGACACAGCAGACTTGGGCCCCGTGCCCGATCTCCTCCGGACCATTTTGGAAGACACCCTTAGTCAAGATGCATCTCCAGAGAGCCTCGATCGGTATCTACCGCGCATACGGGATATCATTATCAATTTACTCCAGGGTCTCAAGAAAAAACAGGCTAAGTTGCGGTCGAGGCAGATGAAAGATGGATTGCCCGCGACAACACGACATGGCAGTGCTGGCAGCGTGGGAAGCGGGGACAATAGTCTAAATCAGATCGCAGATGAAGCTCCATCGTTACCGCAGTCCGCGCCGAAACGACAACAAGAGGTATCTCGCCAAGCTAATACAATGACAAGCTATGGAGATACGGGATTTACCAGAAATAACTCTTCTGCCACCTGGTCTAATGACCGCCATGGACCATCTTTTGCCGAAAGGGAAGCGACGAAGAGAGACCAGTCAAAGTCAGGTGTTTCTTCGAATTCGTCACTATCAAGTAATGCTATGCAGAATATTCCAGTTGTGTCCCCATACCCTGACCAAAGCATGAACGGATCTCGCTACGGCAATGCTTCCAATTTCTCAGCGCATAACTTCCCTCATCCCCCGCCTCCCACGCCTCCAAGCTCTAAACAAGACGACGCCATTGGGATGCTACAAAGAAGTGGTGAACTGGAACGACGAGCGTCGAGGAGATTCTCTGCCTATCAAATACAAAAACACCTTGGTCCATCTCCTAATGGTGTTCCAGTTATTCCTCCTTCGCAGAATTCCCCGGTTCCGAATCGAGGCCGCGATGTTCGCGAATCAATGAATGCAGTGCGCCTCCGTGGATCATATCTTCACAACAGGCAGCGCTCAAATAATCGGACTGTCGAATCGTCCCCTGGCCAAACCAATTCACCCGAGCGCAGGGGACCAGCGAAGAAACCTCACGTCGACACGTCAGTGGGATCGACTGAAGACGATGGTCCGCTGCCGAAAACCTCAACTGACAAGCTTGGCTCCCCGCGCCGGTTTGAGTCGAGAGATATGCCACCTGCTAGTGGCTCTCTGCCCGCTCTGCCCCATATTTCAGAGCGGGATTCGGGTTCAGAGACATTCGAGAGCTCGTCGAAAAAGGGCACGGAACAGCAATCTTCACCCGCGAACGGGACCCAACATGCTAAAACCTCATCTACGAGCTCTGACAACTCGCAAGTTAGCCAGTTTACTCCAGAGTCATCCCCCCCTCCAACCAAAGAAATAACACTCTTCTTACAGTACAGAAGTAAGATTAAGAAATACGTCTTGTCAGAGGGCTATTCTGAGTTAACTCTTGGCCGATTACAATTGGCGTTTATCGAAAAATTCGCATGGAATACCCATAACAATGGTACAGATTTGCCGGAGATTTATCTCCAGGATCCTGTCTCTGGCGTTCGGCATGAACTGGAAGATCTGAACGACGTAAAAGATCGATCAGTCCTCGTGTTGAATGTTGAGCCACTTGACGAGGTGAAGAAGCACTTCGACGATGGAGTCGGGGGTCTCCGTCGTTTGATAGAAGGCGTCCGTGAAATTGTTGATGGACAGGGAGCGTCTATCCAACGGTTAACTGACCGTCAATTAGAAGCTTCGAAAGAAATTTCTCGCCTTGCTGCAGCCCCGCCTCCGGTAGATGCATCCAAATCTATCGTTACATCCAAAGGTCCAATTGCAGGTGGCGGAAACCATATTTCAGAACTTCAGGGTATTCGTCGTGATCTTGCCGTGCTACGTCAGACTTATACGAGTTTCGCGACAGATGTATCAAACTCTATGGGCTCCATCCGATCCAAGGCAGGTTCTGTAAAGCATGCAGCGAATGAACTGACTGTGCCGTCATTTGAGGGTGATGCAGGCCGTGCTCGCGTGAATGCAGGGAAGAAAGAGCTTGCTGACGAATCTGAAAGGATCGTCGCTCGTGTCGACGATCTTCAAGATCTCGTTGAGGATCTTCGGAAGGATGTTGTCACTCGTGGTGTCCGGCCCCTACCAAGACAATTGGAAGCTGTAGGCCGGGATATCGGTGCAGTATCGAAGGAATTGAACAAGATGAAGGAATTCCTTAAACGAGAAAAACCAATATGGACTAAGATATGGGAGAAGGAGTTACAGCTTGTGTGTGAGGAGAGAGATCAACTCACAATGCAAGAAGATCTAGTGATTGACCTTGAGGACGATCTCGACAAGGCAACCCAGACATTTGCCCTTGTGGAGCAGGCCACGAAACAACAGTCTCTCCACTCCGCTTCGAACGCGACCCCTGGACCCAACGGGTTGAGAAACGTATCCCGCAATTTCCCAGTCGATGAGCCGTTTGACCCCATGAAAGCCAAGGACCACCTCCTAGGAGAAGTAAGAGCGCTGCAACCTAATCACGAAAATCGTCTGGAAGCCATAGAACGTGCTGAGAAAGCAAGAGAGAAGGAGCTGGAAAAGTCGCCGGATCGGGCCCGCTCCAAAAGAAGTTGGGCAAATTTGTTGAAGAGGGAAAGCTGAAGAAGAGTGGTGGATTCGAGGAGATCGAACGGATGCGGAAGGCAAAAGATGAGCGGATACGCAAGGATGTATGGGAGCGCATGAATGGTATTGTCCCTGGACCGGAACAGAACACCGCGACGACAACCGCAGCAGCAGCAAGCCTTCCTTCCCCTGATGACAACCTGCCTGAGGAGATTTCCAAGTCACCTGAAACGGCGGGATCAGGGGAAGAGCGTGCCAACTCATCATCAACTGGAGAAGGAATCGCCTGCCGTGATTCTATTTCTAGCCGTGGCAGTCCCCTTTCCCCTGCAAAAGATGAGCTTGCAAAAACACAATCTTCTCCAACTGCTCCTGGTATGTAGAGCAGCGGCATTCTCATTTATACATATACAAATAGATTCCAAGATAGAACAGGGCAGTTTTGGGTTTTTGGGTTTTTGGGTTTTTGATCTAACATTTTTGAACCGTTGCGGGGACATACTTAGTTTCCGAACGCAAACGCTCATCATGGCTCACGTCCATATTCACCAACTAAGTATGGGAAAATCTCCCACCTCACCAAATGTCCTAGCTTCACCACATCCCACACCCCCCTTTGCTTCTATCCTCCTCTCCACCCCAACCTACAATGCTCCGCTCGCTGTTACTTCCTTTGGAAGTAGGACGTTTCAGCTTTGAGTACGTTATTTTCCCCATGGATAAAGCTGGTCGGTTACCGTGTCTGGGTATATTTATACTTTTATACTTTTTTGCTCTCTATTTTACCCCTTCAAAGTTTTCAATTTTCTTTTATTTCAATATGGTTTCTTTTTGGTCTGTCTGTTTTGATGTTAATGCTAATTGAATTCCTGATACCCCCGGTCGTACTCGCCACGAAAGTTTCTAAACACCGTGTCATAATGCTGTGACTTTACATGAACTTCTTGCTCGTTTCTTCACTTAGTTTGTTGCTGCAAGCAGTTGTTATCGGGGGAAACTTTTGGTAGTTGGTCTTCCTATTCCATTTCTTTTCTTGTCCAGGCCCTCCGTTCCCATATATTTCCACATGTTGACCTTTTTATCTTTTATTTCTATCGGGATTTTTCTTTACTTGGATACAGGGTGCATCTTTTTACCTGTTCCTATTCTTTCTCGCCCTTTTTTGTGTGTTGCTATCGATACCCCGCCGAACCACGTCCTTATATTTTTTTGTTCCTTTTGTCTTCCATTCATGCATACACACCCCCAACTTCCCAGGTAATAGTTCCTTCTTCATCTTCCTCGTCTGGCGTTTTTGTTTTTTCTTTATGTTGAAATCTATTCTGGACGTGAATGAGAAACACTATCTTCATGGGACAACACAAGAGCTGGCTGGTCCGACTTTTGCTTGGCTGGATACCTATCTGTCTTGGTGGCTAGGTAATTTTTGATACAAGAGGTCACTGGGTGATTTGGATGAAATCTGATGATGGAGTCCATTTCATTTACCACGATAAATGACCGAATTAACTTACTTTTATTTGATTTGATTTTCCTCTTGTGTGTAAAGTAGTATTCGGTGGGTGGCTTAGGCCAAATTGGACGTAGTCAGCGTCGGCTATGCAGAGAAGATTCGTTAAGATTTATATTTATCCCCGAGTAATTTGCCGGTAGATCTCGAACACAGCGCCAGACCAACTGCAAATCAAGATATCATCATCATCTATTATTCCAACTGCCAACTTTCCAACCAACAAAGACAACATCCTCACCGAACCATGTCTCACCAACATCAACGCCCATTCTGACCGTTTGCGGGGAAAAGTGTCCACGAGACCGCACCCGGATTCAAGTTCATAAATGTATCTATTGTATTGCTAGCCCATGTAAAACTACGCCGTACATATCTTCTTCCAAGGCATCTCTTTATCGTTATTCTCTCGTTCCTTTATCCTGCATCATATAAAGTGAA
>NW_001813976.1:1754263-1756894 GCF_000149585.1 Histoplasma mississippiense | reverse complement strand
CCCACAAATGCCGCAACGGATATCGCCAGAATAGTGGCATATCCGATGTCCACGTCGCACGGGAAAGCCTAGTGCAGCGCGATGCGGAAATCCAGAGACACTGGCGGGCCAGTCGCCGGTGGGCGTGAGGAGAATGACTGACGACGAGGAGGAGAAATTTTGGTTGGATTATTGGTATTTTGATGCCAATATTGGTGGTAACGGTGATGTCAGAAATGGAGGACGGAAACAACAGCAGTCTACTCGCATGAGCCTGAGGGATGAAGGGACGGCCACCAGAGGGCTGATAGATGGTGGTTGGGGAGATGCCCCAAAAGATAAGGTGAAGAAGACTTTGGGCAATGCGAGGATGGATAGCTCAACAGCAGCATCATTATATCCCCCATTCCCACTTCATGGGAATATAACGGATGAGGATGGAGCAGATAAGGGTAGGGAGGCAGGGAATGAGGGAACAGGAATGTCATTGCTTTTCCTTGGCCGCTCGCTGTCGCAGTGGACGGCGAGGGACCGGGGCAACATGTTTGGGAAGCGAAGTTTCAAATGCCCTTTTGACACGGAACCCTGCATGTCCATCGACCGGCCGAATAGCTGCTGCGGGAAGGGGAGCAAGTGCATATTTGTGAAAGACACAGGGTTAGGAGATGTGGGATGCTGTGGGGCTGGGGAGAGCTGCTCGGACAATTTGATTAGGTGTGCGAGCGGGTACACTCCCTGCCCTGATAATCCAGGTGGTGGATGTTGTATACCGGGATACTCGTGTGTGGATCAAGGGTGTATGCCATTTCCGCTTCTATTCTCCTTCCAGCACCCCCTGCCATCACTTTTATCGATTCTCCCAAAGCTGACCGATGTGACATAGGTATATACATTTCAACAACAATCGTCACCGCAACCCCCGCGCCACCGCCGCCATCAACATTTACAGAACCTATAAACCCTCCCGTCCGCCCAACCTCCAATGCCAAAACCACCATCACCACATTCCAATCCACACGCCCGACCATAACCGGTTGCCCGACGGGCTTCTACGCCTGCAGCGCTGTCTACCACGGCGGCTGCTGTCGTACCGGCCGCGATTGTAACCCCACCTCCTGTCCCCCCATTTCCTCGACCACAATCGTGGATGACAACGGCGCCACGATTGTTATAGGAATCGATCCTACTGTGTCTCTGTCCTCTCCAGGTGGGGAAGGCCGGAGGTGTGCTGCCGGTTGGACGGGTTGTGCGGCTAGTGCGGGCGGCGGTTGTTGTCCGGATGGGTTTGCTTGTGCGGAGATCAGCTGTACACTTTCAGCTGGAGGGCGGGGGACGGCGGTAGTGGGGAAGATGGCGCCAGTGAACGGTGCGGGGAAGGTGGTGGTGGTTGGTGGTTGGGCTAATTTGACGGTGGTGATGATGGTGATGGCGATGATGCAGTGGTTCATGAGCGGGTAATTAAATCTTAAAAATAACTTTATTTTTAGCGTTTGGACATTTCCATTGATGGTTTGGTGGGCGGATCTCTTCTTTGCCATTTTTGTATACCATTATCATTTCCCTTCAATGATTTTATGGGACGGAACAGGCTTACTGTATTTATAGCATCACTGAGCGGACCAGCTGTCTCTAAATACCTTTCAACCCGGTTCCTCCAGTATGTATGTATTTTGATCATCTTTTTGAGGTTGATATAGTT
Organism: Histoplasma mississippiense; assembly: GCF_000149585.1. NCBI lineage: Eukaryota > Fungi > Ascomycota > Eurotiomycetes > Onygenales > Ajellomycetaceae > Histoplasma > Histoplasma mississippiense. The sequence continues at coordinate 1,755,216 of NW_001813976.1, read as the reverse complement.
TCTACGAACTGGAGAATCTGAGTGAAATTGAATCCATGTAATCATTACATATTCTTCCCAATGCCTCCGTTTATGTGTCTCTATACACCCGTCTATATCTATATGGTTTATTTGTCACCTCCTTGCACCATAAAGAAAGAAAAACATCATGTAAAGGAGGAAATACAAAATCAAAAAAGAAAGTGGCAAGAACAGACAAATATGTTCAGTGAGAAAGATATGATAGAAAATGGTGCTAGTCCCATGTCAAAAAAAAGTTAGCACAAAACAGAGAAAAATAAAAACAATCTAATGTAACCAAACATAAACAGGATAAGGCGAATCACTATCTGATATGGTGCATGGTTAAAGTTTGCTTGGTTTCTCATGCTTCCTCACCAACACGTTACTCCCTGGAGATGGGTCGAAAGTGAGGTTGTTGACCGGGTTTTGTTCGCTGGCCCGATAAAACAGGTCCTCATAGACCTTGCCATCATAACGGCCCAAGGAGCTGTCAAGCTGCCAATCCGGGAATTTCCATGCGTCAACAAGCCGGACGACATGGGGCCTGATATCGTCAAGGAGCTTGACAACTGCTTTGGTCCGTGCGAGAGTGATTTGACGAATAGTCACAGCACCAGACGTGAAGAAATCAGCGGACTCGCGTTCCAATGTATACAGCGCATGGAGCCGGAAGAGTTTGTGGAGGACAGCAGCTGTTTCAGAGTCCAGGGCGGAGGCGGTGGCAGGCGCAGTGACGCTTTCGTAGAAGTTCTTCACGACGAGGTATTGTGAGTGGGCAGTCGAGAGACGCTAGATATCGATAAGCAAGCTGTTCCATGAGCGTTTTGCAACATCACGGTGCTTCAGGGCTTCGAAAGTTAGGTAAGCAGCACGCCAGGCAAAGGCGTTCACGATATCAGCATCATTGTCAAGAATGTCGAATGCAGCTCCATGTCTCGGCGGTTGATATA
>NW_001813976.1:1747171-1753056 GCF_000149585.1 Histoplasma mississippiense | reverse complement strand
CAATAATCTCATAGCGTTCCGCGGGCTCTAGGAAAAGTTTCGCTTGTTCTGGCGTGGACTGATTTCTGAGGGTCACCTAAACAATTTATAATACAATTAATTAGCCATGACACCGGAACGCGCTCCCAGAGACATATCACAAAGAGAAATCTTACTAAGAACATGCTCGCATGGAGTGCGTAAGGGGTGGGTTCGCTGAGAAGGTCATTAGCCATGATGAATTCGTCGTCTGTCCATTTGTGCTGTTTCCTCAAATGTTGGATGCGCTTGGCCTTCCCAAGTGACTCTGTCAGCCGTTCTACACGGCCCATAGAAAGAATTTGCGATTTGTCAAACACTTTCTCCTTTTCCATGATGGCCAGAATTTTCTGCTGCCGGTCGAGCACATCCTTGGTATGAATCAGCTCCGCCAGCTTGTCAACAGAGACATTCGAGCTGTCCCGCTCTTGTTGTAGAAGCTCTGAGCCCTGCGGGCTGGTAGGCTTCAAAGCCTTCACCCAATCGGGGACAGGGGGCATTTTAGAAGCTTGGATGCTGTAGGAATCCCTTGCACAGATGACAACAAATGGGATACAGAACAGAGGGCGGCGGCAATGCGGGACGGAGAAAATGAAGAAGTTGGTGGTGATGGATACTCGTACACCCGCCAGTCCCAGGGATGATATAAATGGTGGCGGAACCACTCGGAGCCTGCCCGAAGAGGAAGTGCCGAGGTCTGTCGGAGAGTTTCTTCGAACAAAACAAAAATCAGCGCCTAGAGGGTTATGTACTAGTCGTAACGAGTCACAACAGGGGGAGCGCATGGTGGTGGACACAGACAGGCACTCTTCCGACACCTGTGAAGCCGAAGTGTCGAATCGGCATTTTCGTGCGTTTGGCTATTTAAGTGCTAGCCTGCATGGCACGCGGATTGACATGATCTCCCTGCTTGGGGCCGTGCTAAGCTCTCTCACAGAACACACTGAAAACAACCCTTGGGATCTTCTATTAATATCTGAGAAATGGCTTCTCTGCAGCTGCTCCAGCCTCACAGCCTGTGATGATAGAAAACCTCAAGGATTGTCAGCGGACGCCTACTACATGTTCACATGTTTCATACCTGTATATTCTTGTGTATATTTTTTGAACTCATTTCCTTACCCCCAGAATCCGGGTCTACGGGGATTCGAAAATGGGTCCCGCCACTGACAGGAGGCTCTCACATGCTTTGTATTCATTATTTATTCTCCCAGACATTAGCCTTTCATATATCAAGCTCCTTGAATAGAGCATTGGTCATTTGACTCCATCATAGATACAATTCTGTGGCCTCGGAATGTCGCCTGTGCTTGCGATGTTTGAACAGTACGGGTAGGTCTAATTGGACTTTGTGATCGGCTGGGGTTTGTTAGAATGTTCGCATTTTCCTTGTGCGACATTAACATGTATTTCACATCTCAGCATCAGTATTACTAGTGTGCAGAAACAACTTGAAATGATCGTACGGGGTGACAGATTTATTAAACCCAGCGCAGGAGAAGTCAGGTCACCATCCTTGAAAAAGCTAGATTAGGAGCATCCAGATAGGATTTTCAATTCTCGGCATTCAGTAGAGAACTGTCCTTAGACCTATCTATACTATTCTTTGTCACATCAGGGAAATAATCTTAAATATTGTTGGCGTTTAATGATGAATGCATGCACGTTAGCCGGCGGCTGGAACGCGCTTAACATGCTTGACGCTAATATAACCAATCACAGCGCCGCGCGAAGCAGAGAACATACCACAGTCCCATTTGACTTGGTTTCTGGTTCGAACTCGTCAACATCATCCCGATACCAACACGGATTCACCACAACACCAGTCAATTACGTCTTTGCTACCGCTCCTTCTACCCAGAATCCTAGGCGGGTCACTGTCTATCCCTTTCTCCCCGCAATTCTCGGCGGCATCGTCGTCGCCCGGATTCTACTTTCTCGATATTCTTGAAACGTCTCGCTCGGCCCAGTTGCATCTGATTTATAGAGCCCGATAATGCCCGCCCGACCTCCTTCTCTTCCCCTGCGGTCTCGCTGCCTTCTTCGCTCGCCACAGCATCGCCAACCCTTCTCGACGCAGAGCTCGCTCCGTAGCGCTCATGGTGACCACTACGACCCTCCAACCGGATGGCTTTGGGGAGTAAAGCCCGGCCATAAATACGTCAAGGAGGGATGGGAAGGCCTGTGGACGTATGGGTTTGTCGGTAGCCTGCTTCTTGCTGGCGTCGTGTATTCTTTCAAACCTGATACTTCGTATGTTTTTCTGCTTCTTTATTTTCACGCTTTCGACTATCAGATATTATAGGAAACTGTCACATTGCAAATCATATCGACATGCATACGCTTCAATGCTACAAAATTAGTGCGCTAGCTAATACATGTTTAATCTCCCGTTAGGATACAAACGTGGGCGCTCGAAGAAGCTAGAAGGCGACTCGAGAGGGAAGGCATCCTTGAAGACTCCGACGTTGCCCAAAAGAAATAACCCAACTGTCTGCACTCTAATCCGATGTATATAGAGCTTTCATCCTACGCGGAAGTGAAAAAGAAGAAAGCGATAAGGAGATCCTGTTCCCTATATCAATTGTCGGACATTTCACTCACAAATTCGGTATTGTGGGAAGAATGAGAGAGAGGGAGTGAAATTGTTTTTTCCCCCTTGGTTTCGAATTAGCTCTTTACGATGCATGTTTCGGGCATTGTTGCCATGTCTATTTCTTTTCGTCCTTTGTTTTGTTTTCCTTATTCTTGGCGGCATAATCAAAATTACGTTTCCAGCTGTAACTAGATCATAATTAGGGTGATGGGTCATTAGCTAAAGTGGAATTCTAAACCAAGAAGGTCCCCTACCAGCGACACGGTTGGCCCTAACTTGCCAAGGTGAGCAGGCGCGAAGTAAACGCCTGCAGACATGCCCCTAAAAGTCGTATATGGTTCATTGCGGTTGGTTGAAATGGGCCAATCTGCCACATCGTTAGGAGAGGACTCTTTGTTGGATCGCCCGCTGTGATGTAGTTGATGTAATTGTCGCAATACTCTGCAATGATAAGGAAAATCTCATGCCGGTCCTGACTTATCATCAATCGACTTACGTCGCCATTAGGTTAGAATATATATTTCAAGCATCTCAAAAGAAGGGAATGGATATACAGTACCGATATCTCCCGTCCTGTGATAGCTGGTCTGGTTCTGATCGAATCCAAGCAGCCATCTGAGTGCTCTCTTGCCATTGGGGGCGGTGGCCTCTAAGAGACCACACTATAGCCCCACCATGAATGGCCATATGTCGGGCCAGAAGTGAATGCGCAGTTTTGCAAACTGAGTATTTTCAAGAGTTGCCATTTGGATCCTGTTTCTTTCCCACTGTGTATATATAGAGATCTCTCCAGATTAGCACGTCCTCATACCCTTCGGGAGGCTTTCGGGGCGCGGGCGCTGCGCGCTCCCCCCGGGACGTCAAATTTATACATACATACATACATCTTGCCATTGGGGTTGTGAGCCTTTCCTCATACCGGCCTTGACCTCTAAAATCGCTAGGGACTTTTCACCAAACCATTATTGAAGCGAAGATGGCCATCTGTCCTTACTTCGTAAATTTTTTTCTCCGTTGTCCCGGGTTTTAAAGATGAACGTCTTTCGCTCCATGGTCCATGCCATGTCTAGAGTGGGATTGCTTAAGCACACTGCCTTGATAAGCAATGGAAGGGCAGTAGTAACGGTTTGTTCATCATCCGCTGGAGGGAATTGGTCGCTGTTCCCTGCAGACATTGGGGAGCGAGGGCTTATGTATACTTCGCTCGAGAATGACGACGGAATTGGGTCCGACTCCTCGCTGCCGATGTCGAAGTTACTAAATCTTTCATCTAAGTCTTCTAGTGGGATTGTACGGCTTCTCGACAGATCCCGGTATCTCAGAACGATTGGCGAGCGGATTTTACTCGGGCCACCTCTCGGATTTTTTATGTAATCTATCTGCCTTTTGGAAAACCAACAGTAAATCGTATCTGCCAAAAGAAAGAGTAGCCCCCATGCAAGATTGAGCCTTTGTGGTATAGGCTACCCAGTCTGGAATATTTTCCAGGAGCCTTCGAGCATCGGCAGCATCTAAGCCCCAGCGTTTAAGATTGAAATCATTAGCCCGTTTCGTCTTCCATATCATGCGCAGTGCTAATTTAGAGCCGGATTGAAAGTTGAGTTCGTTTATGGATGTTGCCTCAACCCGCTGCTTGCGCGCATCCTTTGACCATTCAAAACGGTTTGAATGGAAGAGCATAGTGGGGTACCCATCCGTGAGGTTTGCGTCAAATGAGGAAAATTCAAAAACGTGCGCGGTGTTGTATAATGCAAACGAAGGGGTTAATCGCATAATCCTTCATTTGAGACGACGATCGAAGAATAGGCAGTGCCATAATAATAAACAAGTTTCAACATTTCTGGGACACACCGTTCTGCCCTGCCTCTTGCAACCGCAGTTTCCAGTCATTTTTGTTCACTTAGGGAGTGAGCTGTCGCCTATGCCTGTTGTTGTTGTGTTTGGCAAGGAGGCACAACCTAAGCCGCCCTGGAGACTTCGTGTGCCAGCCAGACCATTCCGTCGCTCAGGGACTGAGCTGCGGAGACGCCGGGGCTTGGAGATTGGGGTGGATGGCGTAGTAGCAAACGCTGTTCATGGAATGCTCCCTCAAGTAGGCGCTTGGTGTTGGGTCCATCATTGCGGAGACAAGAAGGTGGTGGGTTAAAATCCCACCCTCTCCAAAAGGATATTATCACATCTTGATGAATAGTTATTGGGGTACCCTTTCTTATCTCATTTCTATTTGTGACTACCACTGCAGGGTCTAGATGAATTCGATAGTGTGGGAGTCTAAGATATTGCGATCCTTAGTTAACTTAACTAACTACATGTCTAGTTCAAGCATGAAGGACAACAACAACAGCAGCAGCAGCAGCAGCAGCAACAGGTGGGCCATTGGTGCCGCTTGCAATTCCAGGGTACCAAAATATCCAAAATTCATATATTCACAGAATATTTATAAATATCATCATTACCTAGTATCCTTCAAACACGGGTAAATAATACCTTTATCATCATATTCAAGTAAAAGAGATGCAGAGATAAATGTCGGCCCTTCAATTCACCGACGTGAATGATAACTTAAAACTACACCACGTGATATAAACCTCCAGAGCGGGAAATAAAAAATTAGTGGGTGACTTTACTTCTTGTGACAAGCAAAATCCACCCGTGGACAGTTTTTCCATTGGATTGTGAGGCTTATCGACGTAAGTATTCGTTCCGAAATTTAGAACCACTGGAAAAATCCTAACGAACCAAGTAGGAGCTGTCTCTGTTCACGTCGTCGCACCTCGCTACTAGTACTCTTGAATATTGGAGCTCTGGGAAGCTCGACATTAATTTCAAAATTGCCCCGATTACTTGACAAGAGCGTAATTCCTGATTCACTGTACCTTATGTGGGGACCGGGGGCTCCATTACGATTTCAAGATGAAAAGCTTACGGAGGGATCACTCTTCGAACCCGCTATCCTCTAATGTTTCAAGTAAAATCTATGTAAGATCGACAAAGAGCGGCAAGGTCCAGAAGATTGTTAGAGAGTTGTACCTGAGACAGGACATCCCATGTTCTTCAAAGATATGTTCTGTGTGTCTGTCATATGCGCCAACCGATGCCAACGGAAATGGTGAGAGACCACTCAACGGCTGGGACTTCTGACTTTTAATGCTAATTATACTAAGTAACTCCATTTGTGCTATCTGAGCGGCCGGCTGGTACAAAGTCATTCGCCCAAGGCCATTATTTACTTCCGGATACGAATGCGCTCCTCAATGGCATGGATCGTGGG
>NW_001813976.1:1745392-1747071 GCF_000149585.1 Histoplasma mississippiense | reverse complement strand
ACCAGTCCCTCGCTTTATATACCGCTGATATCCTAATTCGAGCGAAGAAAAAGCGATATTACCTTTTTTTTAATGAATTTCGGTTGGAGACCCATGTCAGGAGAGGAGTGGAGGAAAGCATAAATGATCGAAATGATCGAGCGGTTCGAACCGCCGCAAAGTGGTACCAGGAACACTTAACTCAGGTAGTGAAGAGAGGCCATAAGGAACAGACCGCTCCAGCCATAGTCATGATTACCGATGATAAGGATAATCTCCGCAAAGCAGAACGGGAGGGTGTTACGGCTGTGTCGTTGTCCGATTATGTGTCTGGACTTGAGGATTCGGATAGGTTGCTTGACATGATCAACGAAGCTAAGGCCGTTCATGATTCGAGGCCGACGATGGGTGAAACGTTCTACCCCGAGTATTACTCTATGTCAAAAGTGATGACTGGTCTTCGTGCGGGAACCCTTCATCAGGGCATTTTCAATGTTTCCCCTTACAATTATCTCGAGGGGTCGGTGCAGGTAGCAGCATTTGACAAGTCCCTTCTAATACTTGGTCGGGACAACAGCAATCGGGCGATTGCAGGAGATATAGTGGTAGTCGAAGTCCTTCCGAAAGATCAATGGAAAGCTCCGTTGACAAAAATCATTGATGAGGAGACAGTCACTAAAGATGAAAATGCTGAATATGACGAGAAAGAAGTTGTGGTTTCGGAAAAGGAGAGAAGAGCATTACAGGAAGAAGTTAGAAGAGCTCACGGAAAGACCTCGGAGGGAAGACCCCAGCCAACAGCTCGTGTGGTAGGAATAGTCAAGAGGAATTGGCGCCAGTATGTTGGAAACATCGACAAGATATCCACAGCGTCCCAGGTCCAATCTAGCAGACGACAACAAACCGTCTTTGTCATACCCATGGATAAACGGATACCTAAAATTCGGATACGCACGAGACAGGCACAAGATCTTTTTGGTCAAAGGATACTCGTTACAGTTGATGCGTGGAATCGCGATTCCAGATACCCAACTGGTCATTTTGTACGATCTTTAGGAGAGTTGGAAACTAAGGGTGCCGAGACAGAAGCTCTTCTTCTCGAGTATGATGTTCAATATAGACCGTTCCCACAAGTGGTTCTTGACTGCCTTCCCCCGGAGGGCCATAGCTGGAAGGTTCCGCAAAATATGGATGATCCTGGTTGGCGCGATCGTAAAGACCTACGAGATTTACTGGTGTGCAGTATCGACCCCCCAGGCTGTCAGGATATAGATGATGCACTCCATGCTCGGCCACTCCCTAACGGAAATTTTGAGATCGGTGTCCATATCGCCGATGTCTCTCATTTTGTCAAGCCAAATACCCCTATGGATACCGAAGCGAGCATGCGAGGCACGACAGTATATCTCGTGGACAAACGCATCGATATGTTACCTATGCTTTTGGGAACCGATCTCTGCTCACTAAAGCCCCATGTCCCACGATATGCCTTCTCCACCATCTGGGAAATGACTCCTTCTGCTGAAGTTGTGTCCTCAATTTGTACAAAATCTGTTATTTTATCCAGAGAAGCTTTCAGCTACGAACAAGCCCAATTACGTATTGACGATAAATCAAAAACAGATGATTAACCGAGAGTATGAGGTTACTTCTAAACTTTCCAAATTACTCAAACAAAGCGATGGACGCGGGAGCGCTTA
>NW_001813976.1:1729689-1745065 GCF_000149585.1 Histoplasma mississippiense | reverse complement strand
CCAATCCATTCTTCAACACGTGGTTCGAATCCTTGCCACCAGATGCATGACGTCGCAGAATACTTCTGCGCAGGGACTCACGCGGAGTCCGAATTCCGCCACTACGGTCTTGCCTCGTTAATTTACACCCATTTCACCTCCCCCATTCGGCGGTACGCAGATTTGGTCGTCCACCGCCAATTAGCTGCTGCAATCGGCTACGAAGGACTCGGCGCCTCTCCAGCCGAAGGACTGGCTGCCCGGAGCCGCCTAGAGGATATTTGCAAAAATATCAACCATCGCCATCGTAATGCACAGCTTGCTGGCCGTGCAAGTATAGAATACTATGTTGGACAGGCGCTCAAGGCGCGCGGCGAACAAGAGGCGTCTAAGCTTGGGGCAAGTGTGGGGACGAATGCGGGGATAGATGAAGAAGGGTATGTCATGCGCGTGTTTGACAACGGAGTTGTTGTTTTCGTACCGCGATTTGGCATCGAGGGCGTTGTGAGGTTAGAGGATTTCATCATCTCTGGAACTCAACCGGGTAAGGGGAAACAGGTTGCTCCCAGGCGGGAAAGTGAGTTCGATGCGGAGGAGTATTCGTTGAAGGTTTGGGAACGAGACGGTGAGAGTGGAGCTGGTTGGAATCCGAAGAATGGCGTGGTGGTCGACTTGTTTGACAGAGTTAAAGTTAATGTGAGCTCCGTGAAAGAGGAAGGGGGCCGTGGGGCTGGAAAGAGGAGGGTTCGAGTATTAATTCTGGGCAAAGCTTAGTTTAAATTGTTCTTGTTACGTCGAAAGGTGGATAGAATGGAATTTCGCTTAAGAGAGCTTGCATTCCCATCTACTCTGAAAGCAGTCGACAAATTATCCAATCAAGGTATGCATTGCCATACCGGATAATTTTGAAAATAATGAAAGCAAAGTACTTAAACCTATTTTTTGATGTCTTTTACTAATTCTGTAAGTCCTAATAGTTTTTTTTTTTTTTAAAAAAAAAAAAAAAAAAAAAAAAAAAAAAAAAAAAATTTTTGAAATAAGTGTATTTACGGTATATATATCCCTCTGTATTGAATTCCGGTTTCCAAATTAGGTAGGAATTTTTCAAAACTGCAATGCTATGTGATTTAGTCATAAATCAATCACTTCATAGCAAAAATACCATGCTGTCTATGTTTCCTCGACAAGTAAGAACTTGGGAGAGATTTGAAGGAACGTGAGTCTAGCGGCTTGCTCTTTGCGGATCTCTAAAATCTCGATTATCACACATGCTCCCATGTGACCATCCGGCAGAGAAGAACGGTAGGGTTCCATGCACTCGTGTTAGAAGCAGGAGTGGTAGTACCTGAGGACGATTCTCGTGGTGGCAGCGTTGGCTGGCTTGATTGATGAGGCTTCTCTCCAGGTATACAGGTTCTATCATCTGTGGAAGTAACTGTCGCATGATGTGAACTTGGATTAATTTTCACCGCCTTCGCAGCATTGGCAGCTTCTGCGGCCGCCTTTCTCTCCGCAGCAACGAAATTATCGCCAATTTTCCAGCTACGTACGACCGACAGACATAAGGCGCCAATAACATATGCGAGTCCTGCAAAAATCTGGGCGTATAGATACGCACGGTTGCCCTTCGAATCATCTTTCAAGAGAACTGCGATTGGCTCCGAAACAGTCGTGGGAGGAACCATGAGAACCCAGATAATGCTCAATCCGCTGGGGAGCATTTGGAGACCGATAACTTCAGCACACACTGGAACAACCGTGGTCCAGAATGTGCCTGCTACAGTCCCAACGATGATTGCAAAGAAACATAGCAGACCCATGCTCTGAGTTGGGGTCCAGACGGCTACGCAGAATACACCACAGAAAAGTGAGATAATGGTGGGCCATGTTGAGGCGACCATAACGATCACTGAGCAAACCAACAATTGGGCGACCAAGGCCCTTGTCCAAGGTTAAGGACGGCGCCAACAATACTCCCTTGGTGTGCGGTGAGTCCGATTGAGAGTGCAAAGTTGGGGAGGCTGAAGAGTATCACGACGTATCCTAGCAAGCTTAAGAAACCCCATGCCTGTAACAGGAGGAATTCGGGTCGTTTGAGCAGAGGGAAATGAAATGCTTTGTATTGGGATCTAGTAGCTTTGTTTCGGTCTCGGATCAGATTGGCTGCGATGACATTGACCACAAATGTGATAATACCGAGGATGCGAAATGTCCACCCAAGTCCGAAACGGGATATCATTGAGCCCGTGGCGAGAGAATAGGTTAATCCGCCGACACCGGAGCCTGCAGCTGCAATGGACGTCGCAATGCTTCGTTTGCGGAGAAACCACTGCGAAGTAACGCCCACGGATCCAATAAACAGGAAGCCCATACCGAATCCGAAACAGACACCCTGGCTCAGAAATAGTTGCCATTGCTGTTTAGCAAAGGAGGCACTGATAAACGAGATTGTTTGGAGCACAGCTCCTATGTTGAGAATGAGTCGATTGCCAAAAAGGTGAACCATGTGTGTTACTAAGGGAGCGATCAGGAGGCAACATGACATGCTTAGGCCGCCCGTGAGAGCGTAGGTGATGTCGCTGGCGTCGGGGAAAATGTCATTGGACAAGTAATATGATAAGAAGACAGCATATGACTAGTTCAGGAAATTAGAGAAGCCAATGAGTTCTTTGATTTATCATTTCACCTACAGAATTTCCAGACGAAAATATTGGCAAGGGAAACAATATTTCAACTTACGCTATTAACACCCCATGTGTTTCCGTTAATCCATGCTGAACAAGCTACGCACACCCATCCATAGCCGCCATCTGGCGGCACATCCTCCGGAGGTTTCTCGTCTACCCATTCCTCGGATTGTTGGCTGATATCGTTCTCAGGAACCTTATCTGCTGGCGATCCGTTCTTACTTGGCAGAGACTCCGCAGCGGCTTGATGCGAAATAACTTCAGTCACAATTTCTCTTGAAGAATGATTCGCCATTACTCTACTGGGTCATATCCCCGGTAGATTGGTCAAAGTGAATGCTAAATTCTTAAATCTAACCTGCCAATACAGTGTTTTATGCGGAGTTCAATGATGTGAGTTTTTCGGAAGTGAAAAAAACCCAACATTGGGCAAAAACAACCAGTGTATGGAGAAAATTAGTTTGAACTCGGAGGATTGACATTTGAAGCAGAAAATATTGCTGGATATTGTAAGAAAATAGCCGGTCTTGGTTCCAGACAATTCCAACGCAATGCGCAAGAGCGAAGCGTGAAAATATCAAAAGGATCAAGTCCCATCATGACGGATACCGTAATGAGTAATTTTTTCCGTGCCTAGGCCAATGCGGAGGATTTCCGGCACCGACTTTTCGGAGAAAAGAAGTGTGGTGATGTGGGGTATTGTAGGAGGATAACGTTCATTGTTACTAAACTAAGTACGAGCAATAATATGTTGGGGGGCACGTGATAGGGTAGCCGTAGTACCCCCTAACAGGTATTGACAAAGTTAGCCGGATACGAAGCAAGGTTGCCCGCAGTGGCCACTGGCCAGTGGCGACGCCGATTCCAACGGTAAAGAATCTGGTGATTGTTTGGAGTTAATTACCGACTTTCGATTGCGGGGAAAGCTGAGCCAAAACAACTGCAGAGGTGCAATTTTTAGAGTGGGATGATGATATAGAAAATAACGATACGGCGATACCCCGAATCTTAAACAATGGGTTGTCTGCTGCTCAATCCCTTGAACAAGAAGTGAGCATTGTCCTTCATCAACTCCGATGTTGAGCATTTTGTTAGTGTCTAAGAATCAATCGTTGCCGTTGGGATGTGTATTGTTCAACCCACACTCAGTCACCATATCGGCGTGAAATGGGCTTGTTCTTCAATTGATAAGAAGCCTACTGGCCGAGATTCATGAAGATGAGGGAGCGGATGTGGGTGGTAATACTTGATGCGCTGCAAATAATCAGTTAGCACTGATCCTGCTCGGGCGTTCAGTCCCAGCGAAGAAGAATTCTTCGTTAGCTGATTTGATTGCTATTTGGGCGCTGAGATTCTTTGAGATGCAGTTTTGAGAAGCTTGCAGGTCTGTCGAGGGGTCTGACGACCAGCAGCGCCCTGGACCTCTCCGGGACTACAAGGACTGAACGCAAGATAAGACCCCACGAGGGCCATCTCAAACGGCTTCGCGATCATGACTACCGTCTTGCATCTTACATCTGGCTACCTGCGAAGCCGACTGCAGATGTTCTTCAAACAAGCCTGGACCGTGATGGGGCTCTGCGTTGTCCAAGCGACTGGTCACGTGAGACATGACATGGCGTTTGTTGATACGACGCCCCAAAGAAGGATATTGTGAGATTGGATTGGAGACAGGGCGACGAGGACGGCGGAAGACGAAACACAAAAATACAGGTTGACGTTCCTACAACTGTCTTACCATAGCGTTATCCATAAACATTGCTACATACATCAACATTCAACAAATATATATATATTTGCTCTCTGCGGAGTTCTATACCAACCAAGCGCTGTTCTCTTCAGCTCCCAGTTAGCCAGCCATATATTATAATCCACCATTACGCCTTCAATAATTCCCAATATCGTCATTGTTTAGTATAATCTGGTCTCACCCTATTAAGGGCAACTATCAGTGAAGCCTACCAGCAACCATGATACACTCAAGGTCCAAACACGGGACCCGAAAAGTCTCACCTCCTGGGCCAAGTTACATGAATGAGGAACAGATTGGTCAGTAGTCCTTCATTCTCGTTCACCTTCCAGCGTACCATAGCTATTGGCATTGTATCCACATGAGATAGCGGTTGTTTATATCTTCGCATGTCGCCTACGCTCCGGTTAAGGAGCTACCTAGCCACGAGTGCTAACCTGTTTCTTACCAATAGCGACGTATCTGAAGGACCTACGAACCAATAGGCCCCCACGCCCTAATGGATCTCGACCCTTTCCTACCAAGAGCATCTCATCGAGCCAAAAACTCAGGAGCGATCTACCACCCCGTGCATCGTCAGCACTTTCCATGAACATTGACTCAGAAAACCATCGTGTTTCCTCCCTCGAGCCCTATCAGCGCTCAGCGAGTGCTCTATCACACCACAGGAAACACTCAACACTTTCCAATGGAAGTGTATCTACTGAACAATCGTTGGAAGAAGAGCCAGAACAATCGTATGATTTATCAAGAAGTCTCTCTCCAGCAGCAAGTATTAGGTCGACGACGGGAACATACAGAGTACGGGGCCAGAGATGGATGGAACGAGAGGAAGCACGGTCGTTACGGCAAGCTTTGGAAGAAATGGACTTCCGAGATGATGAAAAGCGGTTGCATGCTGCAGCCCAAGAGGAAGCTACCCAATTGGTATTCAGTCACCAGACCTCCGGCTTTCCAAAGCTTAATCCACATGCTCCCTACCTGAACCCTGACCTAATTGCCACCAATCAATTTCGTCAGCATCTGAAAAAAGGCGCGTATGCACGAAGTCAAAGTATGAATACCTCTGAAGAACGGAGTCAGAGTGTTTCCCAGTCAAGAAGCCACAGATCTGCATCGGATAGTTCATCGAACGGGGGCCGTACAGGCAGAGAAAGCCCCGAGTTCCAAAGGCGTGTGGACCCAACCGGGTCCAATCTTTCGCCAAAGATAGTCGACGTTCCAGAGGATAATGAAACCATCTCGGTCACAAAAAACGGAACTCTGACCCAAAAACCGAGGGTTAATTTTGCCTTGGAAACGGATAATTCCAATTCCCCAAGGACAGTCGTACAGAGGAAAGCCAGTTCCGCGGACGAGGATTGCCAGTAACGATTCAGCGAGGGGCATTTTTCGAAATCAGAGATCAGATATACGAGGAACCACAGGAGACGGGGCTCCAAATAATATTAGAACCACGGACACAGCACCACGAGCTCAGCTTTAAAAGTTAAGCCTCGAAATTCGTTGCCTCGAGGCACTCGACCCATTTCCCAAGAAATACCCTCCTGACAGCAAGAAATCTGTATTCGACATTCATAAGAACCCACTGTCACAAGCGAGGAATCCTGTTTATACAGAAAATCCATCTCCCTCACCCACTGCCACTAGTAACCCAAAGGGTGATGACACGCCCCAAACTAAAGATGGTAAAGAAATCCGTGGTGACGACATCCGCGCAGCAACGAGCATGCGACTCAAGGATCGTAGTAGTAAACTACCTATGCCAACCGTTGTTAGTGATCGTCCTGGCCGTCCAATTGTGAGCTTCGACCCATCTTGGAGCATCAAATCGCAGAGCAATTCTCCCAGAGACTCTCCCAGAAATAGCCTTGTTGGATCCATAAAGGAACCAGCCGTAGAGGTTACACCCCCTCCGGGGAATGTGGTACCCGCTATCAAAGTTTCGGATGATCCTCCAGCTCCAGTCATCAACGTTTGCGGAGACGATTCAGCGGCGTTAACCGTCTCATCCTCCGGGGTCCCAACAATTGCTGAGATGAAGGCTGCGGAGGAGAAACCCCGACCATTACCAAACCCCAGCGCGAGCCAAAATGGGAAGCAGAACCAGAGGAATTCGAGAGGTTCGTCTACAAACCGCTGGTATACTCCTTATACCCGAACTGGCGCTCCGACCGCTTCCTGCTCCGCTTGCGGGCTACCCATAGCCGGCCGCATCGTAACGGCCTGTGGATCCCGTTTCCATGCTGAATGTTTTTCATGTCACCACTGCCACACCCCACTTGAGTGCGTCGCCTTCTATCAGGAACCTGAAGGTAAACGAGCCGAAAGGCTCGCGGATGCCGACTCCAACGACGAAGAAGCCAATGCTCTGAGATTTTACTGCCACCTAGATTTCCACGAGCTTTTCAGCCCACGGTGCAAGAGCTGCAAGACGCCTATAGAAGGCGAGGTTGTCGTCGCGTGCGGGGCGGAGTGGCATGTCGGGCACTTCTTTTGTGCCGAATGCGGCGACCCCTTCACACCGACTACCCCGTTCGTGGAACATGCTGGGTATGCGTGGTGCGTCCGTTGTCATTCTAAGCGAACTGCCTCCCGCTGTCAGGGGTGCAAGCAGCTTGTGCTCGACGATCTTGTGGTCACTGCTCTGGGTGGGGAGTGGCATGAGAAGTGTTTCGTGTGCAGCGAGTGTAGTGGCAGCTTCGGGCCGGAAGGGCGCTTTTTCGTCAGGGAAGGGAAACAGAGATTCACGAAGAACGGGCGACCGATTATTGGCTCCACCGACACAGCTGTGTGCGAAGCTTGCGAGGGCCGAAGACTGAAGGCCTAATTACCTTTTGATGAATTTTTCTTCTTTTTTTTTAGGTCAACATTACCGCTACGGAATACAAAATCTTGGTTCGAAGGTTAAAGCAGCCTTGTCGACAGACACCCTGCTTGGGGAAGATTGTTGGCTCTGTTCTGCTCTGAAACCCTGCGCCATGCTGAGCGCAAATCGGTATGAATTTTGGGTCCTTCTGATAAAATTAGCATGACTATCATCGTGAGCGTTGTTTTTTGAAGGGGATGTATTCGGTCTTCTTGATTTCTGGGTTTGCTTTTGTGTTCTTCGCGTGCTGTCATTAGTTTTGTTTGCCATTTTCTAAAGCTGAGCTCCAATCTTTGGCGCTATGAGAATATGATATGGGAGGTGGTGGCTGTGAACAGATTTAATTTTGATGGATATAATTGTGGGAATTTTGACAATGGTTTTTTCATATATAGCTTATCATTGTTGCCAGTTCTTGTATTGCTCATTCACCAAGAGTTCGTGCCTGAAGTTTCAAGTATCAACGGGATTCATCCTTGATGCTACTTGTTTCAACGGTATTGAATTATCAAAGAGGCTCCCTTTTCCGGGGTTTGCAGTCGCAGCCACCCATATCTTAAGGGTGCCTTTTTAAATCAAATTCGAAGCTTGCACCATCTTTCTTCAAAATGGCCTTAAAACACAGTATCTTCCATTTTCAAATATGTGCAAAACTGCCGATGATGGTCTTGGCACTTCATGGCCATTGCGGATCCTCCATTCTCCTCCATACTGCGACATATTTCTTGCCGTTATTTCTTGTGACTTTCTTCCCTTCCTCCGTCTCCTCCATCATAATCCTAACGCACGGATCTTGCTCTAACTCTTCATCGCCAACTCTCTCAAATAGCTCTTTCACAGTATTTATCTGTCCCTCCTCCCCCGCCCCCTCTTCGTCCCCATACCCAACATCAAAATGGCTGACCATCCACCTATGCAACTCCTCCACATCGGTGATTGTATACAGCTTCCCACCCGGCCTGAGAACATATGCGTACTCCGCGTTTAGCGATGACGACACAATCCGCGCCTTGTGCTTGCGGGTTTTAAAATGCGGATCTGGGAAGCAAATGAATATAGCAGATAGTTGGTGGCGGGTGAAGAAATTCGGCAGGAATTTCATGGTGTTTGTGCGTATCGCGGAGATATTTTGGTAGCTCGCCTGTGACGACGGCGACAACGAGGGCGGGTCCGGAGAGGGTGACTGTGATTGGGATTGCGGCGGCGAAGCCGCAGGAACAGCTGCTGTTGGTGGGGAATTTGAGGGTAGTTGTGCTGGGGGCGTTGGTGGTGTGTGCTCGGTGGGCAAGGGAGGAGCGGGACGTTGTGCGCGGAGCGCGCGAATGCGGTCCGTCACGTACTCGAGGACTTGAGCGCGGAGCTCCATACCTGTGCCATTACTGTTAGGACTGAACGGTGTGCAACTTGGTTTCATTCGGATGCGAGATACTCACCAACCATCAATGTATCAGGCATTAAAGGCGCCAGGGCGACTAGCAGCCCTCCAAACCCGCATCCAATATCCGCTATTTCCACATCTTTTATTAGGCGCCGTGTACCGCTCAAGTTCACATTATCCGGATTTGGGACTACAAACGCAGGGTAATGCGTTGACCAATCCATATGAGCTGGGCTGATTGGGCTGGAGAGGTAGATTGGATAGATCAGCCTCTCCCAGTATTGAAGTTTTGCGCCTCGTGAGATTTTTGGTAGGCTACTTACTATGACAATCGATGATCTGAAAACGGGTTCGCATGAGCCCGCTGCCGGTATAGTCTTTTCTTAGGGAGCTGGACCTCGCCGATCCGAATCTGTTGTTCTTGAGTTTCGCGGTACTCCCTGCGCTTCTGGCGCTTGCTAGGTTGCATGGATGCCATTTCCAGTGTTATTTCTGCGTTTTGTCTCTGCGCTTTTGCATAGCCCAAAAAAAGATTTCTCCCCGTAACAATGGAAGGAGGAGCTCGGAGCGGAGATGGGTGATTTTCGGTAGATAGAAGCGCTGGAATATGGATATGGCTTCTGATAAATTCTAAATCCTAGGAATCGGGCCAATTGTACCCGGACCCTGCATCCCGCTTGGCTCTCCGGAATATAGCATCGGTGGTCATCATGAAATCTTATCATGGGTGTTGATCTTCCAAGGTTGTAGTTCGTTGTCACGTGGAGCGTGTCTTTGTAGGAGGATAACGTTCGTTGTTATTACTAAACTAACTCCGTTAACTAACGTAATTCCCAAGCGAGCGAGCAGCCCAAGCGAGCGAGCAGCCAAATTCTTCCACCTACTAATTTACCTACTCATCCACTTCAACGCGCAATTATGCCACCAATTCGCTCTAAAGATGCTAGGAACTCTATAGAGATAGAGGGAAGACTTGAACTCGCGATAAATGCTATTAAAAAGCAGGAAATATCCTCTATTTCTGAAGCTGCACGCATCTTTAATGTGCCACGCTCTACACTTGGTCATAGACTCAGTGGTCGATCTTCACGGGTGAATTTACGCGCAAATTCACATAAATTAACTCCTGCTGAAGAGGATAAGCTTGTTCAATGGATCCTAGACCTAGCTTTACGAGGACTACCACCCCGGCCTGCATTTGTGGAGAATATGGCTAATCATCTTCTTGCCATACGGAAGCCTAGCCATACAAACCACCCTCCTCGCGTTGGCAAGAACTGGGTGTCAAATCTAGTGGCACGCCGTCCAGAGCTCCAATGCCGCTTCTCAAGACGCTATAACCATGATCGGGCCAAGTGTGAAGACCGCAGGATTGTGGAGGATTGGTTTAAGACCCTAGAGAGGGTAATGACTGAGCATGGGATTGTGTTTGAAGATATTTACAACTTTGATGAAGCTGGGTTTGCAATGGGGCTCTGTGCAACTACCAAGGTCATTACTAGTGCTGAGCACTACGGACGAGCAACTCTTATACAGCCTGGGAATCGTGAGTGGGTGACTGCAATTGAGTCAGTCAACGCGTCAGGATGGGCCCCTCCGCCGTATATTATCCTCAAAGGTCACAATATTCAGGAAGGCTGGTTTGACGGGCTGCCGGAAGGCTGGAGATTGGATGTTAGTCCTAATGGCTGGACCACAGATGAGATAGGAATCAAATGGCTTACACGGCTGTTTATTCCAGCTGCAAATCCACGCAGGGTTGGAACCCATATTCTTCTTATTCTGGACGGGCACGGCAGTCATCTTACTCCGGAATTTGACCAAATCTGCAGTGAGAATAAGATTATTCCTCTCTGCATGCCACCACATTCTTCACACCTTTTGCAGCCACTAGATGTGGGTGTTTTTGCACCTTTAAAGCGCGCGTACGGAACCATAGTTGAACAGCGAATGCGGCTAGGATTCAACACCATTAAGAAGGCAGATTTCCTAGATGCCTATCCTGCAGCACGTCGGGAAGCCTTCAAGGCTTCAAACATTCAAAGTGGGTTCAGGGCCACTGGAATAGTTCCATTGGATCCTCAATGCGTTGTTCAGCAGCTGAATATTCAACTCCGAACCCCTACTCCCCCAGCCAGCAGGTCAAGCAATTCAACGTCATCCTGGATCCTACAAACACCTAGTAACCCCCGGCAATTGCAGAAGCAGGTGAATAAGGTCAGAAATCTTATGGATCAGGATCAACCTCATGGGTTAGTGGAAGGCTTTGACCAAATAATCAAGGCCTGCGAATACGGGATGGTCAGCGCCATGATTATGAAGAAGCAGTATGAGGATATTTTCAATGCAAATGAGAAAGAGAAGCAAAAACGCAAGAGGTCTACACGCAGGATCCCAAGTGCAGGGGGTCTAACTAGGAATGAAGCTCAGAATCTTATTATTCCTGCAGCTGAGCCTGTTGAACAGCCTGTTATTCAACATTCCGTACCTGCGGCCCCGGAGCCTAGACCCCGCATACGAGCGCCACAACGCTGCAGCAATTGCAATACTGTTGGGCATACAAGAATAAGATGTCCTCAACTTCATGTAATTTAATTTAATTTAATTAGTGGTTGGTGGGAGTAGATAATTTGATTTAAATTCTGGTTAGTTGAGATATGCTAGTTTTGCTGCTCGCTCGCTTGGGCTGCTCGCTCGCTTGGGAATTACGTTAGTTATCCTCCTACATAGCCGTAGTACCCCCTAACAGTCTTATCTGATTGGATCTACATCATCTCTTTTGGAACCTACATCCCGCACATGTCCCGTCCCTTTGTAACGAAGTCCGACAAGCAGTAGACGCATCTGCGCCCCGTCGTTCCCTATGTGCGGAGCTTGACCATGTCCACATCCTCCCCGCCCCAGCCCTCCAGCCCCATCCTCCTCCCAACCACTCCTGGCGGCTTAACGACAGAACATCTCTCTCCCTTCATCACCACATCCTCATCGCCATCTACCCCGGTACCAACAACAACACCCGCAGGTGCATCCGCAGCGCCAACAACACCGCCCTTCAAGTTCCCTGCAACCTACTCTTTCCCGCCTTTCTTCACCCTCCAACCAAACACCACAACCCGCCTGTCTCAGTTCCAAAAATGGTCGGCGTTAATCCAGGCCTGGTGCCGTCATCATCGCCTCTATCGCCTCTCACTCATAGATGCCATTGACTCTCCACTCTTCCATAATGCGGATATACATAAGCGACTTAGTCTGGCAGATGCAAGGACTGTTGTTGATTGGATGGTTCGTGGAGAAGGAGGTGGTCGAAGGGCCGAATGGGTTGGTGGAGAGTCTGGGGGAAAGGCGGTGGCATGGATATGGTGGAGGACACCTGAGGAGTGGGCCAGTGTTTTGGCCGATTGGGTATGCTCTCGTTGTTGTCTCCTGGGCCTCTTCCTTTTTGGACCCCGTTTGGGGATTCGGCGTTCGCTAACTACGTGGTGTTACACATAGGTGGAAGAAACTGCCCAGAAAAATACTGTCCTTACGCTTTATGAGCTGATGGAAGGGGAGGCCACAGTTTCGCAAGGTCTGTTGTTTTCTTTTCCCTGTTCTATAAGCCGCTTGGAGCCTTAGAATCAGGTCTGATCAGTATGCTCATTTCAAGTGAAATTCTCTAGAATTCCATGGCATGGATCCCGACGTTCTGTCAAAGTCGCTTAATGTTCTAGTCAAGAGAGGTAAAGCGCAAGTATTTGGCAACGAAGATTCACAGGGCGTTAAATTCTTCTGAGAGTTGCCATGCGTCGTGAGGTAGAAACAACACGCGCGCCCCCGTTATCCATCATATTGCAAGGAGATATCTTGACCCAGCTTAACATTACAAAAGCTACAAACAGGAGAGCTGGGGATGCCCAAAGATAAGCTTGCCTTACGGAAAAGAATATAGAGCAAAAAAATACAAGCCACAGAAATCCTGACGAAATTGAAAAATGCTACATCGCTTTCCATGCGAACCACCACAGAAACAAAAAAACAAAGATAACGCCTTGCCACACCCAAACTATTCACACGGACATACACTATATATTGTGCCACACTATCAAAATCATGCAAACTAAGTGTCGGTCATCTGAACATCTTCAACCAGTTCTAGAGAATCGTCCGTCCGCCATTCCTGCGCCATGGCAATATTCAATAACCAATCCGGACGAACAATCTTGGGAATCTTCTTCGCATTCAACACCATGTTCCTGAACTTGGGCCACAATCTCACGTGGTTTTTTTCAGTGCCGCTGATTAGATATATTTCATCAAAACTTGGCGCCCCGTCGTTTTCCTTGTTTTCACCACTGCGACGTCGATTTGGCAAAGTGATACCAGATCGACCACGGAACAGAAAACATTGGCCACCATTGGTTTCGATGATGGATTTGAATGCGTCAAAGCCACCAGGAATGGTTTCAACGCAGTATATTATCCTGCCATTGAACAGTTGGTTCTTGTTTTCAAGCGCTTTAAGCCTAGCTTTCTCTAGTGAGAAGTTATATTTCTTCTCAGACTTAGGGTCCCGTAGAAGGAATTCGTTCGGGTTCAATAATTGGTTCTGCTCGAGGCACGCGGCTACGAAATTTGCATTGAGGATAACGGGTGCGTAGGCAATGGCATTGACAAATTTATGCGTTCGCAAGACGGAAGGGGCGGCTAGATGTGTGCATTTACTCGCGTCTTGAACAATATGGATACCTAAATTGCGTAGTTTACGCTGTGTAAATTTAAGTAGTTAGCTGAAACAGATCCGGTTGATAACTCGTTACCATCCTAACACCACTCGGAGGAAGGATGCCACAAACCTCTGGTCTGGACTTCCTCCCGATTTTAGATCCCCCACCCATTTTCGATAGCCAGTGAGCAAAGATGCATAACAATAGGAACCGGTCCCGCTTCGCTTTTGGACACCATTTGTATCTTCAGCGTCTGTTTCGTCTTGCGGATCTATGGATCTCTTGCGAAAAATAACTTTCTCATTAGGATCGCTCCTCCTGCGACCACCATAAATAACCCCACCAGCACGTTTTTTTTCCTTCTCGTATAGAGCGATATCTGGAGCAATTTCTTGTAATCGTGCAGCGGCTACAT
Organism: Histoplasma mississippiense; assembly: GCF_000149585.1. Taxonomy (NCBI): domain Eukaryota; kingdom Fungi; phylum Ascomycota; class Eurotiomycetes; order Onygenales; family Ajellomycetaceae; genus Histoplasma; species Histoplasma mississippiense. Next base: position 1,731,284 of record NW_001813976.1, on the reverse strand, counting down.
CTTTGGATTTTCGACTTCCCGTCGTTGAAGGGGTAGCGTTCTCCTTGCCCTCTGCAATGAATTTCAAAACCTGTGGGGTCTGAAGATGGGCGCCCCGAACCCCGGTTAAAGATTGGTTGCGTTTGGATGCTCTGGGAGTTCCTTTCGTACGAGCCGGATGGATTGTATTTTCCTTGATAGGTTCTGAGACTTCTGAATCACGACTGCTTGAAAGATTGTTGTCCTTCGGGTGCATGACTGCGGATGGGGCTTTCCAATGCGGAACCGCAATATCTTCGGGGAAGAAATGTTCTTCAATAGCAAACCGATCAATTTTAGTTTGGCCAACGATTTCTCCTAGGTTGGTCCGATGCGGGAAATGTGTGTAGCGGGGGTCTGTAACTGTTTGGAGCTGCCACTTAGCGTAGCTCTCTTCGAGCCAGAGGTGATTGATAACGTGAATATTCCACTCCTTTGCTGCGGTGCATTTTTCACTTGTGCCGTGGGCCGTGATCAAGTGGGTATTGTCCTGTTTTAGTGTTTTCGTGCACTCAGCACCAGTAGCAGCGATTAAATTTTCCAGATATATCCGCGCCTCCCCAGCGTAATTGGACAGACTGATCTTGAAGCTATCAAATCCTGGGATTCCATGCCTAGAGAGTGGATAGTGGAGGAGCCGTCGTAACGGGGAGATCCACGAATTATGTGTTATGAGATGAAAGAGCCAAGATAAATTTCCCACGTCTTTGCCAAGTCTTGATGCCACTCTGTACTCCTCCCCTTCACGATAGCGACAAATGTAAAGGTTGGTCTGTCGAACATTGTTTGTAACATGGCCACCGCTCTCTACAATCAAATCTTCAAGACAGTTGCGAAGGCGCGCAGCAATCTCTAGGTCCTCCGACAGCATTACAGTCTTTCCCTCGAAAACGTTTAGATCGCTCCGGACTTCCTCACGCAATGATTCAGGAGAGGGAAGTTTTGGCTCAGGTGTTGACGCGCCAATAATATTTTTATTTTCGGTGATTCGCACAGGAGCGCTATGGCGCAAACGAAGTATCTCTGGATCTGGCAACAAATAGGGACGCTCGTCGATTCTCCTTCCTAACTTAATACAATCATCAGACCTAAGGTACGAAGTTGGACAATATTCGTTTAGCTTTTAAATTGGGTGGGGAAATTGAATTTATCAATGGGGAAGAACTATTTTGATATTTAGCCCTCTATTCATCATACTGGGGCATTTGTCAGAATCCATGGACAAAGCCACCCGATGCGTTGTGGTGCGTGTAATTTTGTAACTGGAAAGCCCTCGCATCGCTCAAACCGCACCAGAAATGGCATCTTGATCATCCTCTGGAATATCCACGCAAGATACAACAATCATCATTTTATGAAGAGCCTTGGGTCTGGCTTATAATTTCGAGGGTTGTACGAGTTGTGTTTCTCGAAATTGACCCATTCACCCATTGGGGGTGTGACATCTGCGGATCACGACGTCGCAGGCTGCATCATGGACAGGAAAATCAATGGTGGAATATACAACAGGAGTAAATTCGTGGAGGGACTATACCGATGCCGGAAATCTGCTGGAGAGTGACCTTACCCCCATGGAT
>NW_001813976.1:1724124-1729386 GCF_000149585.1 Histoplasma mississippiense | reverse complement strand
ACGCGACGCCAAATCACATGATGTATCTCAGCCACATCTCAAGCACCTTTCCAATTTGTTATCACACATGAGATTCTACTAAATCTCCTTATTTAAGCCTTTTCTAAGCATTCCTATGCCTATCCACATAGAGAAGATGAGATAGCAATGTCGTAAGATCTACCACATAGAATCCTAGCGACCGCTGGCAGCCAACCTGAAACAGTACCTACAACCAGGACATGTTCAGGGGAGAACGCCCAATCAATCGTTCCGAAATGCTCCTCGCTGGATCATTACAGCGGCTCGCAGAGCACGTTTCGAGCAAGCACCTCTAACCATTTGTCGACCTAACCATGCGATGGCGTCTGGAGTAGCTATCGAAGAACAGACCTTACCGCGGTATCATCAGAGGAATTACTACCCCGTCAAAACTGGGGAGATATTCAAAGATCGTTACCAGATTATTGTAAAACTTGGATACGGTGCATATCCCACCGTCTGGCTTGCCTGGGACAAAAGGTTTGAAATCCCATTAATCTCTGAGAGATGTTACTAGCATTTACGCATTATGTAGGGTGAAGCAGTACACTTCACTCAAAGTGGGTGTTAGCCAAAATACCGACTCTTCCCCAGTTCTTAACGAGATCAATATGCTGCAGCGTTCCAAGCGATTCGCTGAGACCGATCAGCGGGACCTCCCTGGAGTGGGCTTTACTCGTCTTGCAGATGATATCTTTGAAATCGATAGGGCCCCATGTGGCAAACGACACTTCTGTATTGCCTCAAAACCCCAAGGCCAGAGTATTCGCGTGTTACAGGAGACGTTTCCAAATGCCATGCTACCTAAGCTTCTTTTGAAATCCATCGTACACCGCTTATGGTTTTCTATCAATTGGTTTCATTCAACCTGTGGTGTCATACATACTGGTAGGTTTTACTGTAGTGGTGGAGCCTTTAGTCACTACCTTACTCATGATACTTGAGCAGATATTTCACCTCAGAATGTCCTGATGCAACTTGAGGATGATAGCAGCCTCAAGGACATTGAGGACCAAGAGGCACTGAATCCTAGCATCCCCGTAATTACAACTGATGGAGTGGCTCCAGTTTACAGGTCTCGAACTACCAAGCTGGAGCTCTCAGGCCTCCCAGTCCTTACTGATTTCGGGCAAATGCGCCTTGCTGAAGGGCATATTAATCAGGATTGGTGGATGCCTGATTTATGTAGAGCCCCAGAGGTCCTTTTGGGCCTGCCTTGGGAAATCCGGTTGATGTGTGGTCCATTGGTGTCATGATCAGTACCAGTACTCAGTAGACATGGACCTATTATACTCCATCATAGTTATATCTAACTTAAATTATAAACACAACCAGACACTTGAACTCATGGAAGGGAAGAATTTATTCAGCCCCATTGACCCGGCTAACAACCAATATGTTCTTCCATTAGCCTTGGCACAGTATATTGGATTTCTGGGTCCTCCACCGCTGGAGGTGATTCGGAAAAGCCCACTCTTTTCGACCTATTTTGATGGATTTGGTAAATTCTTCCTTGATATTTACGCTACAGATGCAGTTAAGCTTATTCGAGATCTCTATGCAGGCGACTGGGTGTCTGAACCCCCCATCCCCGAAACCTCTTTTGAGAACTTTGTCACCTCGATCCCACCTTGCGAGGAAAAAGACCAGTTTCTCAGGTTCATACGGAAAATACTAACTTGGGATCCGGAAGTGAGGGCCAATTCGTATGAGCTCATATTCGATGAATGGATGATGAGGCCTCCTTCGGAGGATGATATGGTGTTTTAAGGAGCCAGATGGGTTATTGAGATGTGTATGTCTAAAAATATGTATAATATAGATCAATAATATCAGATCGTTTCAACTTGAGAATTCAACAGTTAACCCCTTTCCACCCCTTGTAAGCTTTTCTCATCACATTTTAATGGACACCAATTTGAGATCTTGAATTTATATTCATGGATTCCACGATTCGCAATTCGATATAGTATCTATTATTAGCGTTCCTGGTGTAATTGCTTTTTAAGAAAATCAAAGTTGCATGGCCAATCCCATTCCACTTCATTTGTGCCTTTCAACTCAAATGCCTTCGCGGACAAGAACAGCTCTGTATCTGATCTTTCCTTCCCTGAGATTTTTCATTGCATCCTCCGCGCCAGCTAGAGTCAAGGGGAACTGCATTGTGGTAGGTCCGATGCCCTTAGCTGCACAAAGCTTGAGCAGTTGATGCATACTCCGGCGTGAAGAAACCAGCGACCCTTGAATGCGAATTCCGTTTTGAAGCACAGGAAACAGTGGAATGGAGGATGGGTTGAGGTTGACTGTAATTGGGTATATGGTGCCTTGTTTATCCATCAAAGGGATGAGTCTAATTGAGGGATCGTCAGATAACGTTCAACAAATTCAGTGCAGCTGAAAGAATATTAAAAGGCAGTCCATACGAGTTAAAATCAACCCCAGCATTCCCACAGAGCAGGAGGTGCTTCAAGGGCTTCAAGCCCTCCATGGGCTGTCCCGCACGGAATACATGGTACTCGCTGGCACCGTAGTCCATAGCTTCCTGCCTCTTTGATTCGCTGCTCGACAAAACTACCACATGGCTACCAATGGCGGCAGCGAGCTTGATGGCCATGTGTCCGAGGCCTCCGACACCAAGGATCCCAACACGATCTGTTGGCCGCACTCCATATTCGGACAAGATGGTCCATACCGTTCCGCCAGCGCACATCAAGGGAGCGGCGTCAACTGAGTCAATACCATCAGGTATACGAAAGACACAGTCAGAGTTCCAGACAGCCCCATGGGCGAAAGTCCCAATATCGAAATCAGAGGTGCCATATTCTCTTTTCTTCTCGCAATACTGGTCCCAACCTGAACATCGTCTCATTAGACATTTCTGCCAGTACGAGCTTAGGGAACTTCTCTTCACAGGCTTATCTCACCTTCCAAGCAACTTGGGCAAAGTCCGCAGACCTTGCGGAAGTATCCGAGACCAACTCTATCTCCGACTTTCACATTGGTAACGCCAGACCCCGCCTGCCTCACAATCCCGATACCTTCATGACCCAGAACCTGGTCTGCATGCCTGTAATGCTCATCCGTGCCGCACACTCCGGTATGGGTTATCTCAACGTAGACCTCATTGGGCTGCAAAATCCGAGTTGTCCTAGCTGCAACTAGTTTCCCGTCCTTTGAGCCTTTGAGCACGTCGAAAGTGAAGCTCATGTTTAGTAAATTGCCGTTTACGGTCTTGAGGATCAAAGTTTTCGTCGTTATAGATGAATATATGGGAAGGAGAGGAGGATCAATCGATTTTGAAAACCGAAATAGCAGCCTTTTTACACTGAACAGCTTTCATTCAAGCCCAGGCTCTACCTCCCCATATATATATATATATATGGTACGACAACGATAAAACCATGGTCGGGTCGAGCAGAAAGATCTCGCAACGTCCTAGCTTTCTCAGCCCGTCTAAACTCAGAGGATCCCATTTTCCGGTGCGCGATACGAGATACTCCGTTATGAAAAGTGGGCTTTTGCTGGAAAAAAGCCATTGCTATTGGTAACGAGGAAATCCACAAATGCCGATTACTAACCACTGCACAGCAACAATGGGTGAGTCAGGCCTTGGCGGGAAGGCTATTTCAACATCTCTTGCCGACGAAAAAAGAGTTTGGACGAGCATCAAAAAGCTGGAGCAACTCCCGTTGGTAAATTTCCTCCAGCGCACTCGGTGAAGTGTGGAGTTCCTTCGCCTTGGTTAGTGCCATGCAATTGGCTGACTATCGCATTAACTAACTGGATAACTGTAGAAGGAATCCATGGATATGTGTGTGGGTCACGTGTGATAGGGCTTGTGTAGTAGCTCCAACAACGTTGGGGGATTGGATTGGGTGATTCGTATCCTCTATCACCACGGCGCTGGTGGTGATTGAGCTCTTTTGCCCTAGTGGCCTAATAAACAATAACTATGTCATCGTGACATCAGTCGGAGTCTCGGAGGCGAACCAAGATCGGGATCGAGAGGGGAAAACAATGGGACAAGCAATCAATGGTGGGGTATTTGGGAGTTAAGCAAATTAAATCTGCACATATGCTCGTAGATGATATAATATGAAATTCAAATGTCGAATCGTACTTGGGAAACCTTACAGGGCGGCATCGAGTATGCGTCCTGTATAAGTAGCGTTACGGGCAACAGCTTCTCGTATTCTCAAACCTCGATTCTTCTACAATCAACAGTCCCCTCCGCAAACCCGCACACAACTTGTTCAAAATGGCCCCAAAAGTGCTCTTCGTTCTCACATCGCAGGACAAAATCCCTGCCACTGGTAATCCTACCGGTTGGTACTTAGTATGGGCCCCTCTTTTCGGTACGCAATGTCATTCAATTCTGACATCTTTTTAACAGCCCGAATTAGCTCATCCCTACGAGGTTCTCAAGGGAAAGGTTGATCTCGTCATTGCCTCTCCAAAAGGAGGACCAGCCCCTCTAGATCCTGCATCTGTCACGGCCTTCGCCAGCGATGCTGTATCTTCCACTTTTCTCAAGGAAAACGAGAGTATCTGGCATAACACTGTGAAGCTCTCCGATATCAAATCCAACGATTTCGATGCCATCTTCTATGTTGGTGGTCACGGACGTAAGTCTTCCATACTTCCTTCGCAGCCTTCCTTTCGCTTTCCCTGTCTGTTTCGTCCGGTTTCATTCTCGACCTACAGGTTAACTAATATTGGTTTCCCAAATACTTAGCCCTATTTGATCTATATGAAGATGCAGACTCCCTCCGCCTAATTAAGGAATTTGCGGAAGCGCGGAAAGTTGTATCCGCCGTGTGCCATGGCCCTGCCGTCTTTCTAAAGGCAACCGCTGGTGGGAAGCCTGTACTTGCGGAAGCACAGGCGACCGGATTTTCGAACGAGGAGGAGGATCAGGTCAAAATGTCCCAATACCTGCCATATGCACTTGAAACCGAGATGAATAAAATATCAAATGGTGGATACGTAAAGGCTGATTTGCCTTGGGGGGAGAAAGTCGTCGTTGCCAAAGTTGCTGCGACTGGCGCTCCTTTGATCACTGGACAGAACCCAGCTAGTGCCACCGCGGTGGGGACGGAGATTCTGAAGAACCTGGGTTTATGAATTTTGCAAAATTTCCCATGATTCGGGAGTGTTGAAATGAAAACTTCATCATGCGTCAATGGCTCTACTTATTGGGTTATATCTAATCATGTAAATAAATAATAATTCGCGACTGAA
>NW_001813976.1:1722953-1723842 GCF_000149585.1 Histoplasma mississippiense | reverse complement strand
ATTCTAGGACAGGCATCCTCCATCGAGGATAATAGTCAAATGATATCCTTGCTCTGGCCTTTGGAGCTTGTTCGCTAGTAATGTGCAGTGGGGCAATCTTCAACAGTTGCCTGCACACCACCGGTCATGAAGTCAATAACGCGGCTAACCAGGTAGGTTGGATCTCTTGGGCTGTTTCGAGTCAAAAATGTCACGGATGGGAGATTAGAATAGTAGAGAAGAAAGACATATTCGGCCGCCGGCTAAACACCGCAGATTATCCACGGTGCGTATGTCTGATGCCGGGTATATTGAGTTCTTTTTCCTGGTCTTATTTTATCATGAAGAATTTATTAGGCCACTAGGGCAAAAGGGCTCAATCACCACCAGCGCCGTGGTGGTATGGAGGGTACGAATCACCCAACCCAACCCCCCCAACATGTACCTATTAACCACTAGTTGATTGTGTTAGGCCACTGGGTCAACAGAGCTCTCTCACACCAACGACATGCTGGTTGTAGAGGGGACGAACCAATCCATACCCAACAACCATGGTGGATGGCGGGGAAAGTTATTACTAATCAAGACAAACACAGTTCAATTTCTGATTTAACGCTTTACCCAAAGGCTTTGAAAACGAAGCTAATTGGTGGCCGAGGCTCTCGGTTTTTCTCCAAGCTTTCAATTTATTCCGCCTTCACCTTCCTAGAAAGCCTGGAGTTGCAATCCACCAAGCCATACTCGCGAGACAACAATCTTGCGGGCAATGAAGTGCCAGCAAGACATATTTTACTGTTGCCTGCCAAGAAACTGCAGGTGACAGGTTCTGCATTAGCCCCTCATCATCTCTCGGACAGGTCATCTCAATCATATAGATACACCCAATACACCCCTTATCTCCTCTCCAATA
>NW_001813976.1:1720639-1721576 GCF_000149585.1 Histoplasma mississippiense | reverse complement strand
GAAATGCACAAGCATGGGTCCTGCTATAAGGGGTGTTGTTGAAGTTTTTCAAATTGTCCAGCGTGAGAAGGAGCTGCATTGAGAGATTCTAGGGTTCTCAATCTCTCATGACCTTTGCTCAGTGAGAATCTACAGCCACTATCCTGTGATCAATGGGCAGAAAATTACCTACCACCGGCATTCAATTCACAAATTTGATTTCACTTCATTGAGGGAGAAATGGACATCCTACAAGTTTACTATGAGTGTTTATAGTGACTGGGCACCCTCCCACTTTGAGAGGCTGTGTTCAGCAATTGATATGATCCCATTTGTGAACTTTGAGATATCCCAGCGGCCTGAAGCATCTGATCTGAGTGTTTCGGAATCGACGGGGCTCTCTCAGGGAGTCAGCGGAGTAGATCTTGGAGTATATCTCGGAGCAGATCTAGGCTCGAGTTTTACATCGCTTCTGGAAGAGGACGATCCTTCACTCCTTGGCTCGCAAAACGCCGCGTTGAGTAATCGAAAACTCAGAGGTGATAGAGCTAGACCCTCGGACACTCAAAATAAACGCAAGCGCATTGCAAACGAAACTGTCAGAAATTAGAAACACGAAGTTATCATCAGCGTATATGTTGATAGCGTACTGTAGCGGTGATCTGCTTTTTGTTTGTCTTTTGATATAGCATGCACTTGAGCGACTCGGTGAAGACCGGGGATGACCATGAGTTGAGATCCTCTAGCATAACTCCTTTTATAATATATATATATGTATCTATTGTTGTTAGGACCTGGAAGTCGGATGGTTTGATAGGATCTAGTGCTCAAGACTAAGGCCGCGGAAATCGCCTGCCAACTGTATATAGTCTCACTCCTCCCAAAGACCTTTTCCTTCACCACCTTAGTATTTCGTTTCGGATAGCTTACCTAGTTCGCAAAGAGATATTATTCTTCC
>NW_001813976.1:1703037-1720182 GCF_000149585.1 Histoplasma mississippiense | reverse complement strand
TTTTAATTTCTTCATTCCCGAGCACCTTGAGATTTAGGCTATCTTTAGTTAAGTTGTACTGGTTTATTCAGGTGCCACAGGCATGAACGCCCTTAGCACCCAGCTGTAAGTATTTTAGTTAACAAGTTAAGCGAGTTAGTCCTCTCCACCAGCCCCAGCTAGATTTTGATCAGGAGAAAAACATTTCCCGCTCTTGCGAATTAAATAATAATCAGTATCCATCTGGGAAAGCTGTCAACAGTAGGAAATAATACATTCCATTTGTGGCATCCAGAAACTAGTCTCTTAGGCTTCATGGTATCGAAACTATGATATCCGGGTCGGTCCGTGTAATCGAGCATTCATCTCCCTGCCAACATATCAGGGAGTATCCACGCGCAATTGCTACAGAACAGGAAGAAACCTTGTGGCTATCTGTCAAGCAGTATGTCCCTATCGATAACCCTAACCCGAAGCCTGGGGATATAACCATCATAGGAGCTCATGCAAATGGCTTCCCAAAGGTTCGTGTTTACATTTAACCCCGTTACCACCGCCTGCTAGTATTTACAGCGCGGTGTTGCGCTCCTTGAATGAGGTATCTCCCATCTGACCGTGTAAAATCACAGGAATTATATGAGCCCCTGTGGGAGGAGCTCCTTTCCCGGGCAAAGCGCCACGGTTTCGGTATTAGGGGAATTTGGATAGCAGATGTAGCGCATCAGGGCAATAGCGGAGTGTCGAACGAGAATGTCCTGGGAAATGACCGTATGCTCTGCTAGTCATACCTCTTCCAGCTTCACAGTCGTGGGAATGAATAATTAATATTCCGAAACTGGAATACAGCTTCATGGTTTGATCACCCCAGGGACCTGCTACATTTCATCAACCTGAAGCGAGAGGAAATGCCCCGTCCAATCTTCGGCATCGGTCATAGTATGGGTGGTAACAACCTGTTCGTCGCCTCTTAATCAGCTATTTATACGCAGTACCATCTTCAAATATATAACTGACCGAAATCCCCCATCCTTAGAGTCAACCTAAGCCTCTTACACCCTCGACTCCTCACCTCCCTCATCCTCCTGGACCCTGTCATCTACCGCCCAGAAATAACCCCGCAAGACCACATCTTTCATAACAAACTTGAATCCAGCACAGCACCCGCCACAACCGTCGCCTCCAGCTACCGACGTGATATCTGGCCTTCCCGCGCTGCGGCCGCTGAAGCTGTCAAGAAAAGCCCATTCTACCAACACTGGGACCCTCGCGTCCTCGCCCTTTGGATCCAATACGGCCTCCGCGAACTCCCCACCGCCCTGTACCCTTCACCCCAATCATCCTCATCCTCCTCCTCCTCCCCCACCTCCACCACCTCCTCCTCCTCCTCCTCCTCATCATCATCATTGTCACCAATTTCACCAGCAAGCCACAGCGAAAATCCCGTAACCCTTACCACAACCCGGCACCAGGAAGTCTTCACATTCTCGCGCCCAAACTACGACCCAACCAACACGAAGCCCATAAATAGGCTCACGCACCCCGATCTCGCTCCCGGCATCACATACGCATTCCCATTCTACCGCCCCGAAGCTGCCCTAACTTTCGCCCGACTCCCTCATCTCCGTCCCTCAGTCCTATACGTCTTTGCGGACAAGTCAGATATGTGTCTCCCCCATCACTGCCAGGCTAAGCTGGACAACACAGGCATTGGGATTGGAGGGAGCGGCGGGGTGGCGGAGGGTCGTGTCAAGTCCGTTCTGCTGAAGGATGTGGGGCATTTGATTCCGATGGAGGCGGTGGCGGAGACGGCGGCCCACGCGGCCGAGTGGATTGGGAAGGAGATGGAGAGGTGGAGGAGGGAGGAAGGGGAGTTTAGACGGGAGTGGGAGAAGAAATCTAAGATTGAGAAGGCTACGATCGATGAGGAGTGGCGAGGACATGCTAAGCCACCAGTTAGGAATAATCAGTCGAATGGGGTTGGTGGAGTGGCCAGGGCTGACACAAAATTATGACACAATAGATGGGGTTTCTTCTTATATATATATCGTTTCATTGTTGAGGGTGTTTTTATAGGTGATTTTTCTCATTTGAGGCCTTGATAGATTTTTTCCAAATAATATATATTTTTATACCACATAAGACTCTGCACGTATGCATGTGATATCCCTTATTGGCACAATTCATATGCCATTTATTCCAATATCCATAATATTTCCAATTTCCCATCCTCAGCTAAGGAGTAAAGCCCATAATTTTAGATGCTCCCTAACTGACGCGAGGCCAAAGCTATCATCAGTACATGCGAAAGTCTAGTAATGTGTAATAATATGAAAACGTAAACGAAAGAGAAAAGAAGAAATGAAAAGGGGTACCAAAACCGACAGCCGGGTAGACCAAGTACACAAACCCCGTCTAATACAGATACATCATATATCACAGAACCGTGCATTTATATAGGGCCGACGTAACGCCGTTGCTGAGTGGTGGGGCAGTCCCCTTCATGCCTCCACAAACAAACACACACATACACACATACATACATACATATATATATATATATATATATATATATATATATAGCAAAAGAGTTAGAAAATAGGTCGGTCAGTATAAGGTGGGTAAAAAATGCCTAATTGATCTTCTTCGCCATACCATTATGATATGGTTTATGCGCCGCTGGTAACTTGGTCGAACCATTTGTGCTCCTCTTGCCCTGATTTGAAACGCGAACGACGTCCGGAAAACTATAAATGCGGGGCCATTGTAATTGATATTCTTCCTGGCGTCCATTCAGACAGTGACGTAGCCATATTCCCCAGACAATGTACATGTAGGCGCCAATTCCAGTCATAAGATGCCTGTTTTTAGCCGTTAGTGACTGCAAAAGAGGGAGAGGCATATATTTGCGATCATGGATTTTTTCGTTTTCACAAAAACAGATATGTAAATCAGGAGTTAGTACATACCACCAGCCGTGACCTTCCAATAGGATGCCCCAGGGCAGCCCGATCTTTCTTCGCCATCCGCGCAAGCGGGAGCAGAACACATTGTCCAGATTCCAGATCGCGAAGCCGCCCAAGAAGGTGGCGAGGCCGTAAGCCACCATAACCCACATAGTATGCAAGATCTTCAGGTCACGCATGTCTTCGTAGGAGTGAAGCTGTTGGTTTCGTTCCAGGCCTTTATTGCGCCACGATGGCCGCAGCGCAGCCTCCATGACCCACATGCTGCGAAGAAGAACAATAGCCGTGAGAAGAGCATAGGCGTTTTGGTGGAAGATTGGGTTTTGGATATAGTGGTAGTATAAAGTTATGACAATAGCAAGGGCCAGGAGGAATAGGGCTAGGAGTACGCGAGTTTTCGTAGGTTTGGAGTAGGAAAATGTGGCATAGCAGACTAAACAGGTTGTGTAGATCATAGAAAGCTCGTCGACGAGTTGCATGGGGTCTATGGTATTGTCAGTTATCTTATTACATAGATACTCGGGACGAAGTGCCCGCAGCGGTACGAATAAAATTTTTTGAGACGTACATTTCAGGGTAGCGTGGAAGAGGAAGCTGCCGAAGCCGACTGTGAGGTAACCAAGGAAGGCGCTCTGGAAAATTGAGTCGTGGCCATTCCTTCTACAACTCAGAAGGCCTTTGACGCCTAACCAGAGGAATAAACAATTCGTGAGCGCATTCACAAACTCAGCGAGATAGAAGCTCGCATAGTAATCCTGAAGGGCGACTGGAGTTAAAAAGCCGAAAATTCCAGAGGCATGTGACCCAAGGGGAAGAACACGACATACCTCTTCGCACCAGTTCAGTGTTGAAGTTATAGGGGCCCAGTACCCGGCCCGGGAAGGCGGATATGGAAAAATTGGATGCTGCTGCATAAATGACTATAAAAACAACCTATAAATAAGGTGATTGATGTAGTCGAGTATGCGCAGGGTTCCGGAGGTGGTGAGTGAGACCAGTACCCCAGATCATTCCACAGCGAGTGACGGAAGTAGAAGGAATACGATAATTTCTATCAACAAATATACTCCGATATATATATGGCTGTTTTAAAGAAGAAAATAAAGAAAGAAAATAAGCTGAGGAAACAGAAAGTAGTGGGTTGGATCTTGAACTAGTAGGAGTACTTAGTGCCCAAGAGGTAGTAGTAATTGGGTTATCGAGAAACTAGCAGGTGGGACGAATTCACACACCAGTGGACTTGGTAGCTGGCACTGAAACGAGCAGCAAGAGAACAGCAGACTATCAACCTGGATGTTCTGGATAGTCGTGGTGTCTCAGGCAGGGTTGTAGGTGTTTCGCTGGTCTGCCCTCCCAAGGTTAGTCATCAATCGCCGCTTCTGGCCAGTTCCTGCCCATTAGGGTTAGGGCAGCCCTGCAGAGCCCTAATTCACTTCCCTAGAGTCTCCTCGATGGTTCTTATCAGCTCTCACAACGAACGAGGAGGAAGAAGATTTTTATTGGGGAGGCCTATTATTAGGGATTTGAAAGGTTGTATTCCTGATACCGCCTCTTTCCCCAGCTGTGGTAGATATCGCTTCCGCTATTTCCCGCTCCGTTTGCACCGGCCTCTCCCTCCGCCGTCCAAGGAAATCTATCAGGACAGCCGAAAACCATAACAATATGAAGACGCCCATAAGAACAAAGTTCCACACCAGAGATCCTTTAGGTACATTTTCCTCGCCACCAACCAGCTGGAATCCGAGGCCAGAATTCGCCATGCCCAAAACTACAGCTACCCTCCCTAGCCATCTATGCATAACGCCAAAAATGCGGCTATTGACATATCCAGCCCTAGCTCTTCCAAAGTAATGGTGCTGTACAATACCCAGCGCAGGCTGAATGAACAGGATTATTCCTGTTGCAACTGATCCCACAATGACATGGGTGTGGAGTGGATTCCAGAATTCTAGATCGCTTGTCAAATTGATGCCCAGCGCTACGGCCATGATTGCCATGATTATGCCGATTGTTTGAATAAGCGCATGGATGTACGGTGCGATGCAAACTTTGATTCGGAGGTGCATCGATAACGAACCGATAGGGAAGAGGATCATGAATAATATGGTCATGAGAGCGCCGTGCAGTTCCCGCTTTTGTTCAAAGTTAATTGGTCGGCTAGTGTACGTGATGCTTTCAGGATCAGAGTCCCCCAAGCTGCGGCGGGTCACTGGAAGTGCTAGAATCGATTTTCGTTAGTGGATATGAACAGTTTGAAATGAAACTTATTTCCTGGTCTCTGCTCACTAAAACCCACGACACCTCCAACGCGAGTTGGAACACGAAACATGCCGTCTTGTAAACAGCACCGCTGGGTTTTGATGAGGTTCGGCAACGACGGTATAAGGACAAAGGCCAAAGTATTCAGTTAACCGGTAGCAAAAGTTGGCGCTTTGAAATACGGCGGGACGCTGAGGCCATAAAAGGACGCACTCTTAGAAATTGGAGGCGGATATGGAAATCATTGCTATGTTGATGGCCTCTCTTTTGGCATGTCGTCCTATAATATAAATTTAACAGCCGACCGCTTCGTTTGGTTCACGTTGGTAGTTGGTTGCGGATTGTGTCGATTGCCTGTCCGCTCTTTAAACCTACAACAGATTCTGAATTGGCTTTCACCAGGCAAACCGAACGGGATTGCATCGATGTTGGGTACGTTTTTTAATTCGTCCATGGCCGCGGGTCAGGCGAAACGAGGGCTTTGGGAACCGGGATTCTCTTCTTCATTACTAAACACCATAGTGGCCAACCATCCCGAAGAAAAATATAGTCGGCCCCTAATTTTTGGTTTCTTAAGCTTAAGGTATCGCGGGGTTGCGTGGAGGTGACGGGGTCAATCAATCGCTTCCAACTGAGGCATTAATACGATCTAAGACTTCGCTTTGTTCTTGTTATCGAAGCCACGTTGTTAAATCGCTCCAATAAGAATTAATAAATGATATAAAGCGGAGGAAAACCGGTTTGAAGGTGTCTCATAGGGCTGGTTTCTCCTTCAGAAGTTTCAGTAAAAACCCGGGATCCAGCGACGGTATTTCCACCATAGACTGGTTCCCCTGATACCAGAGAACCATAGGGATAAATGTGGTAAAGTGCCTCGTGTTGATTCCCTCATCTATCTATGGTATTTGTAAGATTCACCACGGAACTCATCAAATAAAGTGTTGGCCCTAGGCTGCCTATCACGGACTAGCGCACCGCACATATATGCCTCAGCTGCCGACATGCTAATACAACCACTTATAGACGTCCCACATTAAGCAGGACGTCTGAATCATGTGATATGAATTTATTCGTCATGTGATCTCTCCCGACCCGCGAAGACATTTCTTTTTCCAGGTGAAGTATTTCATATTTGGAGCTTTATTCCAAAGCAAAAGATTCCACTGATGAATCGGCAACCTCACGTTCATCGTATTTTATCCAATTAATATCCATTCAACACACCCTGGGCGCTCGTCCATCGCCACCCATCCCACCCTAAATCAAAATGTCTATCCCTCCAGAAGCTCTTCAAAAGGTGCTCACCGTTCCGGATATTTACGTACCATGATTGCCATTCTGACATGTCATGGATTTCCTGAAAACATAGCTCGTACAAGAAATCGAATCCCGAGCGGTCGCAACACAGCAACAGATCAATATTGTCAGATCGCAAATTACAGGGAAGCAGCGGGAATTGCGCCTGTTAGAACTCACATCGAACGAAATTAGCCAGTTACCCAAGGAAACAAATGTATACGAGGGGGTTGGGAAAATGTGTGATGTGTTTTATTCCCCGCGGTCTCGTTTTTAAATCTTCATCCCTTTGCTCTTCCCCCTTTACCTGCGCTCTTAAATATAAGACACGAAACGGAATTAGAGAAAGAAATATTACTGACATTGTCATTTTTGGGCTTTCCTAGGTTTGTCGCAAACCCGATCACGAACGTGAATAAACGGCTATCGGCGGAAAAAGGAGAATTGAAAACCGCAATATCCAATCTAGAAAAGAAGCTCCATTATTTGGAAACGACACATAAAAATAGCCGGCAACATATGGACCAGATATTCAAGACTGGTGGCAAGGCATGACTGATAAATGTGAAAATGGGGTTAAGGCTGAGATATGCTGTGCTTATTCGAATGTATACCAAGGAATCGTCCGCTGGCCGTTGGAGGTTGGTAATTCATTTTGACTAGCTACCCAGCTCAGATGAGCGCTGATGAGAACGGTCTTTGTCGGTTTTTCATACCATCAAATTATGGATATGGATATGGGGCAAACCCCATCGCAGGTCGACCGCATATATG
Source organism: Histoplasma mississippiense (assembly GCF_000149585.1). NCBI lineage: Eukaryota > Fungi > Ascomycota > Eurotiomycetes > Onygenales > Ajellomycetaceae > Histoplasma > Histoplasma mississippiense. The sequence goes on along the minus strand of NW_001813976.1, from coordinate 1,712,911 downwards.
TGTGAGATTGTTGTTCTCTTGGTCATTTTGACACGACTCAATGGCCATGTTGGTGCAAACGTTATGACGCCATGAACGGAAGACAAGCGCGGCTCGTGGTATGATATGATCTTCTACATACAAATATCTTAGGGGAATGAAAAATAATCCCCAAGCCTAATTGCATTGGAGTTACATGCAGGCGTCTACCGCGAATATCTGATCTGATCCTTGGTCATTGAAACGTTATTGCTATAACTCCCGGATTTGGTATTCCTAACTAAATCGAGAGAAATTGTAAATGCCCCTGTTTCTTCTCATAAATACGCCCGCTAAAATATTCCTCCTCTATAAACAGTCAGACTCCTCATCGACTCACTCATGTTAAATTTCCAGGACCGTGTTATAGTCTAAGATTTTCAAAAACCAAGATAGTTATTAGCACCGGTGAATGTCGCGATATGATTGGGCGGGAGATTACAGGCCGGGTTATTTATTGTACGAATGTGTCGAGTAGAGGGTGAGAATGCGCTGCTGTTACGTTCTTCACTGAATTTTCTCGTCACTCCAAATCAGCCTCACCATCAAACATATGGATGTTTGCGGAATAGGTATTCACAACGAATGTTTGTTTGCATGATCATCCCATGCCAAACACGAGTTTTCTAGTTGATTTCTGCGACAGCCACGCGGAAGTGCCGTCAGGGCCCAAGTAGGAAATTTAACAAGACCGCCGCTGAGAGCAATGGGATATCGTAAGAACCCACACAGCGTATGTACAGCAGTGGGTATCTGGCAACCCCTCAGGCACCATATACGGTGGAGACTGACAGGCTGGGCTCTAGATTCTCATCAACATGCCATTCAATGTCAAGAAGAGATTCCGCAGAATGGACAGGGAATTCGTCAATTTAGATCGCATTTATAGTAGTGGTATTTAATTCCAGAAATATCACGTTATATGATGAATTGAAAGTATGTTTCGGTGCTCTTTGCTCCCGTAAACGCGTGAACAGGCCATAAACTAATAACCATATGAAGAGCGGAAAAAAAGAAGATAGGAGCGCGCGTATTCACAGATTGGACTATCTAGACACATCATCAAAAGTGACTTGGAAAGTAATGAAAAATAGCCATTAATACAAGAATATCATGCATTGAAAACAAAACATCTGCATATCTGCCCAATGGCCGGGGTGTTATGAGTAAAACTGATATGATCTGTTGTCAGCGGCCCATTTATCGATACTATGCATTGGCAACGCGGCGGTTAATCATTTTTGTTGAATAAGTTAGTTGCCGTCGATAACTGATGCTTTGGACAACCTGTAAAACGGGGAGCGCCCAGTTGTTGATTTGGGGTAACTTATGGGAAGCATGCAAAACAAACTTTCGAAGCTTAGTAGGCAAGGGAGGATTGTCAACCATCAAAAAACCCTTCCTGAGCCCGAATATTCCCAGTTTGGGCCAGGGAAATACCTAAAAATTCTGCAGAAAAGAGAGCATCCTATCCCGACGGGACAGCCTGCGGGTGCTTCCAACCGTTGCATCTGCCAATCACCAGCAACAGAAACAGGCTTTAGTTCCTCTTTCAAGCATGACTGACCACCAGGCTCCTCGTCCAATATGAATGATACTCCCGCTTCTATAAGACTCTCCCGGCATTTGCTGGGCAGGGACGGCGCACCCGCATGAGGCAGCCTAGGTTATAAATTATTTGACAGATTGGAGGCTGAAAAGCCAAGGCATCTTCTCCACCAAGTATTCGATACTAATATTAAGTGGCGGCGTTATGATTCCTCTCTGGGCGACCAGCCCACAAATCAGTTGCAAGAGACCCCCACTAAGCCCCCGTACTGGTCACTGTCGCTAGAGTGCTGCACTTCATCGGCGCCATGCAACTTTTGCCCAAAGGTGGAGCGAACGTGATAGATACCCTTCGAAGCCTGGTCGGTTTAAACAAATCAGCAGCTGATTTGGCCTCGCTGCTACCGGTGCTGGCCCAATCCTCCTCACCGACATAAACAGCTTACCACCTGCTTCACCTAGAATTCTATACGTCGCCTTGCAACTTATTCTTCGTCTTTCAAAAAACAAACTTTTCGCCTCTGGTTGGGCCTCTTGGGATTGTGTGACCTATTTGATGGCACGCATTTAATTCAACTCCTATCATAGTCCATACCTGATCGTTCGGTCTTCAAAAGTCAACGTGAGACGACTCACAAACCACCGTTCATATATAATTCAAGCTCTGGTTTTCAAGCAGGACATATGTAACGAACCCCCTGTCAAACCACCAGGTTCGTTCATCGATGCACATCCCATAAAAGAAAGTATCCCGTTAAGCTACTGGCAAGGGTAGAATCATAAGTAGCCTGCCACGTTTACTTCCATTCCTCTTGATCAAGTTCTGTCTAAGCGCCTATCCTCTCTACCTGTCCCGTTACGAAGTGGAATTTTACCCCGCCTTTCAACGAAAGCGCTTGTTTTTCCTTCATCATTTTTGTTCACCCTACAAAATCCAACCAGCTTGAAAATTGTCCAGATTACCACTTTGCTTTCTTCACCGTGAATTAGAGACTTCTTGTCAATATTTTCATTCCTGTCCCTTGTTACCGTTGGAGGAAGAGAGGAACTGCCAGAGGGGGTAGTCACTTGACCATCGATCAGAAGTTGGCACGCCTAGTCCAGGACGAGGGCTTCCAAACATGGCACCACCCCATATCGTCTTCGGCGGCGGTGTCTCTTCATACTCTTCCTCGGACGATGACTCGTTCGTGGTCCGTTCACACTCCAGAGTACGCCGACATTCTCGCCCAAGAGTGGTTAGAGAGAACTTAGAAGTTCCGAGACGTGGTCGTGTTCGTGCTTCGTCGGTAGGACCCCAGGGTAGAGATGGCAACATTTTCATCGTGAATGAAGCTCGCTCCCCAAGCCGCGAACGCTCCCATTCCCATGTCCGTGCGAGACCAAAACTGTTCGCGGAAGATGAAGCCCTTATAGACCTAGACGAACAGATGGAACAACTGCGCCGCCATCGGAGGCCACGATCCCGTTCCTCCCATTCCCCACGTTTGGATATTGAGGAGCACCTGCGGCTGGATAGACTGAGACTATTGGAAAGACGTGAAGAAGCCGCGATGGAGGAACGGAACAGAAAATTGGACGAACAACTACTAGAGTTACAGAGGGAGCGAGATACGCGAATTCGGGAGAGGGAACGGGAGTTAGACCGTGAGAGAGACCGTGTGAGAGATCGAGAGAGTAGAGATCGGCGGGGCCGCCACGGAGATCATAGCGTGTCTCGCCGGGATATCGAAAATGAATTACAGATAGAGAGACTACTCCAGATGCAGCACGATCTAGAAGCCCAGAGATACATCGACGACCAACTTATTGTAAGACGTGCACAAGCTAGAGAAGAGGAAGAAGCAGAAAAAGAGCATGAAAAGCGAATCCGCGAGAAGATAGAGACTGAGCGAACCCGGAAGGAGGCCGAAGAGGCCGAACGTCGAGAGTACGAAGCTAAATTAAAGAAGCAAGCAGTCGACGAATACAACAGGATTGAAGCGGAAAAAAAACAAAAGGAAAAGAAGGACAAAGAAAAAGCAGACAGGGAGTTCGAAGAACGTGCTAGGGCGACGCTTGCAAAGTCTGGTTATACCGACGATCAAATCACATCCATACTCAAGGGAGAAGAGAAGCCGAAGTCTCATGCTCATCCAGCCATAAAGCCTACGTTTATCAAGGTGCGCTATCCCTCCGTGTTTTTCCAACGAAGGAACCTGGTCCCCTTTCTTTGCCCTTTGTTCTTGTTTTGTATTTCACCCCAGGTTCACAATTTGCCTTTAGGTCTCTTCCCTACATATCTCACCGGAAACATTAGATTTTTTCCATATACCATGGGAATGGGATGATGTGAGTGCCCCTGTTTATTGCTTCTCAGCTCCCTCGCTTGCCCTTTTTAAATTCGTTCCGCACATGAAGAAAGGCCCGCTAACTTAGTCCTCTTTCCCGAAAACATCACAGCGTGACAAGGAATTCATTCTTATCAAACGCTGGATTACAGACGATGAGCAGGAGGAGCTCTTCGAGCACACAAAAGCACTACGTCATGGGCAAAAACTTCTGATTGCCCCCGCTCCCCCACAGCCACAAGTGGGTGTCAGAGTTCGGGATCGGGATGAAATGTATTTGGTTCGAACACGGAAGAAGTCGCCACGGCGAGCGAGTGGTTGGGGACTGTGGTAAAAAGCCATATCCCACTTATATCTGTTGTGATGCGGTCTGGCCGAACTTCTTCCGTCCGTTTCACCCGATCCTTATCCTCGCGGTCACGTCTCCAGACATTGCGGACGTGCATATCTTGGTTCCTATTCCCTTCTCTTACTTGGCCCTTCACTATCCTGTTGGTGCTTTCGTCTTTTCTAGCTTCACTTTGTTATAGTGTTGACCGCTGATATTCGAATTGTTTGATAAATTATTTGTCATTTATCTTACACCACCCCCTCGCCCCTCCCCCTTTCCTCCTTTACCTCTTATGCAACGAGTATACTCTCCATATTTTGCAACGACTTTTCCAGTATCTGCTCTTATACAAAATTTGCTTCCAAATGGCTCCCAGGTGCGTAACGAAGAACTTTTTTCTTTTCTAGAATTTATCAAGCGGTGCTATTACCTGTGTTGTAAAATCTAAACAAGTTTTTTTCTTGTCAATCGCTCCCTTCCATCTATCGCTTCAGTGGCCGGTCGACTAGACAAATAAGTCCTTTGTTTCCCAAGCCTTCCTTCCAGGGATGTTGCCGCTTCAGAACCCAATAGTTCTCAGAGTAAAAAATGTTGAAGAAACCATTAGTTTCCCCTACGGTGGGAAGGTCTATATGTATATATATATTTACCCGAACTGCATGCTGCTGCTATAAAAACCCAGATATTTGAGCTAAGCATCAAAAGGCATCATGTATTCGAATTTGCATTCCTCACAAAAGTCCGGTTGCCATTGCACTGTACTTACCTCTCTCGGGATTCCTTCGTCTTCCGAAAACCATGTTTCTGACACCGCTCTGCCGGGCAACACCCTGCATGCAGCGAGGATATTTTTAGATTGATCAAGGGACATGCACCACGTGACATTATTAAATCATGCACAACCTCTCCCATGCTGAGAGTTCTCAACCTATCTCACTCTCTCTTTTATCAGGTTTCCGTGCTACACTATCCCCTCGTCTGGCCGCCAGGACACAATTAGTGTATTTTTAGTGTGTATATTAGTGTATTAAATACATGGAAACTACTGAATAATATGAGGCATCAAACTGTATTAATGTGTTTTAGTGTAATTTATGTAATCTATTTGATCTAACTTATTACACACTTTAATTTCCTTGGCCACCCTTTGGGTACCTAGGTAAGATTGATATGACCAAGCAGGGAAACCATACTGCTAATTATTAATAGTTAATATGTCCTGTTCAATTCCCCCATCTAATATTTTAAAATAGTCATTTTTAATTCAAATTCTATGCGATACATTTAAATAATTCTTTGTCAACTCAACAGGATAATTCAAGCACCCTCCAAAAGCTCTAAAAATCATTGCTCGGTACAAATACCAATATTGGAATAATAAAATATCGTCGACTGGTTACAGTTAAAGCCAACATCGATTACTATTCAGCAGCCCTGCGAAATGAATAATATTGACAGTAGGGCTTATCCGTAGCTTCGTAAAGGACTACGGAGTAAATGACTTTATTGAAATCACTCAGGATCAGCAGCAGGATACCAATTTAACAGCTTACACGGATCGGATTGAAAGAAGGGGCAAAAGATAGAATAGATATGTTCGATTTGGTCAAGACAAGAGGGAGTACATGAAGCGCTGAAAATTGTGAACCGTATCAACGTAAGATATACCGTTGGTAACAGCCAGCAAACGATGCTAAAATAGTGAGAGTCCACGGCTTCTCAGTATCCTTGTCAATAAACAGTGAGATTGGATTTTATAGCTATGGGCTGATTGTTGTGTCACCACGAACATCTACTGGACTTTGCGATTTGATAAACCATGCCACCCTGGTTATGTCTCGTTCATGTGTTTTAGATAAAAGGAAGAGTAATATTAATAGTAGCGATGTTATCTAAAACCATCACTTCCAAAAACGCCGGTTGGAATGCTTATCCTATGATACAGTAGAATTTCCAGAACAAGAAGAGTATTAACCGCCCAAATGCCATCCGTTTCACTCACCCATGGTCCAAAAGTAAAGCCATTAGGGAAACGCAATATATCCAAATGAATCATATACCAAGAAATGCCATGAAATTGTTGATTTTGTAGAACAAGACAGTAGTCAAGTTATGGCGTTAATTGCTCGATATTATCCTGATCTGGCCACCTCTTTTCGGCTTTTAGGATCAGTTCTTCATATACAGTCCATGCAAGCGCAGAGCTAATTGCTTTGCGGCCCATGCGCAAACCCAAGCCCCCGAAAAGGCTCCGCACTCCGTCTTCACGGAGCACTAGCCGCACCGCGTGGGCCATATTGCGATACTTGTTCGGCATCAGCTGCAACCGTGTCTTAACCACATCGAATGGGTTCGTGATGCTGGTCGCCAAGCCTGCAGCCAGCGCACCGGAGACAAAATTAACCGATATGGACGAGGTAACAAGCTGCTTTTCCGAGTTATCCTCGCGAGCCGGCTCGTCGGAGAGCGGCCGTGCCGTCGTCAATCCACCGAAGTTCAATGCATTAAGATTCTTCTTCGATTGCTCGTAAAATACAACATAGAGACCAGCATACGGCGCATCACGAATCGCCGTTGCGCCAAAACCGGAAAATAAGCCTCTGAAACCTTCTGAACGCACAATATCCCGCCCAGCACCCCAAATGCTACGGTAGGCGTAATAATCTGATTCATAGCGAACTTTTATGACAGTAACAGGCATCATGATGAACCCTGCCGCAGTTCTTGCCATGGCTCCGGTAAGGAGGTTTGCTGTATGAGAGAGTTTCGGAAGCGCGGATGTGCGCGTGCGCTTGTCATCGCGATCACCATGGAGAGGGACTAATGCGCCCTGGTTTGCTATACATTGCCTTAATGCATTTAAGCTAGAAAAGTATAGAGCGGAGCCAAATCCCGTTCGAAGTGCTGAGGGTAGTGTCCCTCGCCAGAGACCTCGGATAGGCTGCGGTGATGCAAGGATTTTGCGAATGGTGAAAAGGAGTGCAGAGGTTTGGTGTGCCTGTTGGATTCTAGTCTTCAGAAGGTCTGCAGGTTGGAGGAGAATGGCAGAAGAGAGCCCGGAAGCCAGGCCAGCAATGAAATGGAATTTTGGCTTTGAGGCTTAATCCCCAGTCAGCAAAGGTTTCAGAAGTGCTGAAGTTGGGACTGCACTATGCGGAACTTACAAGTCGAAATCTTCAGACGGGCACCGTTTGTGTAGCCATCAGACATATCTGCTGTCGCGAGCATAGGTAGGGTAAGCCAGATCAAACTATGGTCACTGGACGAATCACAGTGATTAATTATATATTTTTGTACCAGTAGCCATTGTGATATATAGGAAATCTGAAGGCTGAGTCAGAGCGCCATGTAAGGATGTCATTTGATAAGGCACTCTCTGGCCGCCTTTCTAGGGTGATCTTCTGCGAATCTTCCAACGGACTTCCTTGTTGCTCATGATGAAACTGGCTGGTGTCCACGTCCACGTGACGTAGTTAACGGGCCAAAGATCGGACCGGAGGTTAGCTCCGGGATTGGCACACTGCGGAAGTTGGCGGGCTCATTCATTACGCAGTTCCAATGTTTTTATGCGTGGGGGTCCCGAGACGAACGGACTGGGATTTAATTGTTTAACCATATATGTTGCCGAACCGCCCTCAGCGCTGGCCAAGTTGACTCCATGGTGAATGCGCCTGGAGGGTGAAAAGGTTTGGCGACATTGAGGATGAGATCGCCCACAAAACTCAAGCTTATTAAAGTGTTTAAGGCATTAGAATTGCCATTGATACTCGGTGTGTACTATGACCACAGGCCGTGTGTTTGAAGCTGTATGTTTCTTGACCCTCTTGACTTGTTCCTCGGCCAAGGCCGTTTGCCAGAGCCCCCCGAATACACATTACATTAGCTTTAGACTCAACTGTATATAAGCCTCACTTGAATACCCTCCAGCATGATGCTAGCCTGCCATTCTGGAATATATATTTCAAACTTCTTGTGAATGAAAGTGCATCATGTATTATCAAAACCGAATGACCAAGGTATTTGATAATCTTCATCTTATTTATTGTATCCCTGGTTGAGCATATTGATCCCTATTTCAATTCCTGATGATTCGCAAAGACCTACATGAACGGGATTTGATGTTTCAATCATTTACTGAGACCTTTTTCACAATGGAGTGAACATAACGGTTTGAAACCAAGTGTGTTGAGAACCAAAGTGAAACATGTTAATATCTCAGATCCTCTTCTCTACTGACTTCCTTGCCACTGGCGGATTATACATGCAGATAATCAGAAACAAGAACCTTCGCCGAACAAGGAATATTATTAATATCACAATTCATGACAGTAGATGAAAAATTATAAAATAAAGAAGAGGAATGGAGAATGATCGATGGAAATTCAAGCCACTCATTGAGCGTCCTGATCATGTTGCGCAATACCATTTCTTTTCCACTACTTCAGAAGTTCCCAGCCATTGTCCACTAGTGCCAACTGTCAAAGACACCAAATCACAAAAGCATGGTCAAATATTCGCACCCTTTTCACGTGCTGAAATCCACGTTGAATTGGTTCCCAACAAGTGATTGGACACGCAGATAAGAGCTACAGGGCCGGCCGGCAGAATGGTATGGTAACTAGAAGGCACACAGACTAAATACGAGCCCATAGTGGTCAGAAATCTTCTGAAATACTGTCGCTGATGCCTCGAAGTAGAAAAGCGGTCTGATTCAATTTGCTCCGATTACGCAAATGGACTTAGTCAATAAACCTCTACAACGAGATAAGTTGCTTCAAGCGAAGCAGACCTAACTGCCTGATACCGAGGGAGAGGTGGCGCAGTGCCTAACAACAGCCAGTTCTGAATCATGCAAAAAATTAGCTCTCAACCACTATCAAATGCTCAGATCTATCTCCGACGCTTGACCGATCAGAGCTCCAAAGCAAAATGGCGTAGGGAGGCTCTATTTAAGTAAACTATGTCTGAAACTACACTGAGAGCAGTTATCTAATTCAGTAATCCCCCTTTAACGATACCGATGACCCGCATTAGGCCAGATGACCTTGAAAGAAAGATGCCACGTCCACACGTAAGCGGTCGCAGGCTCTCTCGCTCGTGAGGAAAGCTTTACGTCACATGAAGGAATGGTTCTAGAAACAAGACTATGGCATCCCTCTTCTTTTACTAAATTAACTATTGACCAAACAGTTCAGTCTCTCTGTCATGGAGTAGTTAGTAGAGGCGGACACTTTTCGAATAAAGTTGTTGTGACCACGTGATGTTCATCCTGTCGGCCAGATCATTATTGGTTCGAGCCTGGTTATTGCCTAAAGCTTAATCAAGCTTATTCCAACAACCAGGAACATTCAAAAAACAAAAATGACGACATTTGGTAATCCTCATGCTATCACCAGAAATCTCTCCTCCTCCTTATAAAATAGATTTTGTACTAATTGCTTTGAAGAATCATAGGAGATTGATAGGACATTTGAATCCTCTCAACACAGTAACCCAAAATAATGTATTTATTTTATTATTTCAAACAAGCCGGAATCGCTCGCTTGCGCTCGCTTACTCTGCTTGAAAAACACATCATTTAATCCCTTAGATAAACATAATGAGATATATAAACAGCTGTATATAATTTATATAAATGAAAAAGAGA
>NW_001813976.1:1695624-1702831 GCF_000149585.1 Histoplasma mississippiense | reverse complement strand
CCACTTTCCAATTTTATCATTATTATTAATATTAAATGATAGAAATAAAATTATCATTATTAAATCAATATCTGAAAAAATTAAATCTTTATTTACAAAATTTGTATATTCAATCATTTTAATTATAAAATAAAATAATTTTTAATTTTTTAAAAGTTTTATATAATTTTTCAAGATTTCATTTTATTTTGTTTAATAAGTTGTTTTGAAATTTAATTATATTTTATTTAGAATTTTTATATTAATTTTATAATATTACTCCATATAACGATGTGACGGTTGGCCGGAGGCTGCAAATGGCTGTTTTCGCCGCTGCTTTCGGCCTCCCGCTAACCGCCCAACCTCGATCATCACGTGAATCTATCCCCACGGCCGCGACCCTTCCCTCCACGCGTGGCCACGATTTTAAAAGTGCATTTTCGTGGCTTCCAGTCACCACCCTCGCTCACCCTCGCGCACCCACTGCCCTTCTTTTGGGGGGGAGGGGAGCCGTTTTTGACGCTTCACTCTGTCGGATTTGGCTCCCTCCCCAGATCATGGATCCTGTTATTCTCTCTGCCTACAGTCCCCGTCACTCTCACCATGCCGTCTGCGGCTCCCTTCCCTCCCCTCCTTCGCAGCACTACCGGGCCAGTTCTATACAGGAAAGCGTCTAAGTCTTTCATTACTTGTTCCTGTCCCTCTCTCCTGTCGGCTCTCTCCTTGGGCCGTCCTGATCATGGCGCCTCTCTCTTGTTTGGCCGGGCCTGACAAGCAGAGCAGGAGCAAGACGGATGTCAGGTCTGCTCTGGATACCCTCTCCGCGCTGGATGCCATCTTTTCAGACAGTGGGTATGAAAGTGGCTCCGTCGGCGACGATGAAGACGACGACGACGGCCAGCTTCCCCCCGAACACTACCTGGCCTTAGCAGAGAGCCTTGATATCGCTCAGCTTCGACAGAAGCCGTACAGCCCCAGAACCCAGGAAAAACTCGATGAGACCCGTGGTTACTGGGAGAGGTAGTCAGTGGCTCATTTGACCCTGAGACTGTGTTATAAGCTCACCAGTGGCGCTGGGCAGGTATTGTCGGCACATCAAGGCTAACGCGGAGCGGCAATGGGATCGGATCTCTAATTCAGAGGAGACGGTTCGCTTCCTGTATGCATTCTTTAGCTGGCGGTGTGATATCCGTCGTGGCAAGAACAATCGATACTGTCCGGGCATCAAGCGCAAAAGCTCACTGGAGACATTTTGGAAGTGGTGGCACCTTGTCCTCAAACAGGAAACGGCATCGGGACTCAGCAAAGATACAATTGTCAAGGTGGAGGATGTGAGCACCCATACTCTCTCTCCTCGGATCACTTAGCCAGAAGCACCACTGATCTCTTGCAGGTTGTTGCACAGGTGGCCACAGAAAAAGAGCTGGCTCTTGTTGGGCGGCCAAAGAAGAACATGTATATTGAAGATGTTGCTGAGTTCGCTCAAGTCGTTCTCACCACCACTGAGATGACATTTGTCTGCGGTTGGCAGCGCATTCAAATGCTTCTCTTCTTGCAGCTTGCGGCCATCACCGCCAGCCGTCCCTCGGCGATCCTCCATCTTCGGTATCGAGACGTCGTGTTAACCCTGATCCGAGTTCCAGACGGCGGACGCCCCCGATTGTTCATATTCTTAAAACCAGAGTTTACTAAAAGATTTCTCGGAGATAAGGCACCGTATGTGTTTCTGATCCTCGCGGCATGGCCTGGTTGACTGACAGAATTGATAGGAATGAGTTTAAGATTCCGGAAATCATCTTTGATCCGACCCTGGTTCTCAGCCCGCATATCTGCCTGCTGACTATGCTCTTTCACATTGGAGGATTCAAGTCAATTTCAACAAGTGGACCAGTGTTGGATTGCGCAGAGAAACTCTACAGCGCCAAGGTGCTGGATGGCAAAGGGACAGCAGCCGCTACTACTAAAGGATGAATTACTGGATAAGTTTGTGTTTTGCCAGACGGAGCCAACATCCACCGGATTTAAAATTTGCTTGGATCAGAGGATGACTCCATCCATGGTGAGTTCCCGGATGCGCCGAGCCGGTGAGATCACGGGCTTTGAGGAGGTCGCCCACCCGTACAACCTCCGATATGCTGGAGCTAAGGCATTTAACAACAGCGGTAAGTAGCCCTCCGTTTTCTTCATGTTGCAGTCATGTCGGAGGGCTAACGATGAACAGAGGAAGTTACGGAGGCTCTTCAGAACATCATGCTCCAGCACGCGGATATTCGCACCTTCGTCAAGCATTATCAGGTGGACGTCGACGTTGACGCGCAGGGAATAGTCCGGAAAACAGGCTCCCAAACAGCATTGGTGCAATTTGCCTGCTCGATGAGTGCATCCATCGACCCCAACCGACCGTATAAGCTCTCTCCAGAAGAATCACGGTCCGTCAATTACCTTCCAGTTGTCCGTGGCCGTCAGGATACTGTCCAGAAGCGCAAGCGGGAATGGGAGGATCGTGAAGCCGAGTTAGAACGTGCCAACAGGGTATGCAAGACTTCTCTAGGGCACCTTGACGACAGAGTACTCGCCGAGTCCAACCCTGAGGTGCTGGAGAGACTGGAAGTTTTCCGTGATCGGACAGCAGAAGCAAAGTCGGAGCACAACAAGGCTACCCGTGAGTTGCGCAACGAGAAGCAGCGGCAGCGGAACCGACAGATCCGTGAGAACCTTGAGCGCTATAAGAATGAGCAGCCTGTGATTGACCTTGAACGACAACTGGCCGGGAAGCTGGTGGATACCAAAGTCATGGACACTTTCGAGCACGAGGCCTTCATGCCTCCCGAGCACTTGATGTTTGTTGACTGCGTGCTGACCATGCCGGGCGCTAATCTTGAAGCGGAATATCAGCGGAGGATCAACACAATCAACGCAGGGGTTGCATTCTGTGGCGTGGAGGAAGGGCGGCCCTCGCGCCGGCCCACGCAGACCCGTGGCAGGCCCGCGGTCGATGATGACCCTTGTCCTCCGACCAAGCGGCAGAGGTGCTCGGTAAAGGATAACACTGAGGTCCTCTTGCACCAAGCAATGGAGTCTGTGCAGGCCAAGTCTACAGCTGAACAGCCTCAGACCTGCTTTCGGCCTCGCGTTTGCTTTCTCTGCGTTGGGAATCCTAGTTGCGCGCTGGAGGACCGCATTATGAAATACGCAACAGCCGGATCGCTTACAAGGCACTTTCTACGAAGACATATCAACCCTCCATGGCCGGCCAAATTGCTGGTACCGGTACCCTCCCATGCAAAGGGTTCAACGCAGGCCCCCAATACACTCGCTGCGGCTGATCATTACTTTCATGAAAGTACGACACAACGCCAGACACAGATGTCCTCAACCTCAACACCATGCAATCAACAGCAGTATCCCGCTCTTATTCCTGCACTGCAACAGGGTGGGTTGAGACATTCTCTAGCTCACTTAGAAGCTGTCCGGCCACACCCGATACGAAATCCTCCAATGCTCCAGACAGCAACAGAATCGGCGCAAATATGGCTTGGTACAATCGATATCGATCTGGAATCCGGGTCACGGAGAGCGGCGGAGAAACGACGACTGAATAGCCGCGCTTCTAAAAGGTTCCGCCAGCGCAAGAAGGCTAAGGTGGAGGAAATGCAGGAGACGATTGAGAGATTGACCAAGGAATGTGACTATTTGCGACGTTTGTGTCATAGGCTGGGGAAGAGCAGGGAAGCAGAGATCGATTCGATTCCTGCATCTCGATCGCGGTTACTGACTGACCCTTATCAAAAACATCGTTCGAGTCGCACGTGTACTAGCCAATAGAGGAGCGGTCACTTTAACCATGTCTAGATATTCGATGGCGGCTTGTTGCAGTTTGCGCACGCTGGTTCCAGGATATGCTTTATCTCAGTGCCTCAGCCTCTCTCAAGATATTTTCGTTGCAAACTAGCCACAGACTAACTCCTTTGAATACCTGCCAAGTCCTGCTAACTTCTGCACCAATGAGAACACAGCAACGTAAGCAACAAAAAATATCTCGTAGAGAGTCTGAGAAAGAACGGTCGCCCCTCTGGTGATACTGAAAATCTCCACCATACAAATTCATCCTCTATCTGCGAAGGCATACATCGACATCAACCACACAGGTTTTCTGACTGAAAACCATACCATTCAATTCTTTTATATATTATCTACAACTTGTACTATCCTAAAAGTTATCACAGCCTAATACCAGCATGGAAACTCCAGTTGAAAATACCTCCTCATTTGGCCTCTTTGACCTCACGTCCGGCGCATACTCTTCTGAGTTATCATCACCTCCTCCTTCATCAGACATCAATGATGGTTATGAGACAGTGGATGATACTGAGGAATCTTCTGGATTAGACAATGAGTCCAACAACAGTCCTTCCCAACGCCGATACTATGTTCAAAAACAAGGCCCTCGTCGCAACCGTGGCACTATCAGCAGGTTGCAGGATTTCACACAATTTATGGCTGGTCGATCGATAGATGTTCGGATTATCTCAGTCTCACAAGGCTTGTTACCAATTGCTCGGAATCCACCATTCAATAGGATATCTTTCTCACATGCACTGCTGGCTGTTGCTGTACAGCCAAACCAGACAATATCCTCACGAAGTAAGAGCCTTAACTGTCCCAGCATAGCAAATTGTGTACGGAAGTTCTTCCACTGATGTATAAGATGGCATTCATCAATAGCCACAAGTCCAATCCGTGCTTGGAAGTCAGGCTTCATCAAGGCTCCCTTAAAGACCTTGGAGAGAGCCTGCTCTGGGCTGAGAAGAACATGGGTATATAACCCCCGTTGAATGGACTGCAACCATGAGTGTTCAGCTCTCTTGGAGTCTGCAGTGATCATACAAGGCCGTGCCCCTGGGAATTCAGCAATATCCCGTTGTTGCTGCTCACCAAGTCCAGTCAATGGAACAAGTTGGATGGTTATCCTTCCTGTTAATATTGAATAGGAATGAAGAATAAGGCTTTTGCCAAACCCAGTCCGCGCAATAAACAGAGTGTCACCATATCCATATATTAATCGCCGTACAGTACGGACCTGTTCTGGATGAGGACAGAGGGTACTCTCTGGCTTTCCATCTCTTAGCAGCCGCTTCAGACATGCCTCAATCACACCATACTGCTGCTTAACATGGTCTGGATGTGAGTATTTCCCAATTAATTCAGGCATACTTTGGATATCCATCACTAATATAGCATCTAGAGCGCTAGGTGATAATGTTGTTTCAATGTCTTGTGGCTCTGCCAGTGCAGCCCTTCTGTGCCGTATTTGATGTCGACTTCGCCGTTTCCGACGGTCTGGTGTGGGGTCTGATTTGCCACGAACCATCTCACAGGATTCTCAATAATTGGAAGATATTATCAGGAGCTCATAGAAGCCTATGGGAGGTCGCAGAGGTTTGCAGGGGTTCACTGTGTAAGGTATAACCCTACTTTGTGCCACAGAAACCAGATGGTCTGACTGAGAGGTAGTATCATCAAGAGAATGTTATTTGTTGGTAGTCGGACATTCTAGGCTTAATTCTGAGCATCCGAGTATGTTTATCTTGCTGATAGGATATGTGGTTGAGAATCTATAGATTATTTTTGAAAAATCAGTATACATTCTGGTGAAAAAACACGAAGTGACCATTTTTGACACGGTTGTTCGTACCTCAAAAGGGCTCCTATCATAATAAAAAATAGTGTGTTCTATAGCTTTTTGATAGACAAATCTCCCTTACTATGCCGAATTGTGTCAATTGATAAGGATGGAGTTGGCGCATGGAGCAAAGTTGGCCATCCCTTCAAAATGACCCGGGGTTACTAACAACGCGCGACCGTTCTTTCTCAGACGCTTCGCGAAGGAAAATTTTCCTCCTTCCTAATTAAGACTAGTTTAAGCCATGTAGATTATGATTGGTCCAGAAGATCTCAGCACTTGGCAGAAGTCAAAAGGAGTTAGCTTATAATTTTACGAAGCGAAGTGGCTGAGGAACTGAGATAAACTAGAAGGGATCTTCCCAACGAAAATCACGTGGCAGTAAATGTCACGTGGTACATTGGCAATATGGGAAAACGGTAATCCATCGGTGGACGGCATAGGCCATTGAACCGATTTCTGTGGTCGTGTGGCGACCAAAGGACCCAACGGCCAAAATGAATATGTTTTCCTCTCTACAACGAGCCCTATTTGCAAGGTTCTCTAACAATGACGATGACATCATTTAGGGACACGTTTAGTGATTAAGAAACCGTGGCCCCATAGTGCGTACTTTACCCGCTTTCTCTCATCAGTCTGCCACCATGTCAAATATTTTCTTCCCGTGTCGTCCCATTGCACGATATGCGTGGAATAAGGCAACCATGCGCAAAAGGGTGACTAGTTGGAGAATTCTCACCAGTTCCACTGCAAGGTTTATCCTGGGCGGCTTCTTGACCTGCTACTCACGCTAGTTGCTTTTAGCGCTGTAATCGGTGGGTCTCCAGCGGCTATTTCGGGCACCCTGTTGGTTCAGGAACTGTTGAATTTAGTTTTGTTTTGACTTTTTGGACTTTTGAAAATCTTTCCTACATTTTTGATCTTTTACCTTCCTATTTTCTTTTACTAGTCAGTGCTTTCTTTGTTGCAAGCCTCTTTACATTTCTGTCGCACTGCTGATTTTGTTGCACGCCTCTTTTTGTCCCAGGACATTTCTGTCGCACGCCTCTTTTTGTCTCAGGTGCACCAGAACTTAGCATCGCTTCCCCCTAAGCCAGCAGTCTCCCTAAGCCAGCAGTCTCCCTAAGCCAGCAGTCTCCCTAAGCCAGCAGTCTCCGTAAACCAGTAGTCTCCCTAAGCCAGCAGTCTCCCTAAACCAGCAGTCTCCCTAAGCCAGTAGTCTCCCTAAGCCAGCAGTCTCCCTAAGCCAGCAGTCTCCCTAAGCCAGTAGTATTCCTAAGCCAGTAGTCTCCGATATTTTCACTTTCCCCTCCTCATTCACAATCGTCTACTGACATCAGTGACCCTCCCATGCACGGCACATCCCGTCATATATTGATGGAGTATCGTGCATGAAAGGGCCCCGGGGGCCTCTTGGCCCTGAACCCAACCATGTAAACTGGCCAAAACTTATGGCCACCTCCCCAAAAGGGGGCCCTTCAAAACCAGTGGGGGCCCATCTTTCCCGCGAACTCTCCAATCTCGGCCCCAAAACTTTCCAAAATT
>NW_001813976.1:1689137-1690705 GCF_000149585.1 Histoplasma mississippiense | reverse complement strand
AAGGCAAAGGGTGGGCCCCTTTCATTAAGAACCGTATGGACCAAATTGAGAAAGATAACGCCCAACCCTTAGAGAGTGATTTCATGGCCCTTTGCCGCGATATCCTCTTGCGGCTTCCGACAACTGATGAATCCAATGCTGACACGTCTAGGAACCCTACCAACAACGCGCAGGACTCCAAATCCGACAAGAAGGATAAGAAGGGCAAGGATAAGGATAAGGAGAAGGAGAAGGACCCCAAATCTGACAAGAAGGGCAGTGAGACACGGACCTGCTTCCATTGCCAGAAGACCGGTCATATCCAGAACGATTGCTGGAAGAAATACCCAGAGAAGCGTCCGTCCAATCCCAACAACGCCAATAAGGATAAGGACAAGGGTGATACCAATGCTGGCACTGCTCCTGTCCATAACGTCGTGGAACAAGTATTCTGTATGACGGACAAGGCCTACATGAGCAGCGAAAGACCCACGAGAGATACCTGGATTCTAGACTCGGGTGCGGGTGCCCACGCAACACCTCATAAAGATCTTGTCGTGGCAAAGCCCCAAAAATATACTGTCAAGTTGGAAATGGCAGATGGAACGATAGTGCCTGCCGCAGCGATAGGCGACACGAAGATCACCGTTGAAGGGGCGGACATGCTACTAACTGGCGTCCGCTACGTCCCGAAATTAGAAGTGAACCTCATGAGCATGGGTAAGCTCGTACGCCAGGGCTTTACCTTCAAGCAGTTGGCATATGGAAGCAACCACGCCGTGCTCTTTATGTCCCCAGATAGAACGTTCTCCTTCACGGCGAAGTTGAACGACAATGATATCTACGAGGTGGAGAAGCCGCCTACCTTCAAGGATCTAATTCGATTCGCCCTGTCCAACGGCAAATTTGAACCTGTCAACGCGATGGCGGACGACAGGACTACTGACGCGATACTGGCGCTGCCCAACAACGACATAAAGGTTATAGAACTAACAATGACACAGTGGCACCAAAAATTAGGGCATCTAAATCCCGCGGATATCGCTAGAATGGCAGCAGATCCACGCCTAGGAATGAGAATCATCGGCCAACGAGCTTTACCGTTTTGCAAAGTCTGTGTCCAAGCAAAGATGACACGTCCAACCTTTGCGCCCATGACGCGAGCTACCAAGCCGGCGATGAGACTCTTCATCGACCTAGCAGGGGGTGGAAAAACGCTTTTTGACGGGAACGACCTACCCACTAGGGGGGGTGCTAGCTACTGGCTAGGGATAACAGATGACGCTACGAGATACCGATGGGCAATCTTGATGATGTCGAAGGGTGAGTCTACCGCGAGATTAATGAACTTCATCACAGGCATTGAGGCAACTACGCAACGCCGTGTAGGCACCCTACACTGGGATGGTGGCAGCGAGTTTAAAGGCCAAGATCTGAAGGCCTACTGCCAGAGCAGAGGAATTGCGTATGAAACGACTACGCCTGATACGCCGCAATCGACCAGGCCTGCTGAACGCGCCAACAGGATTGTTGCAGAACCCTGACAACGAGCCTTCTATTTGATAGCGGACTAGCTAAGGAATTGTGGG
>NW_001813976.1:1687157-1689037 GCF_000149585.1 Histoplasma mississippiense | reverse complement strand
GGCATGGACTGGGGTGCAACCTACTGCCCATTGGATACGCAGGTGGGGGTGCAAGGTCTACAAGAAGAACCTAAAGGTTACCAATAAGCTCGCGGATAGGACTGACGGCAAGGAATGGCAGCTAGTTGGCTACCAAGGACTGCACCAATATCGTATCTGGGACCCAATTGGCCGTCGCCTTGAAATCGCGTGAGATGTCGTATTCGACGAAGGACTAAGCAAGGGTGAAACCACGCCTGCGAACGTGGTGAGGCAATCGAGCGAATTACCAGAAGAATTGGACGTACTAGATGCTGCTGATGGGTGGCAACACTGCCTCCTGCGACACCTAGCAAAGGTGAAACCTGACGTTTTGAAGATGATTGCCAATGGGGATCTTGAAGGTGCGATAGATCCAACATACCTTCTAGATAATGAGACAGAACTTGTCGAGAATGATGAACCAGAAGACCCTGCCAATGAGGACGATCCTGTCCTGAGCACCCTAACTGACCGCCCAACTACCGTGGCGGAAGCCAAAAGGAGCCCTGATTGGGACTACTGGTATGAGGCGATGAAGAAAGAGGTCAGCATGTTTGAGAACAAGCAGACATATATTGTCGTTGAGAAGACCCCAGGCATGGATATCTTAACTGGTAAATGGGTGTTTGATCGCAAGTTGAACAATAAGGGAGAAACAATCCGGTTTAGAGCTCGCTGGGTGGTTAGGGGATTCCTCCAACAACAAGGAGTCCACTATACAAAGTCGTACGCCGCGGTGGTATCAGGACCCACGTCACGGAGCTTATTCGCAATCTCAACGGCAAAGGGGTGGAAGGCAAAGGCGATCGACTACGTCTCCGCGTTCTTGAACGGCATACTACCGCAGCACGAGATGGTATATATGCAACTGCCTACAGGGATTAAGCACGGCAGGGGGGGCCTGGTTGGCCTGCTCCGCCAGAGCCTTTACGGGATGAAGCAAGCAGCGAGGGTGTGGTATTTCCTTGCGACGGAACACCTCACCACTCTAGGATTCAAAATCTCGCCGTACGATGGCGGATTCTTATATCACCCTATTCGCAAGATCTACCTGACATTGCACGTCGATGACTGTCGGGTAACGGGACCCCAAGAGCAGCAATTAGACTGGATATTGGCAGAGATTGCTAAAAGGTTTGAGACAAAGGATGTCGAAGAGAACAAGCCCTACCTTGGAATGGAAGTCAAACGTCAAATGAACGGCGACCTAGCGGTTACCCAGAACCGTTATATCGATGAGATCCTTGAGGATTTTGGAATGGACAAGGTCAACCCGGCCAGCACGCCGATGGCGGCCGGCATACGCCTAGAATTCTCACCAGATGAAGATAGCGGGTTAGATGACGATTTTACTGCTACTAGATATCGTCAAGGCTTAGGATCGCTGCAGTATTTGGTGTCAAGCAGCAGACCAGATCTGGCATTCGCGGTCAACTACCTCTCACGTTTCAACTCGCGTCCGCACAAGGAATGCTGGGCAGCATTAAAACACGTCCTACGCTACGTCAAGAAAACGAAGGATCACGGAATCCTATACAAGAAGGAGATGATTGGGGGACTCAGTCCTGTCGCGTACAGCGACTCAGATTGGGCAGGGGCAGACCCCCAATACAAGTCAACTACAGGTTACATTATCCTGCTAAACGGATCACCAATCTCGTGGCGGTCGCAACGGCAGACCTCAGTTGCAAAATCAACCACTGAGGCGGAGTATATCGCGGCAAGTGAGGCAGCGTGCGAATTGATCTGGCTGAATGACATGTTTTTGATGCTGGATTAGTAGAAGGGAAAGCGAAGGATTGCTCGCACTTGCGAGTTGACAACAAGGGCGGCGATAGATCTAAGCAAAAGGGGAGTCC
>NW_001813976.1:1682948-1686368 GCF_000149585.1 Histoplasma mississippiense | reverse complement strand
AGTTACGTTCCTTAACCATCCGATTGGGTTTCCTTCGAACGTATCCTGAAAGGGCGGCCAAAGTAACGCGGTGAGATGTGGAGCCGAAGATTATTTATGAGCAGATAAGGTATACATAGTAAGTAAAGGTCTTACAAGGCGAACCCATAGTTCCATGTCTTCAATTATGGAGGGCTTGAAAACCATCTTCTTCCATTTTTCAATTTTAACGGAAGTATTTTTAGATTTTCTGGGGGGTATAAGAGGTGATGTGGATCCATTACTGAATGAAAGAGTAACTTACCATTACTCCATCTTTGAAGGAGATCGCCAACGTTCATGACAAGAGCGTTTTCGATCGGCGTGGCTCTAATAAACTGGCCTGGCTGCTTGATATTTTCAACCTCTAGGCCGCCACAACCATCCTGGAAGAGTATGGTAATGGAACTCCAATCTGTATGAGCAGGCATACGGGCATACCGTTCGTTCTCCAACGCTGCAGCCGGCAATGGAGGATAATGGAGGAGCCGAAGTTGGTTATTATGACCAGAGTGTAATTTGAGCAGGTGGTGCTCGTCTCCAAGACCGATGCCAATGGATATTGCTCTAAGAATATCACTAGCAACGGTAAAGCATTCCCAATAGAACTCCATCATAAAGCTTTGGAAGCCGGGAAGCGTATCTTCGGGAATCCAGACGTTCGGCTGGTGAGAATCCTCATTACTTCCCATATCATAGCTTTCCTGTAAAAGCCAAAAAAAAAATATGAGTATTATAACTCGCTTTTCCTAGCACTGTGAACGAGTATCTTGATGACAGTATAAAAAAAAATAAAGAAGACTGTGTATGGCTCAAGATACCTTATAATCGGGGATAGCTCGCAATTTCTTTATTATTAATTCCGGCATGTCCTTATCACCCATTTCCTGTGATACCTTTTCGAGGCCTGGCCAGGAATATCCCCGATGGATTGAAGAACCATTCGGGTGTGGAGCTTGGAGCTTTTGCTCAGGCGTGAGGTCAAAAAACCGTTTTGACCATGCAAATGCCTCCGCCAGGCGCTCTGCAGGAATGCCATGGTTGGTAATATATGCAAATCCAACATTCCGACACGCCGACACGATCTCTTTGGCAACTTTCATACGTTTCTCTGGCGTATTTCCCGATCTCCAGGAGGAAAAATCGACGAGTGGAATATAGGCAGCGGGTTCATTGTTGGCGCTGTCTTCGCAGCCAGGTTGCTGCTGCTGTATATTTTCTAAATTCATGCCTCGGTTTCGGTCACTCAGATTTGATCAACATAGACATACACACATAAACATATATTTATATATATGCAAGTAAGGAGTTATCATAATAGACTGATATCTTTCCCGAGAGGAGACGACAGTCCGATTTTGCAGTCGCCATTGGAATCAGGTGACTGCAATGGGAACAAGGCCTCCCATGCAGAATTGACAAACCTCAGGTTTTTTCTGACCCGTTTTATATCTGGCCTCTTTGTATTTTGTCCATTGCTAGATTAGCAGTTAGACATCGTTGCGGAAGAGGGTAAAAGCAACTAAGACAAACGAGGTGAGATAAGTCTACCCCTTTTTAAAATCTAGCAAGCCCCGCTAATCTACAAGCTCCTAATGGATCCGGTGCTTTCTTATACAGTACTTCCTATGGCCGCAGCCCAAAGCAGAACCCATCTGTACATAGTCTAGAGCTGCTGTAGTTGAACATGGCAGCTGTTTCCCTACCGGAAAAGTATCTTGGAATGAATGAATCACACCACGTAAAGATGTTGGAGGAGGAACGAGCTGGCGGCAACACGGGCCCAATCCCATATAAAGGAAGGGATAGAACCTTCCTGATCCCAATAGGCAACGCACCCTCACGTTGACGCTCGCGGAGCAGGTATTTTGTTCCCCAGCGCATGCAAAAGGGGAGGGCTGACTGCAACCTGTTCCAGTCATTGCCACTTGCTATCCATCCTCAGAACGCAGCTATACTATGTATTTTCCACCTCTCATCCCTTCCGATAATGTATTTCTTAACATCAGTGAAGTCCTATGTTGTCTATTTCTCATTGGCCTTTCAGCTTTCTTCTTATTTTGCAGGAGCATTGCCCTCATGTAGGTCACCCAAACAGTGAGCAAAGAAAACGGCGTGAGGTGTAAGCTATCTACCAGCTTGAGTATCGCCTAACTGACTTTGAAAAATATGCAATCATAGGCTTCGTGGGCGAAAACGAAACGACTCCTACTGCCGTAATTCGTTACGCGGCGCTGGGGGACAGTTACGCCTCAGGAATCGACGCCGGCAGAAAACTTCACAATTCCTGTTGGCGGTTTAAGGACAGCTATCCTATGCAGTTGATCCGTTCAGGCGTGCTGGGTCAAAACCACGCTTTTCAGTTTCTTGCCTGCTCGGGCGCAGTGATGGGTATACCAGGTACTCCCTTTAGCAAGCATAAATCAATCGATAGACAGATAAAGGCCCTCAAACCCTCTGATCTAGTCACGTTGTCGATTGGAGGCAATGATGCTGGTTTCTTTGATATCCTTAACGCATGCGTTTATCGATTCTATGGCACCCGATCGGGAAATTGCAGCGAGCAACTGGAGAAATCAAAGAAGCTTATTTCCAGCGACGAATTTGCGGATGCATATCATAAGACCTTAATCAACATATTAGCCAAAGGCAATGGGCCTCATTTTCGTCTCCTAACATTAGGATATAGCCCGTTCTTCGACGAAGCCCTTTCTGATGACTGCAATAACAGATCCTTCGGATTTTGGAAAATGTGGCAGCCGAAGCTTACGGTAAATTTACGCCAACAACTAAATGAAATCTCCCTCGAACTGAACAACAAGATTGTTCATCTCATCAAGGACTTAGATGATGAGCGGATCGTTTGGGTTGACTGGTCTCCCAAATTCAAAGACCATCTTTTTTGCCAACGGGGTAACAAAACGATAAGCGATGGCGACAATACTTGGTTCTTCGATGTGGATTTCAGCTCAACGAACTTGACGAATGACGATGTGTTACGTCGATGTCGACACTTGCACGCCGCAATCGCAGTACTCCAGCGATTGGGGCCACCTAGCCGCTTGTGGGATCGCGATGGTCAATGCGCAACCTTCGGAATATTCACAAATGCGATATCAGAGCTCAAACGATGACGAAAACGAGGTTGACGGCGATTTCTCTGCCGATCACTATCCCAATCAACGTGGCCTGGCGCGTGTCTTCCATCCTAAGCCGCAAGGATATAAGGCTATTGCAGAAGCAATTCGGAATCACTGGCGGGCGAATGCCTTGTGAGCCGTATGTATTAGACAAATAGACGTACGCTATGAGGGGATTCCCAAACTACTTTGGTCAGAGAAAGTTAATTAAATTTCAATGCGGGAAGCTTGCCCGACACTACTAGTACACTACATGTACCCC
>NW_001813976.1:1663559-1682848 GCF_000149585.1 Histoplasma mississippiense | reverse complement strand
ATCGCCCCTTTCACCCATCCTTTCATCTTCACAAGGCTTTGATTTACTCATTTTGATCATCCTTTACTGACTAGGATTGACGAAAGGGGCCTGAATACATCCATCCTTCTGTTATTGTAATTACTAGTAACAAAGAACAGCCATTATTAATTTTACGGGAGAGTAACCTTTTTTCTCAAGTATTGACCACAGCATCAAAAGGATCATTCTGCTGTTGCCACCAGCATGGCAATGAAAACGATAAAACGAACCCAATATAACCGATAACCCCCTTCATGAAGTGTGCTGAATTTAGATAGTTAGTTACCAGTACTCATACTTTTGTAAGAGAATACTGAAAAACCGCAGCTGAAAACACACGGCAGGTGCCACGGTTCACAAAGTGTAGTATCCAACCTTGCCCGGGGAATTTTGATATTCCCCACGCAATTTCCTGGATTATTTGGTTTTGAAGCGGGGTTTTTTTTTTTTTTTCTTTTTTTTTTTTTGGAAAGGGGCCGAGGAGGGGGGGGAGGATAACTATGACGTGCTTGTTTACAAATCAATATTTTTGTCAAAGTCCATCGGACGAACGGGGCCCCAAGGATATCGTTCTTCATCCACCTTCGAGAGAAATGAAAATATGGTTGGTTTAAAGTGCAAAAAAGCTTGCTTTTTTTTTATGTTTTTTATCTAGTTTATCGAACAAGTGTGAAGTACATGAAGCACAAAGAAAAGTAACAATATAAAACAAACATTTAGTCAGGACAAACTGAAAATGAGAAGAAAAAATAATCAAGAGCCACGAGTCAATCCCACATTATTTCCGAAGTAATATCGGAAAAATATGCGAGGAGACAGTCAGAACCGGCCGATTAGATATAGAAATATAATGTTTCGCGCGGGAAGTAACAAAGTTATCAAAAACGGGAGGCAGGTTACAAAAAGCAGAAGTAGTTGCACAGACGCAAGAGATCGAAGGTAGAGAAAGTTGAAGTCAAGACCCGAAAACGAAGCAAGAAAATATTATGGCAACGCCGGGCAAGACATATATGGAAGGATTGGTGGAAGCGGCGGTCGATAAAAAGGTGTCACAGGGAGAAACCGAGTCAGTAAAGATCTCGTACATCACAGTTAACCTGTTTGACGAGTAGGTGCGCTTAATCATGGCGTTTTTCTCAACCTCCCATCATCCCATATTCCAACAAAAAGGACGACAATCAGACAATAACGCGGAAGGACGATGATCAAAATTTGAAAACAATCGGAACAGCCACCATCAAGCACGCTAAAAAAAATTTTTTTTGGAACATCTAGTTCAATGTTTACTCCCTGGCTTCAGCAATCGACTTCCAATAAGCCTCTCGCTTGCGAGATTCCTCCAGAGACGCTTCCAGCTCTGCGATTTTTTGTTCCATCTGCATATGTAGTTCTAACTTTCGAGCACGAGACTTCCGGGCAGCTGCCGTGTTGCGGGCTCGCTTGGCAGCAGTCGCATCCGTGGGGTCATATTCAATTGGCGGCAGAGGCTTCTCGCGATGGCGAGGCTTAACACCAGAAATAGACGAGGGACGAATAGATGAACGATAATTTGGGTGAGGAGATTCCTCAGGTGAAGAATCGGTGCCCTTGAGTGCTGGTGAGGAAGAATGGGATGCAGAAATGGAGTTTGACAGATTCTGAATGGTTTTTGGGGGGTCTTCGAGGATGGTTGAACCATGGGGATCGGTGGGAAACAGCGAGTCCCAGTGCTCGTGACCAGGAGCAAGATCAGAATCCGCGACAAAAAGAGGGGAAGTGTTTTGGCTGAAGTAACCTGGAGAATCAAAAGAAGGGGTACTGATGTCCGTGAACGTGGCTGAAGGTGGGAAGGAAGCAGCATCCAGCATCAGATCTTTTGGAGAGACGGTCACCTGGTTTCCAATCTTGGTAGGATGATTGATCGAAGTGAAGTCAGGCGTGGCGGGAGACGAGACGAAATCCGCTGCTGTGAAATCGGCAGCGAAATCGGCCAGCTCGGCAAAATCTGCTGGATCGTTAGTAACGAATCGAGAAACATGGAGTATCAAATCGGTGTATTAACCGCGTACCTTGAGGTATACTGGACGTAGACATGATACGGCGATGAGGTTGTTGCATATTCAAATTCCGATAAGAAATATTTTCCGTGTTGTTACTAAAAAGTGGAGGACGATTGGATCGAGGCGAGTTTGACGGAGCCGAAGCGGCGTAGAAACTCGGAGGTTTCACACCGGATGGACTGGACTTGTTGCTAGACGACGAATGAGAGAACCCTTGAGACTGTGAGATAACCTTAGCTACTCGGGGATCCTGGATAAGTGAGCCGCTGTAGATGTGGTTGCGACCCGAATGTCGTTGAGGATGTTGAGTGTAAGTAAAGGTCAAATCCGAAGAAGACTGGGAATTGGGTCTAGGGGTTTCTGAGCTGGACAGGTTCGCACGCTGGGTCCAGGTGTGAGGAACCTGCTGACGGGAAGAGACACGAGGACTCGGATAGAGCACGAAGTCGTCCTGCGGATAGAGCGTCGAGTTTTGAGCCGGAGGCTGCGATGATGGGGGTTGAGAAGGCCATGGTGACTGTAATTTGTCCGTGGTGAACGACGTGACGTCGAACGGTGAAATGGCTGTTGGGAACGAAGAACTTGAGCTACGCTGCGCGATGCTGGAGTTCAGAGGCCCTATAAAAGGAGGCTCTGAGGGGAGAGTTGAAAGAGTTGAATGAGGAAACTGAGTGGAAGCAATGGTGTCTGTCCTTGTGGGAGAGACCAGAAACCGGGGAAAGGGAGCCAAAAGGCTTAGAAGACAGCCATAATCTTTGACACTTTTGATTTAGATATTGGCTACAGATTGGGTGTGTGGCTCTGAACTTGTGGGATTTGTGGACTGGTGGGTATGATTGAAGATGTCGGAGTGATGGAGAAAATTTTCAGGATGAGGAAGGAGAAAAGGCAAAAGTGGGAATCAGGCATCTATTAAAGCGCGGGCCTTGGTTGCGGCTGTCCATGGATGTCCCAAAACGGCTTAGTGGTTGAGGCTGAAATAGCATCGCAGGTCCATCGACACTAGTCCTGTTTAGGTACCCCGATTCACTCGCTAATCCTAATGCGACCAACCACCGTCTGCGCAGTGATCACGGGTGTGAGTCATAGTCCATGTCTCCCTCCCATTGGTCCATGGCCCGCCTCCTCGCCCTCGCCGACGCGCTAACATACCCTGCTAAGTTGGCGCCATTCAACCGGTACCTGGCTGGACTTTGGCTTTGCCTCATGTCGCGTGCGGGTGCAGGTACCACCTCGGTACCGCCACCACACGAGCATCGCGCTTCAACGCGGTCTCACGGGACCTTACGCCAATCAGGGCCAGTTCGGGGGTTAGCGTGGGCTGTGTTGACTCACCCGATACGAACGGTTGGTTGCATGGGGAAATATCTTCAAAAGTTGAAAAACGTCAACCAAAAAAAGGAAATCGAAAGCTCAGATGTTCTTTCTCCCAGTTGTCTGGGGACTCGGGAATGCAGCGCAGGGTGTGGTCCCGGTCCTGATTTGTTGTTCTCAAAACTCCCCACAGTCGTTGGCCATCTGCATCTTCTGGGTGTCAAGGTTAGGCGTCGGAGAAAGAAAACTTTCAGATGACAATTTGCCCGGTTTTTTTTTTCCTTTTTTTTTCTTTTTTTTTTTTTTTTCTTTTTTTTCGGCATTTCGGTCTGATGGGGGAGCGCTCTGCTCTCCTCGGGTGAATGTTGAACCCTGCCTTGTGGGGTGGTCTGGTCCTAGATGCCGAGCTACCCCCCCACTGCCATTTGATATGATTTGACAACATGCAACATGCTGGCTTGACATGGATCGTGGCAATTTCCATGGATTTCATTTCGCGTGTTCGTGTCCGTGTCCGAGATTATGGTTGGTGCCTTCTCGAACGAAGCTCCATGATCTTGGAACCTTAGGAGCGGGCCTCTTCCAACAATAGGAATCCGACCCGTTCCCCCGCCATTTCTGTTTTCCAATTCTTTGGTGATATCTATCAAGGAAAAGGAAGTGAAAACATATTGAAAGAAGGATTGGCGACATCTGTTTGCGAAGAACATACCAACCAGGAAACGAATGGAAATCCTCTGAACATACATTTGAGATATACTATTATATATTGAGCTTATCTGTGGCCATCACCCAGACGCTTGATGAAGGGGAATTGTGTGCAGGCCGGAGAAATATATTGAGAGATGACCATCATTGAAGAGTGAATTCATACTCCTGGCCCCTTGCTTTCTTACTCTCCAGCTCTCCTCGTCTTATTACTCCCTTCATCTCAGCATCAGCCCAACAAATTGCCCAATTGCCCAATTGCCCAACAGCAATGAGCCCACATCACATCGCGTAGGACAAGAACAATCCCGTACAGTGATTCCCACAAAATCCATCCGTCGTCATGGCAACCGTCCGTTGCTGCAGTACTCGATGTCTCTTCAGGCAAGCGAAGGTCGGAGGCTACAGCAGAATTTATCATTCCAGACAACGGCTACCAGACACTGATACCAGGCACAGGGTTGCCTAGAGAGGCTGAGAAGCTACAAATTGTAGCCACCCCAAAATCTGAAGCTGTTTCGAGGCTCCGTATACAAAAACAAATCAAACTGAAAATAAACAAGCTACTGAGAGAATAATATAGACAATTAAAACCATTCTTCAAAAGGGTAACTTCGAAATCTTGATAAATAGTAACTTCTGACCTACTTTTCGTCGAGGTCAAAAACTCCGCAGCTGCGCACTAGGCCGATTTGGTTTTCAAGGTTTAAAGAAAATGATAATTCAAAATTACAGCGCTATCCTCTGCTCTGTGACTTTGACGTATACGCGGCGTAGAAAGCCGATAGGCCACATGTGCGCTTTGAGCAGGGACCTATGAAGGAGATGGGTCTCTCTGATGGCTCTTCAAACCACTCCATCCTACCTATTGAATATCAAGCAAATATGGTTAAGAGAAACACCATAACCTTGGTAAGCAACTCAAAGCCAAGGCAACAACAGACGGACGATGGGGCAATTCTGCTGCGCAAGGCACGGTTTGAACCACGAGTACTTAGTTCGGAGGTGTGGAACAAAGGTCCTTGCGCAAACTAGAAATTTCGATGGTAGCTTGAAGTCAAGCATGTTACCAGTAGGCAACCCTTCGCGAACAGGTGGGGAGTTTCGAGGCACGGTATCTAAACTGTGATTTTTCAAATTAGGCGTTGCCCGATGACTTCTGCTGTGAGGATCAGAATTCTTTGAGGTATTGAGATTGCCACCATCTAGACTTTTGTTTTACACACCGTACCTGACTTCCGTTTGTGATTTAAGGTTAAGCCATGTGCCAGGAACACGCTTCATTATGGATCCAGCGGGGGCCGGGCAACCGGCGAAGGATAAAGGAATAAAATATATCATCCATCTATGTTGGCATCCCTATTGCTTCCTAGAATTCCACGAAGAACCAACATTCCACAATCTAGTTACTTACCTCTCCTAGCATTCAACATGCTGTACCAAGATGGCATAGCGGTGTCATGTCCACAGAGTCTTTAGAAGTTTAGCTAACATTAATGCAGATTACATCTGTACAGACAGTTTTTGATCTTTTAACTGATTTAGGAGTCTGTCCAATCTGTGCGCTGTGTAATAACAGATCAGAATTTAGTTGCATGTCCAAGCAGCAGCCGATATAGCTACAGGAGCCTGTACCTTGTACCCCCCATCTACTTCCTAGCACTACTAGGAAGTTAAAACTGCCGAGGATGCAAGCACCCAGTGGCACCTATGGCATGCATCACGACACCTACAGCGTAGTTTCAAGATCTAATGTTCTCAGAGAATTTAACCATATATACAGATTATACATTCCTACAGAAGCTGTAGTATTTAGACATGAAAAGTCTGTTTATATCAGACACTCAAATGTAGCATTCACAGACACTCAAGAGACTTCTTCGAGAAGATTTAAGTCCTACCGAGTACAAAGTGCTATTTTAGTGAATTCTGAGCATGCTAACAGCTATCAGGCCGCTGGAAGACTTCATAACTCTCCTTTGAGATGCAAGGCTTCGGCTCCACCTGTGGCATGACATAGTGTGAGATCTTACATATCGATTAGTACTCTATATGAGATATCGATCAAAGAAAGATACATAACGTAAAGTTATTTTGCGTATGTATGGCCGAAAATTCAACCATCCCAGTCGACGGTCTGATGGAACAGGAGGTCTATTGAGAATCATACCCAGCGACAACTGCGCTTCTGAGTAGAACCAAACCAAGTTAACACTCACGAGGACGCATACATTATTTCCAACAGCCATTTCTGTTCCTTTTTACTTTTGTTATATTTTAACTTGCATCCCCAATACTACAGTATCCGCCTCCGTTTGCCATAGGATACATCGTCTGAGGACGTTGTCAGCGTGTGTGATGATACCGGACACAACTCTTGAGATCTCAGGATAGGGCAATTTCATCATTGATTAATACTAGTACGAGTATTTTGAAGCCTGTCTGGCTGGATTGTCGTAACAAGTTAATGTTGCCCGCTGTAGCAGAATGGTAGTATTTGATAACTCGCGAGGTCAAAGTCTCCACAGAAAACCAGGTTCTGTGCTGTACATGTAGAGTAACATGCATAATTGGAGACATTTTTAATATCTGCAAGGAGCATTTGAGATATCTTTCCCAGCAGCATAATGCCCAAAGTACGAGGTTAAGTATACGCAGCGTAGAGGGTCACCTGGTTGGCGGCTCGGCCCAGTCGCCCGCTAAATAACCAAACCATCCCCAGTCGCTGTCTATTTACCCCAAACCAGCCCCAAACACTCGCAAGCCTTCGATACCACCCTATCCGTATGGCCGCCAGCTAGTTCTTACTTCCCCTCATTCGTCATTACCCCAGCATAGTGATTCCTCGTGAGGTGACGTGACATGTCTCTCCTCGCCTAGCACGGGACACACCCGAGAGTAACCTCCTCCTTTTACCAACCCCTACTGTAGCTCTGAAACTTGAGTACCAATATCAGAGCAACTGGACACTGGCCACCACCCGTTGTTGTACCTGGCAGATGCCTGCCTTCTTACTTCAAGAAATACATCCTTTGCTACAGGTCTGAAATCATGAGCTGGCCGTTCACCATGCGTCCTGCACTGCGGCCTTGCCGAGGGAGCGCCCGGTCAGAGTCGGCAAGGCTCTCTCAGCATTTGATCGCTGTGATTTCTGGTTGGTTCAATTGCACTTTTGGAGCTTTCCCTGATACCCTCACTCACTCCAGGTTTACATCCAAGATAGAGAGTTCGCGACTAACAACTGAGGTGTGTCTGTTGGCAGCCACCCAAATCCGTCGATTCTCTGCTGGGTCCCGACGATGCGAGGAACAAAAGAAACCCACCACCCCGCCGAATTTGATAACGTCTGTTCCTTACTCGGCTCTGACCGTTGGAATCCCCTTCGAGACCTTCCCAAACGAGCGTCGCGTTGCCCTAACGCCGCAGAACGCCGCTCTCTTGCTCAAGAAGGGATTTGGACGTGTTCTGATTGAGCGTGGTGCGGGTGCTCAAGCAAAGTTTACAGATGAGGCATATGAGAAAGCGGGCGCGACGCTGGTGGACCGGACCGCCGTTTGGCAGGATAGCGACATCCTGCTGAAAGTTCGTGCGCCCTTGCTCAAAAGATCCAACAACAACAACAACAACAACAACAACGAGGTGGCGGCTCTCCGCGAGGGGAGCACTCTCATTTCGTTTCTATACCCCGCACAGAATAAGGAACTGGTCAATTCACTGGCTGCTCGCCGCGTAACTTCGTTTGCCATGGATATGATCCCTCGCATCTCCCGCGCACAGGTTTTTGATGCTCTGAGGTATATCAGGGGAAGCCCTCATCCAATCAATATGAGAAAAGCTTTGGTGCTCACGGTTTACTTAGCTCGATGGCAAATATCGCGGGCTACAAGGCCGTCCTTGAAGCTTCGAATCATTTCGGCCGTTTTCTTCCAGGCCAGGTTACGGCAGCTGGGTAAGTGGTGAAAATCCTGTTTCTAGTCCCTGCTTCCAACAGCAAGGGAGGTTTGAGAGATGGAGATGCTAATGATCCGCAATTCAAATGCTGTAGAAAGGTATATAACCGATCAGACTCAGTACAAAACGCTCAAGTAAAAACTAATTTGGGATATAGATTCCCCCTGGTAAAGTTCTCGTTATTGGGGCTGGCGTCGCTGGTCTGAGTGCTATCGGTGCCGTGCGTATTCTGTCTGCCTCCGTAACTATGAATGGCTCGTGTGACACCTCTAACTGTGCATGTAGGCCCGTCGTCTTGGGGCAATTGTACGAGGTTTTGATACACGATCTGCCGCACGTGAGCAAGTACAGTCGCTTGGTGCTGAGTTCATTGAAGTCGACATCCAAGAAGAAGGCTCAGGTACTGGTGGCTACGCAAAGGAAATGTCGAAAGAGTTCTTGGAGGCTGAAATGAAGTTGTTCATGGAACAGTGTAAAGAAGTAGATATTGTGATCACAACTGCCTTGATTCCCGGAAAGCCCGCCCCCAAGTTGATCAAGAAAGAGGTACGCATTTGATTATATGGGACATTCTACACAGAGCATTACTAAAATTCAGAACACAGATGGTAGCAGCAATGAAACCAGGCTCTGTGATTGTTGATCTAGCCGCTGAAGCTGGCGGGAATTGCGAACTGACTATTCCCGGACAATTAACTGTTGAAAACGGCGTTACTGTTATTGGTTTGTCTCATGCTTGGTTTACGCCGTCGATGTTTACTGACCCCTTTCAGGATACACGGATCTTCCTTCACGACTTCCAACACAATCATCCACGCTTTACTCCAACAATATCACGAAGTTCCTTCTCTCCATGGCTCCCGAGGAAAAGAAGTTCGGCGTCGACCCTACAGACGAGGTTGTCCGTGGCTCGATTGTTACTGAGAATGGCGAAGTCCTTCCTCCCGCTCCCCGACCTGCTCCCCCGCCTGCTCTATCTCCTAAAACTGCTGATCTTTCCAAAGAGAGCGCCACCCTAGCCCTGACCCCGTTCCAGAAGATCTCTCGGGAGGTTGCCACCGTAGCTGGTGGGATGGGCCTAGCAGTAACTCTCGGCAAATTCACAGGCCCATTATTCATGAGCAACGTTTTTACCGCTGGACTTGCTTCACTTATTGGCTATCGTGTGGTCTGGGGAGTAGTTCCTGCTCTACACTCCCCCTTGATGAGTGTAACGAACGCCATTTCAGGTAAAATTATTCGATCCCTTTGAAGAAGAAAAGTGGTCGCTCACGAATATGATAATCTAGGCATGGTTGGCGTCGGTGGTTTATTTGTCATGGGAGGGGGGTTTGTTCCTGAGACTATTCCGCAGGCTCTTGGCGCATTGTCGGTCCTGTTAGCATTTGTAAACGTGTCTGGTGGTTTCGTTATCACCAAGCGAATGTTGGATATGTTCAGACGTACGCTCTCATCCATTTTTTTTTTCGTCTCTCTCCTCCCTGTGTGGTTCACATCTAACAATATCACGGAGTATCAGGCCCGACGGACCCCCCTGAATACCCCTGGCTATACGCCATCCCCGGTCTGTTGTTTGGCGGAGGCTTTATTGCTGCCGCAAGCACTGGTATGGCTGGCCTTGTTCAAGCTGGATATCTAGTTAGCAGTATCCTGTGTATTAGTATGTTTAGACTCATTTGTTCCAGCGATGTTATCATCAACTAATGATTATAGGTTCCCTTTCTGGCCTTGCGTCTCAGGCGACAGCGCGGCGGGGCAATATGTTAGGTATTTTGGGTGTCCTTTCTGGGATGCTTGCATCCCTGGCTGCTGTTGGCTTCTCCCCCGAAGTTCTTGCGCAATTCGTTGGAGTTGCTGGGTTTGGAAGTGTTCTGGGTGAGTAACTCCTTTCTTGTAAAACCCTGATCTTTATAAAGCATCAGGGAGAACGGTTCTAATTATTTAGGTGCACTAATCGGCCGTCGCATTACACCAACTGGATTACCGCAAACTGTTGCTGCATTACATTCCGTTGTCGGATTGGCGGCCGTTCTTACCAGCATTGGAAGTGTTCTACTAGATCTTGGGCATATTTCTACGCTCCATCTTGTCACTGCATATTTGGGAGTTGTCATTGGTATACGCCACTTCCCAAAATGTCCTCCATGCAGGCATTGCTAATTACCCATACATAGGTGGCGTTACGTTTACTGGTTCAATCGTTGCTTTCCTCAAACTAGCGGGACGGATATCGTCACGCCCTACTATTTTACCTGGTCGGCACGTCATTAACACATCGCTCCTCGGAGGAAATGCTGCTTTGATGGGGGCGTTTGTCACAATGGCACCGGGTGCTCCTATGACAGCAGCGTTATGTCTGGGTGCTAGTACAATACTCAGCTTTTTGAAAGGCTATACAACAACTGCCGCTATCGGCGGTGCTGATATGCGTAAGCTTCATTCCAATTCCGAGAGGAAGGCGCACTTCGTTCATACCAAGACAGCTAACTAGAAATACTATTTGCCCTTAGCCGTGGTAATTACTGTTCTGAATGCTTATTCCGGATTTGCATTGGTTGCGGAGGGCTTTATGCTCGACAACCCATTGTTGACTACTGTTGGATCACTTATCGGTGTTAGCGGTTCTATTTTGTCATATATTATGGTAACTTATTCCGTTTCGGCACTCTGTTATTCACGTCCTTACTAATATGGTACTGTCTAGTGTGTTGCAATGAATAGATCTCTGACCAACGTACTATTTGGTGGTATATCTTCCCCAACCGCCTCGGATCACAAAATTGAAGGACAAATTACCAAAACATCGATCGATGAGACTGTGGATTCTCTTGCCAATGCGGAAAGTGTTATAATTGTATGACCTGAAATTGTTACCTGCTACACTTCATCCTCCTCACGACTGACTGGCTGCCAGGTTGTCGGCTACGGAATGGCTGTCGCGAAAGCCCAGTATGCAATTTCTGAGATCACACGAATGCTACGAGCCAAGGGCGTGAAAGTCAGATTCGCAATCCACCCGGTGGCTGGCAGAATGCCTGGACAGTGTAATGTCTTGTTAGCGGAAGCCTCCGTACCATACGATAGTAAGTGACACCTTCAACCTCCGAAAAACGTCTGTATACTGACATATTTTACTTTTCCCAGTCGTACTGGAGATGGATGAAATCAATGATGATTTCGATGACACTGACGTAACGCTGGTCATTGGTGCCAATGACACTGTCAATCCAATCGCACTAGAACCTGGCTCCCCTATCGCTGGTATGCCCGTTCTAAATGTGTGGAAGAGCAAGGAGGTCATCGTCATGAAAAGAGGCATGGCTAGTGGATACGGTAAGTTCACCCTCTATTTGATATCTATTTCCTCTAAAGATGATCTTTCCTTTCTGCTCTTAATAAGTAGAAAAATCGCTCGAAACCGCTGAAATTTATGAGTGGCCTGTCTGAACTAATCAACTTTGTGATTGTCTATTTATAGCCGACGTACCTAATCCCATGTTCTACATGCCCAAGACAAGAATGTTGTTCGGAGACGCGAAGACTTCCTGCGATGGTAAGATTGATTAATCAATGTTCGATTCTCAGTTAGCTAACCAACCTATGAAATTAACTAGCAATCCAACGCGGCCTCGAAGCGCGGAAATGAAATCATACAATACGGTAACCATGAGTGTTGGATAACATACGATCTAACACTGGCTGTTGGTTGACATTTTGAGCTATCCCCCAACTCTTCGAGCATCTAGGGGGCAAGGATTTTAGTCCATTACAATAACATAGCCCTGCAGAAAGCAAACAAAGAAAAGAGCAAAAAGCAGAAAAGAATTCGAAAAGCCGGGTCCAAAAGCCGACGGGATACTTCTTACAATACCGTGACAATCATAACCAAAGAAAGCATTCTCAGCCAAGCGCCTAACTTATTCCCTTCTTTTCCCTAGCCCAGCACTCCCGTCTGTCCTCTGTTTGAGGAAACAAAAAAACAGAGTTAGAGGGAGAAGGGAAAAAAACGATACAGGGGCTCACGACTTGAACCTGAAATAAATCACCTTTTTCATTTTTCATTTCATATCCATTTCCACGTTGTTTCTCACGTACTGTACAGGAAAGAAAAGGAGGCCCAGACAGGGAGAAACTCACTGTGAAAGCTGAAAAGCGAAAAGATCTAGCATATGTCCCAAAAGACCAAATAATTTATATTAGACGGGTTTTCTTTCTCTCTTTCTCCCTTTTTTCCCTTTTCTCCTCTTCCCTTTTCTCCGTTCTCTTTTGGTTGGGAAGCAAAGCAAAGCAAAGCAAAGCAAAGCAAAGCAAAGCAAAGCAGACAATACATGTAAAGGATACATACCTGTTGATAGATAGATCCATCCAACCTTTTTCTTTCCCCTTTTAGTCCTTCTTCTTCTTCTTCTTCTTCTTCTTCTTCTTCTTCTTCTTCTTCTTCTTCTTCTCCTCCTCCTCCTCCTCCTATTCCTTTTGTTGTTTGATTCATCTTATTTCCCCATGATTTTTCGTATATCCACACACACATATCTATATAAATAAATATATTGATCCATAACAAGAAACGACGATCGTTTCAAGTATATATCTGATGATCCCCCTGGCTTTTCTTTTCTTTTTGGTTGGGTCTGCGGGCAAGGGGATTATGCACACCGAGGCTGAAGTCTGCGTGCTTGTGAGCTGCAAGGCATTGGAGAGAACAGTATGTATACAGTAGAATGAATATGTATTATGCTCTGATTAAAATACAATCTATAAGATACAGCGTTATTCTAGCAGCGTTGCCATTAGTTACCGTTACCGAGAAAGAGAGAGAGACCGAGAGAATTGTGAGAAAGAAATGTGAGAAAGAAATATGAGAGAGCACAAATTCATCTCATGTCACCGCCTGCTCGGATACCCGGCGAATTAACCGAAGACGCGGGTGGACCATGTAGGCACACGCCGCATATAATTTTCAAGCTTCTATTATGAAAAAACTCGTTTCCGCTTGTTCACTTGACGGCTCTTTGAGTTACCTGAGGCAGCATTTCGAGAAGCCGAATCGTCTACCCCCAGGGTTGTGAAGCTGGAACCTAGGCCTATGCCTTCAACCTCCTGTGACGGCCGAGTTGTTTCTGAGAAGCTCAGTTCCGATACCTCTGGTTGTTGCAATATTTCTGACGGCTCCTCGGTTTGCTGGGATACCTCAAAGTCCACATGCGGTATCGCATCGATTGCTGAACACAGTCGCTGGAAATGAGACGGCGCCCAGTCACTATAAACACTCATTGTAAACTTGTAGGATGTCCATTTCTCCCTACCATCCAATGCAGTGAAATCAAATTTGTGAATTGAATGCCGGTGGTAGGTAATTTTCTGCTCATTGATCACAGGATAGTGACCATATATTCTCACAGAGCAATAATCATATGAGATTGAGAATCCCAATATCTCTCCATTAAGCTCCTTTTCACGCTTGACAATTCTAAAGAGCTCAACAACACCTCTTACTGCAAGTGTCATGCTGTGTGCATTTTGCCGGTCTGCAATATCAAGTGCTGCCTTTCCTTTCACTTCAGATGTCAAAAATGGGAAGAACATGTCAGCTGTACCAAGAAAGAAAGAGGTTTGACTGATATCACCGATAAAGGGTGTTAGGTTAGACAGCTGCTTTTGAGTAAAGGCCTGGTAAGAGAATCCCACAGCATAGTCAGGCTGTGGCCGAGGTAGCTGGAATTGTGGTGCCTTCGAGATCCGCATATAGGGAGGTTTTATAGGTTGCTGAGACTGCAAAGGCGGATCAGTGGTGATGGAGGCTGCATCAAGGGAGACCGAGTTACTCCAGGCCTCATTTATGCTAACAACTAGGTGTTCAAATTTGACATGGCCACGACAAATTGCAATATCAGCTGAAGGAACAATAAGTTCACCTATAATTCGTACAACCCCAGTGTCATTTTTTTTCCTTAATTTTGAGCATACTGATGAAAATATGCTGTCATCAAACACTGTATTTCGAGGGGTTATAATAAGGTCGTTTTGTAGCAATTCTTGACATAAATGTCGGCTTTCGTTTTTGGGACCATCAGAGTAATCGTCCATGAAGCTGCCCTTGGTTTGAAGAAAAACCTCGAAGTTCCTATGGCTGTATGTGTTCCTAGGACGTGCACTAGTTTCACTTGGTTCATCCAAGACGGTGCTTGATTTGGAAGAAGTTTTCGGCCGCGCGTGCAAATACTCCATCGGGTCTCGTATTAAAGGTGCTGTTGATACTTGGTATCTGTGGCTGAGCCAGTACTCAACGTATGGATCTTCAATGTGTCGCTGTCGCTTCGTGAAGCGTGGGAAGTCTTGAGGAACGCACTCGTATTGGAACGATCTTTCGCAGGATCGATATTGGGGTAAAATTTCCTATGATAGTGTGAGAACCTCTGGCCGTTGCACAACGATGATAGGTAGACAAACCGAAGGAGCTGGATGGCTGTAACATTCCCCAATTACCGGAGATCCACCCGGCTGCAGAGACCCTGTTTGCCGGCTTTTAGTAGTAGAATGATCGACCGAATACTGGGATGGCTGTTCTATTCGCTGAGTGTTGGACCGCCAATAAGGCATGTGTTAGTTTTGTCTTGCAGCAAGGTGATCATTACTATTGTCTTTTGCCAACCTGGTGAGTGGCT
The DNA here is from genome assembly GCF_000149585.1 of Histoplasma mississippiense. NCBI lineage: Eukaryota > Fungi > Ascomycota > Eurotiomycetes > Onygenales > Ajellomycetaceae > Histoplasma > Histoplasma mississippiense. The sequence goes on along the minus strand of NW_001813976.1, from coordinate 1,668,153 downwards.
GATGGAATTTCTCCCTCAATTTGGCGTTTCTTGAAAAGAGGTAAACTCCTTCGAAGGGAACTTGGTCCGTCGTTTTCCACCCGCTCAGGTTGTTCTACCGCCAGTTTTACATCAGTAGTTGAAGTCAATAATAGGGCATGACCTACTTACCAGGAAGGGATTTTGGCCCCTGATCGGCCATAGGATGTGATTTGCGACGGGAAGTCATATCAGAAGCTGGAGAAGAGAAAAGGGATCCATTTATATTGCTTATTGTTTGAGCATTTGAGAAAGAGAAGAGGATACAGCCCGCGCGTTCCCTTCGCGACAGCTAGGATTAGCCCTGCCAACCCCGTTCCTTCCACCAAGGTCAAGATATTCCTCTTCCTTACCTCCTGCCTTCTGTGCTGGAGCTCAGCTTTGTGTATTAGTTATTGTTTTTTGTTATAAAAAGAAGGGGAAGAAGGGGGGAAAGGGGTAAAGGGGGGAGGGGGGCAAATCTGATTCTCTTTTTTCTTGCAGGACCCTTTTTGTGCTTAAATAAATAGTTAACTAATCCTTAATAGGCTTACATAAATCCCCCCAGCTGTTCATACATGCTGCTAATACTCCGTACAACTACTTAGATCTGCAGACATCCAACAGTTTCTGCCACTTGTTAGTGGGTACTACGGCTACTCTATCGCATGCCCCCCAACATATTGTGTTGCTCTCATAGATAGTTATCCAGGGGGCGCGTTAGCGGCGTTATAACATGACACCCACCACAAATAACCTGGTTATCCGGGGAACTTGAGAGTCATTCTTCTTCTCATCATTCACAATCTCTATCATCTTCACTATTTCCCCATCTTATATGAAGCAGCAAATGACATGATCACATCATTTACAACTGTCACAAGCTTCATCAAAGTGGTCAGACAGATGATGATATTTCAGAAATGACTGAAGATCTGGATGAGCATTTCAGCAGACAAGACACATGTGTGGCTGCAAGATTGAATGAGAATGAATGGCATTGATGTACAATGACTGATGGCTTCAAACCTGCAGCTCTGTCATGCTGCTTTATACAAAGAGTACATCTTGCTCTGAGAGAGTCAAAACTGCTCTGAATTGTGAACTGTGAGTGTGCACTGGGGGCAAAGAAACTCAGCTGTTGATCAGCTATAAAGAGAACATAATGAGGGCCCTGGGAACCAGAGAGACTGAGGAGGGAAAGAGCTCTATATCATATAAAGAAGGGGGCAGTAAGTGTTGTGATATCTAATTGATGAAACAATCTGCTAAAACTTTATATATATATATATATAGTTGATATGACGATGTGTTGAAAGAAGAAAAGAAGATATTATTGTAGAGAGATGAGTGAATGTAAAGAGACAGATGCAATTCACTACTTCTGTCATCATTGTCAATCTGTCAATTCAACCCCGGTGGCCGAATGGGTAATCCGTTGATTGCACAGAACAAGCAGGTTTTCGAAACCAAACGCCATGTCCATTCCCCCAGTAGCAATTGTTTCCCTAGAGGCTAAAAAATCTACAGTGGAATATGATATTTTAGTGAAACAGCGCGGACGACTCGTATTGTGGAATACATCGATTGATTGTTGGGAATTACAGATGATAACTATTAGTTTTTGGATACGTTATAAATTCGAAGATAACCAATATATTAAAGCACCCACCAGCAAACAACAATTGGGGAAGATGGGGCAGAGGTGATTCAATTCAAACAGAGCAAAAGGATTTTAAAAAATGTGAAAAATGTAATGAACACACGGAAAACAAGACATGGACAAAAACTGAGAGAAGAAAGACTTGGGTATCGGGGTATCATTCACGTCCACCTCGCAAATATTTTTTTGGTTTCTTTCGTTTGGTTTTCTTCCAGAAAACAAAATATTACAGTAGCGTGCACACCGGAGAGAGAACTAATAATAGTAATAATAATAGATGGAAATGAGCGACAATTATATATCGAACAAGCTTTATTAAATAAAACATTGTCAATCAATAGACCGGAGACTTAAGAGTGGCGGATGCTGGCAGGAGGGGAGGGTTACAACTTGCGATGCGCGGCGACATTTTCCACATCACACCCACCACCATATAGAGACATTTTTCACGTTCGTTGCTTTTCATATTCCTTTTTGTTAAAAAGAAAAACTGGGGGAGAGGAACCCGCCGGGTTATTTTTCTTTATTTGCCGTGGTTGTTATTGGAGGGGAGGCAGGGACTACGATCATCCAATTAGGCAGTTGACACGCCAGGACTAGACAAGTACCGCTGGTCCCACCACTTCTCGATCTCAACGAAGCTCGTCCTGGCGCCTGCACTTCATGCGGCAGCTTGGACGGGTTGAGAAGATGATGCTGTTGGAGCAGCCGCGTCAGTCTTCCCCCTCTGCCTCAGCGCCGTTCACAGTTGCAGCGGGTTCGGTTGTGGAGTCTTTGCTGTTCTCTTCAGGCTTCTCAGCGGCTTCGAGAATGGGCTCAGACTCTGAAGGAGCAGTGGGCTCCTTTTCCTTCTTGGCAGCCTTGCTGGCGCGGCGGAATACGCCTCCAAATTTGGGGAGGGGAGACGATGTCGGGGACTTGGCCTTGTCTTCGTCAGCAGCTTGCTCGCCATCGGTGACAGCCTCGGACTTCTTTTCCTTCTTGGAGCCAAGGTTGCCGAAGAAAGAGGTGCGACGCTTCTCTTTGGCAGCAGGTGGGGTAGTGGTGCTTTCTGTTGTTGCTGAAGGTTCCGCGACAGGCTCCTCCGTTTTCTTTTCTGCCTTATCTTCAGGCTTGGCGGCCTCCTTCTTGTCCTATGAACCAAGTGCATGTTAGTCGGAAATAAACGGAAATTAATATTTGCACAGGGAAGATAGTGAACGTACGTCATGTTTCATTTCTTTCTTGATGAACTGAAGGAAACCACTCTTGGTGGAAGCAGGCGACGCAACTGGTTCCTCAGCCTCCTTGGCGAATTGAGAATCTTCTCCCGCAGCAGATTACGCTCTCTGGTTTTATGGGCTCAGAAGTAGAAGGATCGACAGGGTCTCCGAGTTGAGGAGCAGTGCTAGAGACAGGAGTCTCAGTGTTCTTGGGAGGGGCATCCTTCTCAGCCTTTTCCTGGTTGCTGACTTTCTGGAAAATACTTCCGAAGATGGAGGCACGCTTGGCTTTAGAGGCGACAGCTGGCTCAGGTTTTGTTTCCTTCTTCTCCTCATCTTTCGGCTCTTCAGTGGCAGCGGGGGCTAAAACCAATTAGTTCCATAATCTGAATGTTCTTCTAAACGGTTCATGCTTACCCTCAGTAGTAGACTCAGCAGGAGCAGGGGTCTCAGTAGCAGGGGCAGCGGCCTCCGCCTCATCACTTTTACTATCCTTGGCATCAGCTTTCTCCTCTTTCTTGTCCTCCTTTTTCTCTTCGTCCTTCTTAGCCAGGAAGCTTCCGAAAATGCTAGCCCGCTTCCGGGACTGAGATCGGCTCTTCTCCTTTTGCTCTGACTTCTCTTCCTTCTTTTCTTCCTCCTTCGATTCCTCGTCACCCTCCTTGGAAGCAGACTCCTTCTTCTCGAGACTCTTCTTAGGGGCAGCAGCGGCGACGACTGGAGGTTTGGCTGTGTTACAAATTTAGCACGTAATTACACCAGTAGAAAAGCAACAGAGAAAACATTGGCCATCACTTACTCATCTTCTCCAGCTCAGCCTTGTAGCCATCACTAGACGTGATGGTTTCCTTTTCATTCTTTGCCTCAGCAGCCTTGGCCTCGAGGGCCACGATCCAGGAGGTGCGCTCATCACCGTTAGCTGCCTGGAAAGTATGTTTGTGCCCACCCAACTTGAAGTGGAACTCATTGGCAGACTCCTTGGCAATGTCTGAAATATCAGCTAAGTTTATGATTCCAGTAGGGGCAGCCTTGTCCTCGGCACGCTTAGCGAAGAAGAGCAGGCCCTTGCCGGTCTGGCTGGCCCACGCAGCAGTAGGATGAGCGACGCTCAGTTTCTCGTTCTGGAAATAGGCGGTGAGCTGCTTAATCTCAACAGCATCGTCACTGAACCAGCAGAATCGCTTGGAGAAACGGAGACCCCTTTCAACAATTGCCAATTGTCAGCTTTCTTCCGTTCTAATGATCTACTGTGTATAATGTATATATATGAAGAAGTGTATGCTCAATGCCAGAGAGACTTACTTGACTAATCCTGGGGCCTTGTAGCCAAGAAATCCTTCAGAAGCTGGTTTGATTTCAGGATTAGATTCTTCCTTAGGTGTATCTTCCGCAGCGGCAGAATCATCAGCGGCCGCTTTGCTTGTTCCAGGGGCAGGAGTCTCAGCGGGCGTTTCAGCAGCGTGGGCAGCATCAGCAGAACCGTCCTTGGCGGATTCGGTAGCGGGAGCTGGGACGGCAGCAGGGACCTCCTCTGTCTTCTGAACGTCCGACATGACGACGATGAGAACTGTGGATGGGAGAGATATTAAAATGTAGTAGATATGAGAAAGATGCAGAGAGTTGAGCTTATACAAGACAACAACGGATTCGAGGCGTCTTGGATATGGTGATAAATTAAATAAGAGGGTGTTAAGATATATAAATCGGTGGCAATACAGGGTATCTTGGGGTA
>NW_001813976.1:1656359-1663459 GCF_000149585.1 Histoplasma mississippiense | reverse complement strand
GGGGTAAGATGAGCTCGAGCAGCACAAGCAAAGAGAAACATGGGATCACAATGGAAAACGAGCCGAGAAGGTGGAAAGATGAAGCCGAAGTAGATAGAGGAGAGAGAGAGAGAAGAAAAGAGGAAGAAGAAAAGAGGAAGAAGAGAAAGAGGAAGACGAAGGAAGCAGGAAAATGAGTCGAACCAAAGGAAAACGGCAAGGTAAGCGAGAGTTCTCACAGGGGGGCCCGCCCGTACTGTCCTGTCCTGTCCCGTACTGTCCCGTATCAACTGCGTACCAGCGCGTATTGTTTGGACTCTGGGCGCCGTGGGCAGCGGAAAAGGGGAACACCTGACACCTCCACAGAACGGCGGCTGGGCCAATTGGCAGCCGTTTGTGGCGCTGGGTGGCTCCGTTTGATACGATGCTCATGGCTGGATCAGAACGGTAGATGGCGTATCGTACGGTATCTTACCAAGACCGGCCGCGCATCATTTGTGGAACTGGGGCAGCGTGAACTACCCAAAGTTACGCCGCGCACGATGCTTGGTACGGCTAGGAACAGCGAGCACAAGCCCCACAACAGCTCCCAAGCTCCCCTGACTGTGTGCGCAATACACACGCAATACATCACACCGTAACTTTGGATGCTGTTGTCGCCACCCATACCTTATATATCCGTACATGTCGCCTGTTATTTAACTGCGGTAATGCTGAATGCCGCCCGTCTTCACAGCTTTACAGCTCTTGGGTATCAAGCTCTCTCGCCCAGGAAGAAGAAAGGAAAGAAAGGAAAGAGAAAAGAAACCTAAGCCAAAAAGAGAGAGGGAGAAAAAAAAGGAAGAGGCTGGGACGAGATTATGGAGCATGCGAGTGGATAACTCGGCCCTGCTAAGGAGCTGTGGCTCCACCGCACTATTTAACCCTGGAATCCATGAATCATGATACCCCTGGTTCCAACTGCCAGATGCGTGCGGTTGCGCATGGGTTTAGCAACGGCGTTTTGCATGACAGCATCCTCCATTTTTACAGCCGGGCCTTGTATCTTTTTACAACCGTGTTTCTTTTATTTAGCCTTTTGAGTTACTCTGTAACTACTTACCCCTGGTTGCAGGCAGTATTAGTGATGTCGTTGGGCGTGTTTAAGTTGGTGCTCCAGGGACGGTGCTGATAAAGTTGGGGCCCACTTAACTATCTTTCCATCCATGTTCACAGCTTTATGTAACCCCATTTTCAACTTCATCAAGAACCCAAAGTTCAACTAAAGTTCTGGATAAACCTCTCAAACGAGCTGGTAAGTTCGCAGCAGAGTCTCCAGCCTACCACACTCTAAACGCGTCAAAAGAAAAGAAGAAGAGAAGAAGCGAAGAGAGGACTACGTCCTTGGCTGAATGACGGGTTGCTTTTGTTTGGGCGGCGTCGTCAAGGGGAGCAGAGGGCAGCAGACAGGTTTGTGTTGGCTGAATTATCTGCTGTTCGTTGGCCAGGATATATCGCGCAACTCGTTCAAGATGAGATGTCTCTCTGATTTGTTTGTTTATTTTCTTGCTGCGAATGGCTGCTTCGCGAAGAGCGCTCCTCCACCACCGTAGCAGCAGACTGCAGTATCTTCCAAACCAACCATGTCTTCGTCCGAAGCTTCTGTGTCTCAACGATTGATTATTTTGACTTTTTTTTTTAACTTCCTTATTTTTGGTTGTTTCTGTTTTGATTTTTTACATGTACGGAGTATATATAATTATAGACATACATTGCGCTCTCTGGGCGTGCTAGTATCTACTCTCCCTGGACGCTTATGATTAGAGTTAAACCGAGAACCATGGGAAACCTATAACAACTATAACACAGCTGATCTCGTCATTTTTTCCTTAGATTGCTGAAACAGAAATATACAACAGGATTTGTTTTTGTTCTCAACGGGAAACGTGAAGGGTCACAAAGGCGTCACAGAACGGGTAAAAAAAGGTTCTCGAACCTGTCGGTCCCACGGCTGTCAGCCCGAAACCTTTTTTGTTTTTTTTTTTTTTTTTTTTTTTTTTTGAAACTGTATGAACTGCTTCTCGCAGGCAGGCTTGGTAATGAACCTTGAACAACAAGAAAGAGTTGGAACTTTTCATCCCCGTCATCGCAAAGTTGAGTTGGGAGACGAAGCACCCCGCCCGATGAGTTGCTTAATCTGTTACACGCACCAACCCCGAGATTGGACTTGAAAGGAAGCGTTCCATCCAACTTAGCTAATTATGCTCAATGATGCTGACCAACAATTCCCAACCAACCGCCCATGTGGTGAGGGAAAACAAGAAAGAAAGAAATAATGAGGCTGGTTCCTGCTCCTCATAATTTCTTTCACCATTCCTGCGCCAAGTCCAAGTATTTTATATATCAACCCCTCTCTCTAACTTCCTGCTTTGATTCTCCAGGGTAAGATCCAACAGAATAATGCCATTGCACGTGCTGCGAAGACCCAGATGATCTCACATTACAACCCCGAGCTCTCTTGTCTATCTTCAATAGCAGGGAAATTGAAAGGAGAGTGGGAAGAAACATGGATTGAAGCAATGAACGGGTTATCTGGCTTGCCCAACTGGGTTCAGGATGTAGCAACGTGTATTTTATAAGGAAACCATCGGTGATAATATCCCACTTCTTTCTTCATTGACTTATTCCTCTGTAAAGCGAAAATCGCTTTCATGGCTTAGCTGGTTACCCCCCTTGCCGAAGAATCATGGCAATTTTACTGTACTCGTACGATGCCCCGTCTATGGAATGATGGCCGGAGCGTGCATTGATCAAGTCGATGAGATATGGATATCAAGCTCAAGGACAGAAATCGGAGAGAGGATAGGGTCGGATGAAAAGTCAAATAATGGAATGGAAGTTCGAAAATGAAAAAGCACCACGGTTTTGCACACAATTGGGTCATCCATCACAAACAATAATGATTCCTCTCAGGACATACAGCAGAAGTGATCTTGCCATTGGTCCGCGGGGAAGGTTCTGTAGCGCTCTTGAGGTTGTATCTATCTAGTCGTCGATCCTGTGTTGTGATAAAACTGCATAGATAAGTATATGTATGTATATACATACTCCGTACAGATCCGTATATTTATTTGCAAGGCCGCCTCCGGGAGATGGCCAGGCACTGACTGAAAACGGTCTGTGCGAGTTTCAGTGTCTGATGGGCATTCACGAGGGGTTCCTCCTGCTCAGCGGCGCTTTTTACGCCGTAGATCCCACGCTTGGCTGGGCAATATCCACTAACGGATTACTATGCAGCACTCTCCCTCCGGCATAAGTGGGTTGCTGTATTCTGTACAGAGCCAGTTGGACGCATGTCACACGGCAAAACCATTTACGGGAACGCGGTGCCTGTAGCACTAGTATGTAAGGTAAATACTAATCATGATATTCGCCCTTCTATTGACAGGGGCGAGCTTGTTTACTTCACTTCTGTTTTTGCCAAGGGGGAAAAAAGAAGAGAGATAGAAAAGCGGAGCCTCAACCGATCCAGCCCATCTTTGATTAGTGAGATTTCGGCCATCCGAGTTGTTTTTGGGGTGCTTTCACTGGCTTTGTAGAACCACTAGTTTCGTCTACAAGATCGACAGCTGCAGCAGCTTGAGCATATATTTATTACTAGGCGCTGCGCAGTGGTAATTCCTGCCCCGTACATACGTAGTACATACCATACTGGGTGTACTTGAGTCTTGGTATGTGATATCCCGTATTGAAAAGGTCACGCCGCCGTTCTTGAAGGGTATTAAGTTGGTAACTATGCAGCCACTAGTTATTTCTCTCTACGAGACGAACTAAACCTCGAAGGGTGGATTGGTGGAAAGGAATATGCAATGTCAAAAAGAATGTGAGGGCGTGATGCCTTTCCGTGATGCCTTTCCAAACCAAAACTGATTATCTACCGATCTGTATACGGAGTATGGGATTCGGGAAGGAGTCGATATCCATACCCTGACATTTTCTACGACTAGAAGTCGGGGGGATCTGTTATATCGATAAAAAACGAGGAATGGGAGGAACCAGCACCAAACGTGTTCTGAATACTGAAAGCATCTTTGGTATTGATGAATTCGAAAAAAGGATTACCCTGTTTGTCTTCCTCCTTTCCCCCTCCTTCTCTCGCCCTCTCTTTCTAAACATATATACATTTCACTATAAATCATCTATCGCCCGACTTAAAAAAACAAGTATATGCACAAACACACCATTCATTCCCTGCTGGAGGGTCCTCTCTGAATAAACTAGTATTTTTCCCATGAATATATACCTCCTCAACCCTGCATCAGCGCCTGCTACTTAGCAATCAAGATATCAATGCGAGTAAGAACCTTGCCATACTCTATGAAATAGCATACATACATGGATCCTGGGCATTCGGGGGGTTCCGCAAAAGGACCTGAAAGGTGGGTTATTGGTGTGATAACACCAAAAAAATCCCTTGTATCTCCTTCAGCTTCCTTCCACTTGACGCCAATAACGATTCTAACGCTCCCTCCTCCCCGCAGGCTGAAGTCAATGAATCATCATGACGCTCCCCACGCTCAAGCCAAGCAAGGCATATTTGAAGGCATGCGGTGCCTGTCCTTGAGCGGGGCTTGCCGCTGGCTTGAAGAAAACCGTGAGGCATTGATTGAAGAGCAAGGCAGATTCAGATTTAATAGTTGGCTGAGTTATTTCCATTGGCAGCCCTTTCTCCCCAAGCCATCATTATTAATACATATTAAGTCACTTACTTTTCTCGCGCATGAAAGCGTGAGCACGCGATCAGGTCTCTTTTCGATTGAATCCTTGTTATGTTTTGCTTTTTTCATAATCTGACGATGATATGATCTGATTTGATCCCTGCGGGGTGGACGTTGGAACTTGGACTGTTGACGTGGATGGAATTGGAACGGTGATTGGGTGAGGGGGGTCTTGAGAAAATGCAGCTAGGCATGGAGCCTGGGCTGAATGGCATGGCAATTCATTCTTTCGGCGAAATCAAACAAAAAAGATCAGGTGAGTTGACAGGGTGGAGATGGACGAGGAGCTAGTCCGGCGTCGAACGTCTTGGGGCTTTAATTTTGAACCCAGCGCGTACATCCTGGGTCGGGTGATTCGTTGTCGGTAATGTCGAATGAGAGAGGGCCCTTTTTCGAGGAGATAAAGGGCAGACCGTGTGCGGATGTTTCGTATGGCATGATGCCATTATTGAAGTGACGGAATGAATCATGAAACTTGCGATATGCAATAAGTCATCTGATAATGTGGAGAAAAAGAAATTGGAAACGATAAAACGGGCTTGATATAGGGTTTAAGAATCAGGAGGAGCCATGGAAAACAAGTACGAAGTAAGCAGTACGGCGAATGTTCAGAACCAACAGCCTTGGAGGTGGATGAACGGATACTTGCCTTGCATCCAGTACTCGAACGAACAAGTCCTGATTAGGAAATGAACAGTCTCTTGCCTGGCGAATTGAATTAACTAGGCTTTGTTCAGAAGCAAGCCACATTGGAAATTGTTGATATCCGATCATTCCTTTGCTTTTCTTTCTATCCATTGTTCTCCGTATTTACCATCAAACCATCATCCCGCAACAAGAGACATGATGATGAGAACCATAATATAAGGAGACACAGAATACGCGGGCACAGCACAAGCCCCCGGATTTCGCCTCCTTCGTGGTCGTTCTATTTTTTTATTTACCCTGAGTGGAACTGAGATGGTTTGTTCCACCCATCCCGTAAGATCCCCTTTTTTCCAGTGATTAAAGGATGTACGGGAAGGCATGTTTCGTCAGATAAGAATTGAAAAAATAATGTTGTTCTATGAGCCTGTAGTTCATTTCCCGCAAAGAGGCGGTGGTTGAGCGACGTAGGTTGAATGAAGCAGGGAGTCTAGCGCGTTGTGAACGACACAAGTTCCACGCAGGATTCATCACTTGCAAAAACTCAACTCCTTCCAGCCGTCCCATAGCCGACCATGATATCGCCCTGCGATCCGGCCATCCTAAGCAACAATCCCCAGTTCAAAGCCCTCCATCAACAGCTGACAACGGCCATCTTAAACCCTGATGGCTCCACACGCGCCCATGCCGCCGATCCGTCCCGGAGAGCAGTGCAGGCTGTAAGTTTTATGTCGGGCGGACTGATGAGGAGGGTCTTATTTTCAGAGAGACGCGTGTATACATCGATGACGATAGACTGATTTCGAAAACAGGATCTCAAGAAGTACTTGGGAAGGGCGGTGAAAGCGCGGATATTGACCAGGGTGGTTGCGCAGGTTGCGGTGGGGGATGGGAACGGGGGTTTAGATGATGAGGTGAGTCCTCCATTTCGTAAATATTTGTGGATAAGGGGATGGAAATGCTATCTTTTCCTTTGCATAGAGAAATACCGATATATACATTATATCATTGACTGACACTTTGAGGCTTCTGATACTTCAAGCTCCGAAACCTTGTTTCCGTCATCGTTCTCTACCTTCAACACCCCCCCCAATAATAACAATAAAGAGAACGAAAATAAACAAATCTCCCCGGACGAGACCTCCGAGCTCCTCTCTCTTCTCTCCCCAGATCTGAAAAAGTTCCACTCGGCAATTCCCTCCCTCATCCCTAGCATCACCGCCATCCTCGCCGCGGACCTCACTCATCTAAAAACCCTCGCCAACGCCTCACCCCCTGTCAACAACAGCAGCAACAATGATAGACACAACTACCAAACCGCCACAAACACCACCTCCTCTTCCTCCTCCGCCCGCATCGCAACCAACAAGAGCAAAAATACCCAACCACGCCCTAGTAACCGTCTCCGCCCCCTCTCCCTCAAACCCTCCCCAACCGATATATCCCTCCCATCCCAGCTATCCAGCCGCTTGCGCACCCTCCGTACAATCCAATCGCACGACCTCCCCACTTCCCGTAACAAAATGACAGTCACGGCCGCAGCTGTATTGGCTGCCCATGCGGTTGTGATGGAGCGCGTGATACATATTCTTGAGCGTACCAGCACGGCGTTTTGGCGCGCGGGGTGAAAGCGAGAGCGGACCATATGGCAGTGTGTTGGATGGGGTCGCAAGGAATGTTTGGCATGCTATTTCCTTTTACTTTGTTCTCTTTCATTTT
>NW_001813976.1:1632865-1656259 GCF_000149585.1 Histoplasma mississippiense | reverse complement strand
AGGAGGAACAGGCGTTGTTAGAGCTCGAGGCGTACCAGCGGGCGGATATGGGGGAAATGGGAAGACGAAAAGCTTCAGGTGCTGTGGAAGGTGAAGGTGACAAGGGTGGTGGTGGTGATGGTTCAGGGAAGCCAGGAGCAATGGTGGAGATTGCAAGGAGGTATGGAGCTCTGGTCAAGGAGGTTGAGGGTGTTAAGATGGAGATTAGGAGGTTGGGAGCCTGAAGCCTGATAATGGGCCACTTTTCAGGGTTGGAGTTTTGGGGTGAATGATGACGGAGTGTATTTGATACACCTCTCTATTTGTTTTTTATTATTGGCTCTATGAGAGGCATGCTTTGCATGTGTGCAGTTTGGCTTGTTCACCGCTTCCGCGGCAGAAAATATTTTCTTGGCAACGGCAAAATATATCCAGATGAGATGAGATTGAAAGTCCATGACTGATTGCCAACTAACTCTGATGACTAGTTTTTTATTCTCAAAGATCGCCTCTATTCTTATTTAAGCCATCTAGAAAACGACTACCTGCTCTCCTTGCTTCCTTCTCAATAGACGAAATACCGCCTCCGTACACAACGAAAAAGGCCTCAAATACAAGTTACTACCTACCCCCCCCCCCCCCCTTGAACTAATTCAACCGACAAACAACACAATCATAGTCCGAATACTATGACGGACGCCGACTCCCTCTCAATCTACGACGAAATTGAAATCGAAGACATGACCTACGACGCCACATTACAGATCTACCACTACCCATGTCCCTGCGGCGACCGGTTCGAGATCGGCGTTGCCGACCTGCGTGATGGAGAGGAGATCGCTGTGTGTCCCAGTTGCAGTTTGATGGTTAGGGTTATTTATGATTTGGTAAGTCGACCAAACGGCGAAAGGATGGAATAGATTAATTGTTGGGGAAATTAAGAAGAGGGGAGTAAGAGGGGGAGGGAAGGGGGGCGGGGGGTAGCAGAAAATGTTTGGTTTGCTGTTTTATTTTACTTTATTTATTTTTCTTTATTCGCTAACGGTGTGATATTTTTGGAAATTGTAATAGGATGATCTGCCTAAAGAAAGCGATGCGAGCGCTGGTGCTATCGCGATTACTGCGTAAAGCATGGGCGGGAATGAGGAGAGGATGTTGCAAAGGGCAGAATGCACACCCATGTATATTCGTTTACGCTCGGGGGAGTTACAGAACAGAGCACATTCTCTACCGATTTCCAGCAAGGAAACTCAGCTACGAATCATGGAAGGGAAGACAGAAGGGATGGGAGATAACGAAAGAAAAGGCTATAAGTCGACATACGATAGGATTCATTGGGATCCTATGCTATGTCCGGTGCATGGCGTGCTCCTACTATCCAGCCTTCATGCAACGGAAGAGAGATATCTCACTAAATACGGATAGTTCTTGAACAGCACCTGATCTGACACAAGTAACCTGTTCTCTTTTTCTGTGACTGTCACACGAAATCCCATGTTGCAGCGGAAGACGAAAAATGGTGCCGGGTTGAACGATTCTTCCTACATTGGAAGCGTGTAATAGCATTCGCCTTACAACGCTATGGCCTTCATGATATATTATGAGAATACTCTCCGCGCTCTTTCCAGTCATACGGAAACTGGTTATGTTCGTATCTGAGGGAGAGAACATGGAGGCGGGAACGCAAATAAAAAAAACCATGGCAGTTAGCTACTAGGACATATATCATGATAGTTGGGCTTTTTTTTTTTTTTTTTTTTTTTTTTTTGAGTTTGGGGCAGCTTACAATTCATCAATCGTCCCTTTGAATTTCAATGTTGATTCTCGCTCGATTCAACCTATACAGAGATAGCTCGCTATATACAGTATGTATATAATACAAAATCAATCCGCTTCCAGGGACATGGTTCCACAGCATGCGTAAATTCAACGATATGGATGGCTAACTCCATCTCCATCTCCATTGCCAGGAGCCTATTCCTCCCTCATGCCTCATATCATAACACACACAAGTACAGCAACCACATAACATTAGCTGAAGTCAGGCAACCAGTTCCCCAATCGCAAAGCCCTAAACCTCCTTCTCCCCATAGATATCATACTCCATGCTTAGACCAAGCTCCTTGTTCAGCAGGGTGGTCAAATTCGAGCCGTCGCGCAGATATATCCACTGGCCCTTGATGAACTCGCGTGTGCCTTCCTTCTCATCCATGTGGTCTCCCTGGTCAACCCAATCGTAGCGTTTGGGCCCTGAGACGGGCGAGCTGAGCCATATTTGTTTGTTGGGAGGGTTGCTTGTTAAGCACGTAGACGCCAGCGTCTGGGGACAGTGATGTTGAGTACGCCGGCCCTGGACAAATTTGAAACATTTTAAGTTATGGGAACAGTCCAGGGAGAAAATAAGAGGAGGGAAAGAGAAGACATGGCATAGGAATGATATATGCTAAGCTTATAAGCTATGTTGGATCCCAAAATGCAACGGATCACATATATATACGTCTTGGTATAAATACATACGCTATACTCCGCCTCAACATCGGACCCGTTTTCCTGCATTTGCTCCACTTTCGTCAGGAGCACGTTAAAATAATCCTCCACATATTCACGGTACTGCTCCTCTGTCAACGGTGTTGGCTGTGTGACATGGTTCGCTCCACCGGCGATATTTGAATTTGACGACTCGGGATTGGGAGGAGTGGGGTTGGAAGAGTGGGGGGTGATGCCTTTGCGGAGTGAAGGCGTGGTGTGTAGTTGGCGGTAGTAGGCTCTCGCTGGGCTTTCATGTTGTAGTCGTCTGGAGTTTGAAGAACGCAATTGGGTGCGGGGAGTGACGGAGGCCACGATAGCGGAGAGCGGAGTGAGAGCGATAGTGGCCGCTGGGGTGCGGAGAAGAGAGGAGGTAGCGCGAGAGGTTCGGGGGAGCATTGTGATGGAGGATCAAGATGGCGATGGGGAGAGAATTGAGAGGAATTGGAGTATCTTGTCTTGTTTATATAGTAGTAAGCTCATGTAAGGGTGAACGCGGGGTGGATGTGGAAATTGTACCGTGGCGGATGGATGCAATGCCCGGAGTGGTCTGATATTTATGTGTCGGAGTGGTGTGATGTTCGAGATGGGCACAACAAACTTCCATCGACGAGACATCAGCGGCAACAACGGCAACAACAGCAGCTATCTTTATCACCTTTTGGAATTACCACATGCTAAGTGCATGTGTTTGTGGGAAGATTTGTTCTATTTGAATTTCCCATTCCTATAGCATCTACTATTTATTCAATAGTAGTTGGTCCCGTACAACGAGGACCACGCTTTTAAGAAAGGAAAGGGACAGTCAAGCCCCATATAAATTCGCACGGAATATGTATGTAAATCTGTATATTTCTTTGGGACTGCTCCCTGTCTCTTCCCTAATTGTTATCTCTTAGAAACTACCCCTGAGACCCGCGTGGCCGAACTTACATCGCTCTCTTCAATACACAGGGGCGGCTCTAATCTCATACACCTAAATGTATATACAGAGGCGACTCTGAAACTCGATTTACCAGAATTACATACATGAGCAAGCGTCACCTATCAGGAGACTTTAAATATATACTAAACAGCATCTCCAGCCCTTTCAATCGCTGTTCCGCCTTCCATCTCCACAGCTGTATCATGGCACCCAGAAGCACACTCAGGGGCGGGGCGAAACCACCTCAGCAGATGCGGAACATCACTAGCAGACCACGTTTAACCCATTTCCTCTGCCTGCCATTGGTAAACCCAACCTCCATTCCACAGCTAGTCTCATCCCTGGCAGAATTCCGGGATTCCATCCCACTCGTACCTCCCCCTGTCTCCGCTCTTGCAGGAGCTTCAGCTCAGCTCCCTCACACACCCCTTTTCCCTAATGGAGCGCTGAGGCCACTAGGCACTTTGCACCTGACCCTTGGGGTCATGAGTCTGCCTACCAAAGAGCGCCTAGTGGAAGCGCTGGCATTCTTTCACTCATTGGATCTTGAATCGATGTTGCGAGATGTGGAGGCTCAGGCGAGGGCTGTAACGGCCGGTGAAAGTGGTATATCATATGCCATCGCTGCTGATACGGCACCACAGCCGCTTATAATTGATTTAAAATCCCTACATGCGCTTCCCAAAGCGAGGGCTGCCACAATTCTCCACGCGCAGCCCGTCGATAACACATCCCGCCTCTACCCATTCTGCGTCAATTTGCGGAATAAATTTATCGAGGCTGGTTTTATAGAGCAGGAGATGATCAAAAACTCTCCTAGGTCCAAGAACCAAGCCTGTAGGATCAGCTGTAATAAGGCACATGCAGATGGATCGGATTCTGAAGGCCTCGAGGGAGGCCATGGCGACAACGATGATAAGAACTGCAACAGCGGCGCAGCCTTCTTGTCCACTCAAGCCGGAGCACCCTCATTGTCGCTGGATCGAAATGCCCGAAAACCACGTCCACTCCTCCTACACGCCACTATCGCCAATACGGTCTATCTACCCCGTCGCAAGCAGCGGGATGGGAAGCGCAAGGAACCGTTCAAGTTCGACGCGCGGCCGCTTCTGATGGAATTTGGCGATTATGAATCCCCGAACACCGACTCAGATAGCTGGGATCAGGAGCGTGCGTACGGTAAGAACCATATCTTATCGTTGGAAGTTGAAGGGGAGGGGGAGGACAAGGAGGAGGATGAAGTGCTGGAAAAGCAGAAAGAGAGTAAGAGGGAGAGAAGGGAGAAGGGACCCTTTGTCTGGGCGAGGAATATTCCCATTGATCGTGTTTGTATTTGCGAGATGGGTGCAAAGCCGGTACCTGATGATGGTGCGAACGGTGGGCAGTTGCTGGGTGAGGCCTATGTTAGTATTGCGGAGGAAAGTTTGGTATTTACGCCGCGGGTGGCAGGGGATGGAGATGGATATAATGGGGATCGGTCGGATGATGGGGGTGTTAGGCTACGTTAAGTAGGATGCGTTTTGGTATACGGTCATATGTGGCGGGAACTATACCGTTTGGGCGAAAACTTTGAAGCAATGTATATATATGTCAATACATATGTGGATGGAATAGGGTGGAGTGATATGAAGCGATGATATCGGCTAGAACATATGGTATAATCAATTGTTTATAAACAGTTAGAGGCAAAGAGAACAAGATGTTATTGAAAAATGTTCCCAAAGAGCTCCTATCCAATCCGTTGGTATATATACCTGAAGGCAGCTAAAGAAAGGACTTGCAAAGGACAAGGAGGAAAAAATTCCACAGAAATTGTACTTCGTGCGGCCGAAAAGAGCCACGTTGCCCCTTGAATCATCAGAGAGTATGAATGATAAAAGTGATAAAAAGTGGGAATATTCCTCCCAACAAGGGACACAAAAATCATCGTACTTTGCCCATAATCGTTTCCACCCCACGTTCCACGTATAATTCCGCAGCTTTAGCCTTCACAGCGCTGACCATCGACCTCTCGAAATCATCTCGACTCCTCAATACTGCCTCTACCCACGACAGCTGCAAGTCCCAATATTCGGTTTTAAAAGCCTCATAGACAGCCACGACTCCCGCCGCCTTTTCCGCCTCCAGCAGCCTAACAAGCCAATCGACCACCCGCCATCGATCCTTAATCGTAGCAGCAAACGCGTCCGGGAATTTCTGGAAAAACCCGAACACGGTCAAGACGTCGTCTTTAAACTTATCCGTGAAGGGGTCTTGGCGGCGCAACTTGGCGCCCTTGTTGCGGATAGCGGACAAGTAGCGCACGAGCAGCTCGTCGGAAAGCTCCTCAATGAGAATATCCGTGAGACTTGAGTGAAGCACGGCGCTATAGTCGGACATGTAGTCTTCAAAGGTAGAGATCATGCGCTTGACAGCAAACTCGCCATACCATTTCTGCGTGAAGAAGTCCGGTAGCGTGGTGCGGAAGTCAACTGTGAAGATTAGGTCGATGAAGAGGCTTATGCAATGTGTGCTGAGATCAACATAGCCATCACGCAGGCTGTCGAGCTCCATAGTGGCACGGGATGAGAGGTATTTGGGCGTGACAAGCGGTTCGAAGTCACGGCTGAAGCGCGAGAGGTAGCCCAGTTGGCCCGAGGCTTCGTCATGGTCGTCGATACAGGCAATTTGGTCGTTGGCAACTGCGATGAGCCAGTCTTGAAGCTGCTGCAGTCCCTCGGACTGATCTGTAGTGGGGTTTTTGTAGCGTGCGCATTCTTCGTCAAGGACGGTTTGCCAGGTGGTTTGTCGAGTCTTCAGAGAGCGGAACATGGCGTCTATAACCCCCTCCGTGACATCTGTTCGATCAGAATAGCTCGCGGCCATGAGCTGCTCGTGGATCATTCGCCACATATCTCCAAGTGTCTTTGTACGGAAGTATCCTTCCGAATTAGTATCCAAAGCATCCATATCTCGTTCAAGGAATGATTTCTTGTCAGTTGCAAACATCCGCTCCATCCACTCATCCAACGTTTTGATAATGAGGTTCCGCCAATCCCGGACAAGCTCACCCTCACGGTCATCCAGAACGTTGGGAACAAGGTCTGATTGTTTCCAACCCAGCTTCGCCATTTTCTTATAGTACTTGTCAGACCAATGTATGATTGCAAGCATATTAGCCGTGGGGAGCTCAGGGTCATCGACGAACTCGATGAGCCAGTCATGCATCATTCGGTGATAGATATTTGTGTAGACCTTGTATATCTTCCACTTCTTCGGCATAAGAGACTGCATGCCCTGTTTCACAGTAAACAAATCATTGAAGAACCACTTAAAGCTCTTCTCTAGCTTCTCTGGATCGTCAAGGAAAGTCTCCTTAGACTTCTCAAACTGAGTCTGCGCATAAAGCTCGATACTCTTGAGGAAGTTCTCCTTATAGCCCCTGACGGTCTTAGGGCCAAGGTTCATAGACTTGAACCGGCTCGCCAGTGCCTTGTGGTCTTTTTGGGCTTCCTGCAAAGCCCGAACCTTGGAATCGTTCTTCTCTTCGTTCATAACAATGAGAGCCAGCCGGACTACCATACTCCGGTTGTCTGTCTGTACCAATGGGATAAGGTTCATAATTGCAGTTCCAACGTGATCATCGAACCACTCTATCACAGAATCAAGCCTCTGAAACCATTCAACCAAAGTTGCCTCGTTACTGCTATCCCGCGCTTTCCGAATTTGATCCATGGCTTCGTCTCTGAAATCCCTCAGCCTGGTAATGGTCATATGAGCATTGAGCAAATTCGGTTGATTTTCAAGGTCCTGGTCATCCTCTCTCAACAGCCGCTCGACTTCGGTAAGATCGTTATGGAAGCTCTCCAGCCCCTTCTTCATCATTATCGTAGCTTCGAAATTCCGCTGTATCCTAGCTAACTTGTCTATTTGCGAGAAATCCCCAACAGTTCCTTGAGACTCTGCACATAGTTTATCTATACCCTGCAGTTCATCTCTGGTTTCAAAACATGCCGTTGACCCTCGGTAAGCTGGCTTATGCTCCGTTGCACGGCTTCAAGTTGGTCCCTCAATCCTTCCCGAAGCTGTGCATCCACCGCCGCCTTTTTTCTCGAATATTCGGCCTTCAGAGCCGGAATCTTATCTAAATCTTCCGGGTGACGCAGAAGATCTTCTAGGCGGGGCATAGCAACCCCGCCATCGATGTTACTGTCATCTACCATCGCTTTTGGTTTCTGAAGCACTATGTTTGGTTTATGGGGCAGTTTTGGCGTGGAGTTGCGCCCTGTGGGTTGACTCGGTGCAGGAAACAACGCAGGGGGATCAGGTTCAGGCCTAGGCCGTAATAAAGAAAGCGAATATGGCGTCGAATCGGCTATGGGTTTTGTGTCTGTAGGGGACGGCGCATTTGCAAATGCAAGGGCGGACGACACAGGGTACGAGTTGGAGGCTTCAATTGCGGCGGGTGGTTCAAAGGACGGACTTGGCCAGCGTTTCACAGTCGCAATAGCTACTAAGCGTGACAGCGTAGACTTTGACGGAGAGGACTGTAGACTGAGAACCGGCAATGTAGAGGAGGAGGTTGCACTAGGGATAGGAGTGGTGATAGCAGTAGTAGGAGTCGTACGAAGAGGTTGGTTAGCCCCGATATCAGGGGTCAAGGACTGTAGCGTCGGAGTTTCAGAATCAATCGACGAGACATTTGACGATATATTCTCCGGTGCCGCATTTGCTCCCGTCAAGGGCGTTTCATTCGCAGTCGCCCCATCCTGCAGTTTTTCACTGCCTTGTTTA
Source organism: Histoplasma mississippiense (assembly GCF_000149585.1). Lineage (NCBI taxonomy): Eukaryota > Fungi > Ascomycota > Eurotiomycetes > Onygenales > Ajellomycetaceae > Histoplasma > Histoplasma mississippiense. The sequence goes on along the minus strand of NW_001813976.1, from coordinate 1,648,056 downwards.
GCCGGAACAGTTGTCTCTTTGCCCTTATTGCTCTTGATATGTTGCTCGATAGCGGCGGCCCGCTGCGCCACAGTAAATGTGGCGTCCGGACACATGCTGGCGCGGAAAAACCTGCCGGATGAGGCCACGTCACCAGCCACATTTGGCGGTAATTTTTGGCGGACCGGCATGGCCTCGGAGCAACGATTGTCCGCGGGAAATATTTCGTTTTGTGGCACGAGACAGCGTTGGTTTTTAATATCAACAAGGCAATTGGTAAGAGAGGGACTCAAGCACGTTGAAACAGATCAATTCTGCTGGGGAATTGTGAAAATATACAAGGTGAAAAAGAAATCCCGCATTTGTTTGAATCATCGCAGCAGCGTATCTGTTGTAAAAAGCAACTGGGTTCAGATAATCTCGCTCTGTCTGGGGTTGCTCGGGTGGATTTATCCGTGCTGGTAGCGAAGGAACTGGAATCCCACTTGTGTCATACCTGTGGAACAAAGTCCTTGGGTTTGACTAGGCTTGGGGATAGAAAGGCGTGAAATCGCTGTGAAACGCACAAGAAGCGAGCTGGGTTCTCTGGGGGGAAGCTAAGTTGCAGCGACTTGCAAGCGAGGGAAACGGACACGCCAACTTTACACTGGAGAATCAAAGTTGGAGCGACGTTCTCTGTTGCGTGTGAAAGGAGGAGGAAATTGAAGGACGGACCTTTGACTCAGGGTAAGAGGGGGGGCAACACACCGACAAGCAAACCCGCCTTTTACCTCCTGGTCCTCGGCCGGAACGAACCATAACGGTTGCTATGTGACAGACCTACGAGTAACACAAAATCCATATACACACAGCAGCACGCGCGCTCACACACAAACAACCATACGCCCGCCTACTCAGCGTCCCGCCCGCTCTCTCGAAAAACAATTCCCCCACTCCGCTCTCACACCATAAGAAAATGACCTACTTCCGCATCACCCTCATCCGCTCCGCCATCGGCCTTCCCCGACGAACAACAGGTGTCTTAATGGCCCTCGGTCTCAAAAAACGCATGCAAACCGTTTTCTACCCCGTAACGCCTGACGTGGCTGGACAGATCATGAAGGTGAAAGAACTGGTATCGGTGCGGGAGGTTGAGAAGCCGCTGACGAAGCTAGAGGTGCATTTGGAGCGGAAGCCGGATCCGGGATATTACGTGGAGAAGACCGCAGAGGAGGTGTTTAGGATGAAGAGAGAGGCATGATTTGGGAAGGGCTGTTTGTTTTAATTCCCGTTTCGTTTATATGTATAGATATTCTGTTTGTTTCGTTTTGGGAGCTGGTCAATGGGTTAGGAACGCCCCATATTAGCGATGCGAGCGAGTCCACAACAACGACAACCACGTACTTTAGCTGACGAGGCCGCGGGCACGAGAGCGGAAAAATCCCATCTCGTGTTCCTTCATTCCGGCCACGATCTATCATTCATATATGAAGACTTCTCACTCCCGCTCCCGATCTTACGGAAGCAGGGAATTTTCCTCCCATGTCTTTCGGATGCCGCAAGTGCCAACATTCACGAATCTCCTCAATCCAACTCCCACCCCACCCCAGCCTTTTGTATGTACAGTACATGTATGTACATTTTTGTATACTATTAGATCGAACTACCGCTTTTCATTCTCCCATTGCTACGTAATTCAAGACAACGAACTGTTTGATATACTGCTAAGATTACCAATACATGTATATTCTTGACCAAATATTTAGTATTTCTATTATACCCCCACGGCAAACATACCCCCTCATCAGACCAGCGTAATTCTGAACTCCCGCTATGAGAAAGGAGACAGCGGAATATTTTATTGAAACCGTTATAGGGTGGAAACTGACAAGTGAAAAAAAAAAAAAAAAAAAAAAAAAAAAAAAACACCTGAACTATTACTCCGTAGGAATATATACAAACTTCATACTTTTCAGAAAAAAATGAACACACAGCCATCAAGTCAGGAGATAGGACGCACATGCGTAGATCTCTTCAAGCAGTGAGAGGGGGGGTTAACAGAGGACATAAATACAGAAAGGGAATAAACGCCGACTCTGATATACAACCCCTGAAACCTTCAATTCATGTTTCTTCCCCTCCATTCTTTGGCACCACATACCATAATTAACTCCGCGACGGCCCACGCCGCCTACAATTTTTGTTTTCGTTGCTCTTCTTCCTCTTTTTCAAAGAATCAAGCAAGATACAACGTATCCAAAAACCCCTCCGCCAGCCTACTCACAATGCTCTTGTCCGGAATACTCCCCGCAACCCCATACAGTGCCGACGCATCACCCCTCTCCTTCTCAACCTTCAGCCCAAGCTTCTTCCGCTCCGCCACCTTCGCTTTTTCCTGCTCAACAACAGCGACAAGATCCACAATAAGCTTCTCCACAGCAGCCGCCGTGGGCACCGTGAACGCCACATGGATCGCGGGCGGGGTTTGGAGCGCATTAAGATGCCAGCCTTTAGCCGATAGTGCGTCGGCAATGTCGTAGATGTCGATTTCTGGCGTCGCAGATTGCCACGCGACGACACTGGCCATGGGCTTGCCTATGACGGCGAGCGCGGTGGAGAGGGCCGGATGTTCGCGGATTGCCTGTTCGAACGTGCGGGCCGCAGCCATGATCTGGTGGCAGCAGTCGATGTATCCGGATTCGCCCAAGGCCATGAGACTGACCCAGCAGGCGGCGATGAGGGCGCCGGGCCGCGAGCCGGCCATGGAAGGCGAGGCATAGACGCCGCCGGACCAGGTGGGGAGGATGAAGTATTGGTAGCTGCGCAGGGTGCGGTTGCGATAGAGGACGACGGAGCTACCCTTGGAGGCGAAGCCGTATTTGTGCGTGTCAGCGCTGATGCTAGTGACGCCTGGAAGGCGGAAGTCGAAGCCGCCTTGTTCCTCGTAAGGGGAGGGATAGCCGGCGCGTTTAAGGAAGGCGATGACGAAGGAACCCAGGCAGCAGTCGACGTGGAGAGGGATTTTGTGCTTGAGGGCTAGGCGGGAGAGGGCCGGGATGTCATCGACTATGCCATGCGGGAAGTTTGGCGCCGAGCCAACGAGGAGGACTGTGTTTGGGTTGATGAGGCGGCGGACTGCGCGAATGTCGACTTTGTAGTCGGGAGCGGGGCAAGGGACCATATGAAGCTTGATTCCAAAATAATGGCTCGCTTTATTGAAAGCCGCATGGGCCGTGTATGGAATGATCCTAGAATAAATTTAGTTTTCCCAGCAGGAAAAAGAACCCGCAAGGATCTTTGAAAATGGTGGAATTGAAGAGCTTACATCTCTGGCTCCGTAACTCGTCGCTCGACGTAGGCTTTCTGTCTCGCAGACAAACAGGCCATGAGGATCGACTCAGTGCCTCCACCAGTCGTCACACCTGCAGCGCCTTCCGGCGCATTGAATAGTCCAAGCACCTACGCGCATACATCAAGACTTAGAAGGTGAACGACGATGTAAAAACCATCCAGGACTCACCATAGCCACCACCTCCGCCTCCATTTTCCTCACACCAGGAAAGACATCAGGATGGATTGGATTGGAAACGGCAAACCGGTGGAAAGCAGTCGTCTGCAGTCCAATCAAATCCTCCCCGCCATGGTAAACAGCACCGCTCACTCTTCCCTCCTCCCACCTGGTATGCTCCATTCCAGCAAGTTTATCTAGTTCCGCGCGAATGTGACCATGACTCCAGCCCTGCTTAGGCAGGCTAGGGTTTTTAAGGATGCCAGGGGTCTGCGGAACAAGCTTGGCTTCCAACTTTGTTAGGGCGGTTGACACTTGTTTGTCGACCTTTCTGCGGACGCCGGGAGTGCGGAGGTAGAGAGAGTAGAATATGAGGCGCATATAGGAGCAGGCGTTGTAAACGGTGCCAATGAGTCCATGGCCGCGGACGGTGTAGAAGGATCTGCGGACTAAGCGAAGAATAAAGAGAAAGAAGACAAGATTGCGGACTCTGATGGCGCGTTAATTGTGGAATTGAAGGAATCATTCAAGAGGATATATATACGTACAGGTTGAGGCTTGTAGAGGAAAAGATGATCGAGGTGGACCTGCTGGTGGACCTCAATTTGTTCTGAAGGGCGACAGGAAAAACCGCAGAGGAGGGCATTTTGGGAAGGCCTCTGCTATGAGAGGACTCTGCGTGATCATTCAACAGCAGCAAACAGCACAGAGACGATGGTTTTATTTTATTACTCTTTGGGGAAATGAAGAAGTCCAACCCGAGGTTTGCGGAGTATTTGCACATGCAAAAAATACAACGTTGGTACCCTGTTGGCCAGCCATAGGACGCTGTAGATAGAGGTATCCGCACGGTACCTCTCGTCCCCACGCTTGTTTCGACCGTGGAAGTCCTGCCGGTACCGATATGGCCAATCAGAAGCCAGCATCGGCGGGATTTGCCAGACCTCCGTACGGTAACATAAATGGTAACTGTCCATACCGAAATACAACAACGGCTGCTATTCAATGGGTAATGAGATCGGTATTTCTGGTGTTTCTATGGCACAGTGGGTGACTGCACATCAGTGTGGGCAGTTCATACAGGATTGCAATGTAATGTGCCCCATATAGGTTGTTATAGTTACGCAGTCGATACTGGAATTTCACACAAAACGTATGTACTAATACATCGCCACGAAGCAAGACCTAGCAGATAAACCAAAAATAAAAGAGAGAGAGAGAGAGACAGAGAGATAATAAACGACAGATAAATACACACAAAAGGGGAAAACCAAAATCGCAATGAATAAAACAAGGAAAGAGAAAGTAAAAGGACAGTTGAGAGGGGTAGGTTTATGCGACGGCACACACTGTTGGAAACAAGGCCAGTCAAAAATATTTCAGAAACAACAGCAAGAAACAATGTCTTTATTATCATCATGTTCAAAGCTTCGTTTCTATCCGGTGACCTTGTAGATAGACTCGGCCAATCTCTTGACATTGGCGCTGGTGATGCCAGCAACCGAGATTCGGCCGTCCTTGGTGGCATAGACGGAGTGCTATATAAGGGGGAACAGCGGGGATACGTTAGTTGTGCTTCCCAGAGAGAAGAAGGGGCTCTGTGGGGGGAGATGATCTGAGATATGGATATGATATCCACGCATGGAAACGTACCTCCTTAGCAAGCTTTTCCATCTGCTCGGGTTTCAAGCCTGTATATGCGAACATTCCGATCTATACCGTTTGGTTTAATAGTACGATCGTCAGCCTTGCAGCCGCTTATAGCATACAACCAGCCTTGCCAGTAAAAAAGAAAAGAAAAGGAAAAAAAAGGAAAGAGTGGGAATAACATACCTGGCTAGTAATATGGCTCCAATCATGTTTGCTGCCCAGCGCCTCGAGGTTCTCCTTGAGGAGTGCGCGCATTTTGATAATGCGATCAGCCATACCCTTCACTTCTCCAAGCCACTGCTGGTTGAGCTTAGGATCATTGAGGATCGTCGAGGCAATGCGGGCGCCATGGATGGGTGGATTGGAGTACAGGGGACGGACGAGGATCTTGATCTGGGAATCAACGCGCTTCTTCTCTTCAGCAGACTCGCAGACGACGGAGAATGTGCCGACTCGTTCGCCGTATAGTCCCTAACAGGAGAACAGAAATTACTTTAGCAACAGTTTTAAAAATCTTTAGCCGAAGCTCTCCACCAGGACCCCTGGCCTCCAGGGAAAGATAGATAGAAAATTTTGGTTCCCTAGGATCCCTCTTCTGGGGGCATATGTGCTCCGAGGCTTACCATATTCTTCGCAAAGCTCTGGCAAAGCACAGCTCCATGCCCCTCAGCCAGGAAATGACGGAGCGCATACGCATCGCGGTCTGTATCCCCACTCGCAAAGCCCTGGTAGGCCATATCGAAAAAAGCAAAGTGCCCCTTGGCCTTCATCACATCGCTAATCTGGCGCCACTGCGCCTGGGTCGGGTCAATGCCCGTGGGGTTATGTGCGCAGGCGTGCAGCAAGAAGACACTGTTGGCAGGCGCAGCTTGGATATCGGCAATCATGCCCTGGAAGTCGAGGCCGATGGTGTCCTGGTTGTAATAGCGATACTTCTCGACCTGCAGACCGGAGTCCTTGAAGACGGTGGCATGGTTCGCCCAGCTGGGGGTGGGGATGTAGATCTTTTTGCCGTGCGGGTAGAAACGTTCGAGGAAGGCCCCGCCTATCCGTAGAGCGCCGGTGCCGGAAATGGTTTGGGTGATGGCGATACGGTCTTCTTTGACGGCGGGACTAGAGGGCCCAAATGCGAGAGAGGCGGCGGCTTTGGTGAAGGAGGGCACACCAGTGATGCCAGCGTACTCCTTGTCAGGGTTCGAATTGATCACTTTTTCTTCGGCGGCGCGGACGGAAGGGAGGACGTATGGCTTCCCCTGATCATCGCCTAGGCAAAGGGAAAAAAAGAATTCGAATTAGTCAATGGATTCCAGTAGAGCATCTAACATCCACAGGAGGATCAAAAACGAAATGGAAATACAGTATACGTACGGTAGGCCCCGACGCCGAGGTTGATCTTGTCCTTGAATGTGTCCGCTTTGAAGGCCTCCGTGATGCCCAAAATCGCATCCTAGCAGCGACACGCACGGTCAGCGAAGACTTGCTTGGTGCCAACCGGCAAAATTTCACCATACCGGAGGGCCCTGGGGCACATTGGACCAGGTGGAAGCTGGACGAGCACCAGCAGCGAACATCCGCAGGGCAACATCACGAGTCGCAGCCTTTTGGCTGGCGACTCTCAGGGTGGACAACATGGCGATATCGGATTGCAGGAAGATGACACACGGACTGAGGGAAATGTATTGAGTGATCTATTATCCACGAAGAACTCCGCAAAAAATATCAAAACGGGTGGGAGTTGATACGGAGTGAGTCAGAGAAAATTTACTATTATTATATTGGCTTGTGGAAACAAACGATATGGCAATTGTCTCTATAATAAGGAACTTCGATAGTTATTTGGAGTAAAAAAAAAAAAAAAAAAAAGCCACCACTCTTTTGTATCTTCAGCCAGTTACAGTTCAGCTTTCAGGAATTGCTTTTTCCTTTGGCTTCTTTCTCACCGAAAGCACAAAAATCCCCTTCGCCTTTTCGAATGCCGAATCCTACTACCAATGGCCAGGGGGCAGTACATGTGGATTCTGCAAGCATCAAGCCAGGGATCAATCAACAGTTGCATACACGGCGTACTCCATACTGCATACTGTGATGCACGGCATGGGTGCTGTGATTGGCGACGAGCCTGGCCGATATGTCAGGGGTAGGTTTAAGTTCGGCTGTTTGTTATTGAGATAAAAAACATGATATCTTCCACGGCTGTTTCGGCTAAGGGGCGGAGAAGAATAATGATGATATGTTTATATAGAGATATATAAATTATTGTTCCCATTCGCAGCCAGCTTGACAGGAGTCTCATTTTCACATCATGCCCTGGTGTCCGGAGTCAGTTACATTCAGATATGCCCTCCAAAGTAGACCGCTTGTGACTTCAGATCTTGTCCGAGCAGATATTGATTACAATTAAGTGGGAGATGCGCCTGGAATGCGATTGATGTATGAAGTAATAGGAGTGAGAGATAGAGAGGAAGAAGACAAGCATGACCATCGATCTCTTTGTGAAGAGCAAAATATAAGGGAATAATATCACTCTAGCCGGGCCAGCAGAATTGCCAATCTCCAGCTTCATCATGTTTTTCATTGTAACTAACCTCTTTGTTTAAGCAAAGACGCAATCTTAGACAATCACGCCGTAATAAATAACGACTCGATGGTAATAATATACCTATATATACATGTATGATCGGCCTACTAGAACACCCCTCACCCAAGCCGAACCCCAGCCTGCCGATTCCTCCTCGCCGTTGCCCCCATCGCATTATTCATTCCCGTATGCTGGCTACTATCCAACGTACTCATCGCCTCCCGTTTCTTCTCCTCCTCAATCTTCTTCAGGTGCTTTTCCGTCTTCATCTTCCCGCTCCCCTTGCCATGGAACTGGTGCGAAAGGTGCTTAAACGCCTCTTTCTGGTCCATCAATCGACCAAAATCATCCACATACTTCAGCTGTACGTCCGGCTTATACTCGCGGTTGAAGATCTCGGCCATCTGGCGCGACTCTAGCTGATCGCGCTGCTTGTTTTCCTGCCGTGCGTACTCCTCCCGGTCCCGAGCGGTCATGCGGTCCAACTTGCCCGAGGCACGGTCGCGTTCTCGCTGAAGTCGAGCGCGACGCTCTGCTTCCGCTTCGCGCCGTTGCTTCTCTTGTAGGAATCGTTGGCGCTCACGGTGGAGGGTGTTCAGCTCGCCCGCATTTGATTCCTTTACCAGTCCACGTTGTTTAAGCATGGCGAGTGTAGCACCGAGACCCTTGTCAAGTGTCGATTCCTCTTCTAATCCAGTAGCGGTAATATCAGCAGCTGGCGTGGTATCGCTTCTCTTCAAGCGTTCTTGGAGATCCTCTTCATCTTCAATATCATTATACGACCGCTCCATATCCATATCTACATCTTCGTGCCTTTCTTCTTTCACTTCAGGAGATGCTTCTTTCGGCCGTGAGACTGAGCGCTGGCGACGATCAGGGAGTGTGGGGCGCTGCAAGTTTGCGACAAATTCAGATGTCTCATCGATAACCAGACCAGGACCGTCATCCTCACCATTCGCATTGTCCAAATCCATCCCATTCTGCGCTTGCTCCGACTCTTCTCGCAATTGTCTTGCGATATCCTCCGGGCGAACCTTCTTCCTTTTCTTGAATGCAGTTCGTCTCTGCGCCGCTAGCGATGCTTGCAAATCCTCATCGTCAACGAAAGATATGTCCTTGTCTGATTGCCTGGGGGTGCAGGGTGTCAAGTCCATTACTGGGAGCTACTGAATCCACTTCCATATTATCTCCATTGGATTGCACACCAGTACCGCCATTCGGAATATCTGTAGTTTCTATAGTTGGGAAGATATCATCCTCATCCACCGCTTTTCGCCTCGTAGATTTTGTCTTCTTCTTTTTCGGCTTCTTGATTTTAATGTCTGTCGCTTCCTGGTAGTCTGATGGCGTCGCTGTAGTTTCGGGCATGATATCGAGGTTGACAGGTTGCGCCTTTAACTTCGACGACACATCCTGCCGCTTGGCCATCCGCTCTTCCTCATTTATAACTTTAGCATCCAATGTAAACCGTTTCCTCTTCTTCCCCTCGATCTCCTCGTCATATTGCGCCAGAATAGAACCGGGACCAGATCCATCGAAATCATTAGGATCATACAACGGCTTCTTTTTCTTCAAAGCCAATCTCTCGTTGAGCCGTTCCCGATCCCGTAAATCGATATTCTCCAACTCATCGCCTTCCTCCTCATTTTCATCGATCGTGGTATCCTTAAGCGTAAGAATCTGATCCCCTCCCGCTTCGAAATCACCTAGCTCATGCCCAACCCTCACGCCCGCCAGATCCTTAGCAGTATATTCCACAATCCGCTCCCTCTCGGCAAGTTCCTCTGCCAGCCTCTTTGCGCGCTCCTTCTCGACCTTCCGCTGCCGCTTCTTCTGCTGCTTCAGCCAAGTTTTGGTATCCAAAGCAGCCTCCTCGGAATCGAGCTCGCCAAGCCCCTTGCCCTCGAGCTTCACCAGTTTCTGAGCTTTTTCACGGGCCCGCTTGATAGCGTCCAGTTTCTCCTGGCGCTTCTTCCTCGCCTCAGCTTCATCTTGGTATTTCTTCCAGTTGTCGTATCCCTGTGCCTGCCGCGATTCTAACGTGCTTGCCGGTTCGTCATCCGAGGAATCTGAATCGTTGCCATCTCTCGATGGCTTGAAAACGGGCCCGTCGTTGTTATCAGTGGCGCCGGGGACTGGAAGAGGTTTCAGGCCAAGAGCGACTCGGATCTTATTATTCTGCTCAATAGACAGAGCATCTGCCATAACTGCTTAAGGAAAATCGACAGGTACGCTTTTTTTTCCGGTGGGATATACGGACAAAACGTGGCACAAAGAGATATCTAAAACAGCTTGTCAACTTTGACAACAAACCGTACAATCTCTTTGCGATACAAAGTTCTCCCAACTCCGGAATTTTACCAAAATCCGGTCCGAACCAAAACGGGTCTAGCGTCTATCACTCCACAAGCTACAAAAAAAAAAATATCTTGAGAACTTTCGTTTCTCTTCTCCTTTTTTCTCCCTCATCACAACAAACCCAGATCTGTGTCCAGCAGTCCTGATCCAACCAGAGTATTCGTGCTCTGGTTGTGTTTCGGTTGTTATTGCTGGACAGCTCGACGATTCATGGAGCCATCAAGGATTACCCCTCAAATGGTGTCAATTTCCGGTCGACAGATCTCAGAGAGAACCTCAGCGGCCCAGTTTTTCCTTTTTGCCTTGTGTGAAAGGGAATTTAACACTCTGCCTTGAGTTCCCTCCCCGTTTCGACGGGCTGGTGAATTCGGTAAGGTGGCTGGGTTCCTTCTGAGGGCGTCATATTCCACCTCCCTTTACCGATCTTGGTCCCTTTTCCAATTGCTTGGGGAAGGGATTGTGGCCGTCGGCTGATGAGGTTAGGGAAAAACCATGACCTGCCAACATATAATTATTTAATTCGACTGTTTAGTTCTGGCTAGCTCATCTCGTCTAGGAGGAGGATGTGAAGAAAGAGAGATTGGCCTAAAATCCCATCAGTTATGATATTTTTTTATTGGATGATATTCCACGGAGCTTGAAGCGTACTTAATAGAGCCTGTAATCGGCCTCTTCATGTCATTCTCTATTTTCTTCAATTCTGTCTATATAACTGCAAAGGTATCCCATGTGCGAGGTGTGTCGTAAACAACCAATGAATGAAACCCATACCTGTCATCAAATAACACGAATGTGAAAACTCCTGTACACCACAGACCGCCCCACGCGCCATATTTCTATCTAAACAAAGCAGAGCACTCACGGAAAACCGGAGAAAAAATAGGATGAAAAATAAAATAAAATGTTACAGCAGCTTCAATGACCCCGTAACCCCATCCACAACTCCCTTAGGCCCCAAAACCCCCAACACAGTCCGGCTGCCGCTGGCAACCTGCGTCCGGCCCGCATCCTGAATAACCTGCGCGCAAAGCCCCAAACTAACAGCCAGCGCCTGAAGCACCAGCAGTTCCTCCTCGCTCCTTTCTTGCAGCGCGACTTTGGCTTGCCCGCCGCGCTCCCAGCGTTTGAGGATAGGTGAGTCCGGTGCGCGCAAGAGGTAGTACTTGTAGCAGGCAAGAGTCGCGTGGGAGCATTGAGCGGCGATTTTCCCTGTTAGAAATAATTATTTTATTAATAAATATTTTTCCGGTTAAATATTGCAACGCGGGATGGGCAGCATTGATTCATAAGAGAAATGGGAAAAATGGAAAAAAGTGAAAAAAAAGGAAAGGCGCAAAAGCAAAGAAAGTAAACAAAACAGAAAAAGAACCTTTCCCCATCCCCAGATCCGTTCTCACAACAAGCACAAGCTTGACCTCCTCCGTATTCCCCTCGAACGCAGCTAGCTCTCCCCGTCCATCACTCTCCTCCACATCCTCCTCCTCCTCCGCCTCGCTCTCCTCCTCATCCTCATCGCTCCACTTCTCCTTACCATCCCTTCTACCCCCTCCTCTCGCAGACGCAGACGCAGATCGAGACCCCGACCCCGATCCAAAAACCCCCAACGACGCGCCCTGCCCAATAAAGAAGCCCACAACTCCAGCTAGGATGGCGGTTGCGATGACCAGTGCGGTGGTGCTTGGGGGAACACGCTCCGCTGCTGGTAGGGAGGTCATTATGGGATAAATGAAGAAGAAAAAAAAAAAAAAAAAAAAAAAAAAAAGGAAATAAATCCCAATTCAGGCGGTTGTTGATATTCGTAGGGTGCGCTGCCGGGGTATAAATAGGAGGGGGTGGAAGGAAGGGAGAGAAGGGTGAGTGAGGTTAAAAATATTTATGTAGCAAATAACTTGAAGCTTGGAAAGCTTCAAGCTTTTTGGCGTTTCTGGTGGTGGCTTCTCGGGCGGCGTCTCAACGCATTGAAAAACAAAAAAAAGAAAACAAGAAGTTGTAATTTTTCAAGAAGCTACTAAATTGGCTGGTATCATTTTTTATTGTTTAGCTTTCTCGATAAAGTAGCTAGCCAACTTTGCTTCCCTGAATCGTATGCACCTGTAAAATAAATAACCCACCAAAATCTGCACAGCTTACGGAATGGTTTGCTCCTATTCCCGTGAAAACCAGGCAACATCAAACACCCGAAAGAAAAGCAATAAAAAAGATAAAGAAAAAGACTAAAAGATCATTAAATTGTGCATTTCCGCCTCAAAAATCTCTCTCACGACATATGAACCATCAGTCAATGTCCCGTATGAAAAGGAAGAAAACCCTCCCTTGCTATATACAACTCATTTATATAACCCTTCTCTAGTGAGTTATCCTCACATAATATAAAGAAAGAAACGCGGAAAACCAGGAAAAGGAAAGAAGAGGAAGAGGAAGAGGAAGAGGAAGCTGTTAATAAAGTAGTAATAATGGTAAAATAGTACGAGTGGTAATAGAAAACAGATATGGAAATAGATAGAAAGAGTAATACAAAGCTTCCAAGCAGATACAAAAAGAACTCAATACACGTACACATCTATACATCATTCTTACTGCCTAGCGCCTGCGGCGGGGGTAACTTGAGGCCGTGGGCCCGCGAATCGCCGGCTCCTATCCAAATATACCATCATCAGCAGCTGACAATCGAAGTTGGGAGTGGGGAAAAATTAAATAGATAAAAATAAATAAACCTACATAAAAGTCCTGCTGAGAAAGCTAATGCCCACCATGATAAGCCAGCTGGGAACCATGCCCACATAGTAAAGAACATGGGCCAGTGGCACACTCAGGCCGTACTTCGCAAGCGTTCCATCTATCGGGTGGAACGTGCTGTCATACGCCGGCCTGCCCTCCCAGGTCTTCTCGGAGTGTACCTTGTATATCGCGTCTGCGTCAACGGTCGTCGCGTTCATGCGGACGAAGTGGACGTCGGTGTTTGGTTTCGGCTGTCCCGGTTCGCGCGCGGGGACCTGCCAATGCAAGACGGGCGGGCGCCCCGGCGGATAAGATGGAGCAGAGGAGGCCCTGCTTTTCGCAGTTCAGCTTCGCGAGGGATGGGGAGGTCTGGTCGGCGGAGAAGAGTGGGATGGTGTCCTGTGGGGCTTTGTTAGTGTTTTTGATATATCTATATATAGATAGATAGATATATAGGTATATATATATATATTGATAATCTCCCGATTATAACGGAATAAATAGCACACATACCTCCCAAGCCTTATCCGCCTGCTTACACTGCCCGGCGCACGTTCTATTCCCACCGGTGACGTAAATCAACCACTCGCGAGCCGGGCCATCATCCTTGGGAGCCAGTAATGATTCCCAATTCCCGAGAGTGAGGAAGGTAACCTCCTTGTTGACGATCTTAGCCGCAGCGCCCTTGGAGCCCGCACCGGCACCGGTGGCAGCTGTGACAGCAGATTCGGCAGCGGAGCTCACGACAGGGGTAGCGGTGGGGAGGAGGGATTTAACTTTATCGAACCAGCCTTGAACCTGCGCCTTGAGCGGGACCTGATCTTGCGCCGCAGCCAGTGCTGGCAGGAGGAGGATTGTTGATGACAGACGCATTGTGCGGGAAATGTGTAAGGGACGATAAAAATAAATGCAGAGACAGAAATATACCCCTCTCCTTTTTCCCCTCCTTTTTCGTCTTTCTTCGTTGTCCTTCGGTTTTGCCGGAAAATGGAGCTAAGTCAAGGCCCTTTTTTTCCCCCCTTTGGCTAAAGGACAACTATAATATAAGGAGGCTATGAGGGAGGTTATTCCGTAGTCAGTTCGCTCACTGTTGTAGGGATCTCGGAGCACCCAAGCAAGCAAGGGAGCTCAGTCGGGAGCAGGAACGAGGGAAGAGTTGAAAAAAAAAAAAAATGGCGTTGGGGACGAACAAATTGGGAAGGAGCGAGGGAAAACTTGGAAACGGAAAAGGGAGCAGAGCAGACTTTTTGGGGAAGCCGCGTTGGCGACAGGCAGAAGTCGCGTAGCTGCCACTAGGCTTCATCGGGTTAGGCAGTGGCCCTCGGTTATAGGTCACGTGGTGTGTGCTGATTAGGTACCTTCTGTTGGGTACGGGCTAGGTCTAGGTAATCAGCATACCTAGGTATCGAGTGGATAGAACTCCATATTCACCCCATTCATTGTATGTACTTCAAATTCAAGTCCCTTGACAACAAGTACTTGTTTCCTGAAGGCAGATGAGGTGCCGCAACACTAAAGTAACTCTGCTTTAGTTTCATGGATGTCATTCAAACCTTGCTCTACTACTCCGTAGTTCGGCAACCGATGTGTGAAGCCGTGGCGGGATACCAAGATGCTCCCCTTGGTTGAGCTGCCAGTCATGAGAACCAGTAAGTAAAATGATCGAGGCTAACTGAAGCTCTGCCTGCAGCTTGAAATTGTTCTGACACCGAACACCCAACAACCTACAATCTGCGAGATGCCGATGGAATTTCTTAATCTCTCTAGTGAGCTCCGTAATATTATCTATAGCCATGGATTGATTGATTGATTGAGTTCATAGACTAACCCAGCTGCCCTTGGCAGCTATGCAGCGCATGACTAAAATACAGATACAGTCACTCTTCAGAAGCGGGCAATTCCTGCGGAGGTTCCCAGGCAAACAGGTTACTCTGTAGAAACAGCTACTTGCCCGCGAGCTTCCATACTTGTAGCCTTCCTCTCAGTTCTGTATCTCTGCCTTGACAGGTCTTGCTTGGTCCTCCTCAACTTCTATCTACTAGATATACATTCGTATGCTAGTGATATTGGAGTACTGTGGGTGGGACTGCCCCGGAATTGATTTCAGAAGCCCTGTCCTTAAGATCATTTTTGCTGTTTGCACTGCCATTGATGGGTTGCAAAGTATGCGCTTGATGTCGTTCTTCAGCTCAGTTTCAGCATTCCAGGAGGATGTGTCGTACAGTCTGCAAGCCATGTCCACATTGGCAATTTGTTGGTCTCAGCCTTGTTGATGGGGTGGAGGTATATGCATGCAGGTCAACCTTTCCTATGCATAGCTGTATGATCGCGGAGCTGATCACTCTGTGTGTTCTTCTGTGTGTGCCAAGAATTTCTTTCCCTGATTGAACTCCAAGCCTGAGGAGATCTTTACATGTTTTG
>NW_001813976.1:1631354-1632514 GCF_000149585.1 Histoplasma mississippiense | reverse complement strand
GGGAAAAGTTAGAATATTGGGAGTGGTCTCTACAAGTATATAATATGTAGTGAGAGTTGAATTCCCAACCTTAAGTTAAGGACCCCTCATTGATGAATGTATATCATAGCCAAGCCTCCGCCGTCTTCTCATGCTGCGACAGTGTCATTGGGTAAATATTTGATAGCCCCACTCACTCTTCCCATGCTGAAGTGAAATGCGCCTTTCCAAACCTCTCAGTATTCTGCCCATCCAGTCTGAACTGTTCCCAGTCAACCATTGCAACAATCAATCTGCTATGGTTCTGATTCTGATATGATAATATTACTCCAATGGAGATCCCCATGCGTGAAGGTTACTGTGGCATTATATCAGGGAGTTCAGAGTGAAAGGGCTCTATCAGAATGGAGTATGAATCTGCCGTTGGACATTGGCAGAGGAAAACAAACCAGTCATGAAATTTCTTGACAGAGTTGAAAAGGTCCTTGCTTCTGTCATGAACTAGTGATGATAGACAGATCTTAATCTTACAATCAGGCGAAGGGGCATTTATTACCTTATTATTAATGAGCTCTGTGAATCTTGTCCTGAGCCATCATTGTAGATTGAAGATGCTGCATGCAAAGTCTGAAGCTTTGAGCAAAAACATGGGTCTGTCTTGTCCATGTATCATTTCCATATATATATTGAAAGACCTCGCCTCTGTCAGAACGCCAGCCGTATAACTTATTAACCAGATTAGCATCAATCAAGAATGACAGTGTCAAATTAAAAGGCCAACAAACTCATTCTTTTATTCATGGTCAATTCATATTTCATATTTACAGCTTCTTCAAGTCAAGATAATTTCCCTCTTATCCTCTTTTAAAATCAAAAAAAAGTAAATAAATAAATAAAAAATAAAAAAAAATAAAGAGAGAGAGAGAGAGAGAGAGAGAGAGAGAGACACTAGACACTAAATAAGAAACATAAGAAATGACAAAGGACAGAGGACTGAAGCAGAGAGAGAAGAAGAAGAAGAAGCAAATAAATCATTAAACATGAGAGTTACTGATACCAATGCATGCAATTCCATCTCTCATTTCAATGTATAAAAGTGGACTTGTGAATAGTGATAGGTAAATAGATGCCTCTTTAATCGGTTCTTCTTTCTTTCTTTCTTTCTTTGATGGAAGGAGAAA
>NW_001813976.1:1628048-1630870 GCF_000149585.1 Histoplasma mississippiense | reverse complement strand
GGAGAGAGGAATGAAGAGAGAGAAAAGAGGCTAGAAAAGTTACATGAAAATACGCAATAGATAGATGCTTATTTTTTTCTTCTGTTTTTAATTAGGAAATGTGGAGGGAGATAGCAAAGGAAAAAAAAAAGAACAAGAAAAAAGAAAAGAAACTGGAAAATCCTCTTGAAACCCGCTGGATAGAAGGTAAGGAAAAGGTGAGAAAAGACGAACGAAGAAAACAGAGACGACTAAATAAACAATGACGTTAGCAAATGATAAAAGGCTCATCAGAATCAAGACATCACACAAATCAAGACAAATTATTAGTCCATTATGTGATTATGTTCTCCCCTCCAGACCTCCGCGTTTTCTTCTCAATTAAACACCCAGAGCTCCCTAGATCTCAACACATCTCAACACACCCTTGCATCTTCCATCCTTCTTCCCTTCTCCCCCGCTCACACGCCAACTTCCCCTTATAACTCCAACCTTCCGTCGCCCCGTTCCGCCCCCATTCATGCGCCTCCCTTCCTCCCTTATCATTATTATTGATAAAAATAAATATCATAGCTTCTTTCTTTTCTTTTCTTTTCTTTTCTTTTCTTTTTTTCAGACCTTCTCGCCATAAAAACGCTTCAGCCGCACGACAGCATCCTTGTAGTCGTCCTTTGTCTCAATCAGAGTCTTCTTGATATTCGCTAACGAGATGGCCGCGTTGGGCTCGTTGACCGTGCCCGACTCGTCCTTGCCCGCGCCGAGATTTTGAATCTTTTCGCACGCTTCCTTCACTTTTGTGAGTCCTAGCGTCGCCGACGAGCCTTTGAGGAAGTGGCCTAGTTGAGTGATTTCATTGAGGTCTTTTGTCTCGCTGTTTTTCGCACGGAAGAAGGGAAAGTTAGAGATTAGTTTTTGATTAAATAGAAATATAATAATAAATACTAAATAATAACGTCGTCATCGTCATCATCATTATTTTATTTGAAATTTGAAAACAATGCAAAAAGCGTTCTGTCATATCAAGAATATAGCTGGAAGGTGGTTGGTGGTTGGTGGGCATTGGGGGTTATGACGTCATCATGACCCTCCGCCCACTGGGTTGGGGTGAAAGAAAGGAGGGGGGCGGAAAAGTGGAAAAAAAAAAAAAGCGTCTTGCAACGGATCGACTTACATTGCGCTCTCCATCTTCACGATGGTAGTCTCTGCCTGATCGAAAACCCGCATACAAGGCCCTTGCTGAATTCACGCGATGGATCTTCGTCGTCCATCTCGAGGATTTGTTCGAAGGTTGTTTCTTCGACATGGTCACCCAATGAGGCCAGGTCGGGGGCTTTGTCGTTGGTGGTTGGCTGTGGCGGCGGCTGCGACTGCTGCAATCGTATATGTGGGCACTTGTTAGCGGAAATGCGCGGTCAAAAGAGGGCAAAATATGTGAGATGGGAGGGCCGAGAGTAACGAGGCCTCTAGGACTCGATCTGACATACCACATGTGTCGTTGCTGAAGGCGCCATGTTTGAGGATGAGAGGGGGTTTAGTCGAACGGACGAGTGGGTTTGGTAGGCCAGATATGGCATTTATTCGTTTTATCAAGGACTTCGCCTGATATACATAAAAAAAAAATAATAATGAAAAGAATCGAAAAAGTCTCCTTGAGCAGTGACCTATTTGAGAACCCACGATGAAGATGCCCTCACGGAGGGGAAATTGAAAGCAAAATTATATTGCGACCGTAGAAAATGTAGGTATAATGGTATTGATTTGGTATTGAATCGACGTTGCTTCGTGTGGATAGGTAGGTTGCGTGAGGGCGGGCACGTTCTCGGAGTTCTATCGGAAAGTGAAAACAGTGGGAGGACGAAAACTAGCTCCGTCGAACAATACGCGGCAGGAAGATATATATGTAGTATGCAAGGCAGAGAGCCGAAGTCGTCGAAGTGGAAGTTGGCGTTGAAAGTGTATCGTTTCTATTTCTTTGGGGGTAAGATTAGGTTGTCAGCGATGGAGAATAAGTTCGGCTGAGAACGAAAAAAGAAGCGCCTTGAGGTGATGGAATTTTCGTGGCGAAAACCAACAGCCCGAGAGGGGCAAGGGAGAGGGGAGGGCAAGTTCTAGAATCGCGGCGCCGAACTCTGACTGCCCACAACGATCGATCGCCGACAACAAAACCCCCAGCAGCAGAAGCTATCCGCGCTGTCTCAAACTTTCCAACCGCTTTTATACAGATGATCACGCGCTCTAATTACATCCCAGAATATCTTGTTCTGTTCGATCTCTGTTCCTTGCACAGGAGGTTTTTCTTCGTAGTTGGATTGCACTTTCGCTTTGGCGTCACCGCTTGGATTGAAGCGGCAAAACCATGGCGCATGCACCGATGTCCCTCATTGTATATAGCAGCCCTATGAAGCAAGGAATGGAAGATAGGAGACGCAGGGGAAAATTGAGGCAAGAAATAGGCAAAAAAGAAGAAGAAGAAGAAGAAGATGATGATGATGATGCTGATGATGATGAGAGAAGGAACAGGGGAACTAACAGCAAATCGTGTCCGGTTTCAAGCAAGGCCAGCAGCACCAAGCGGAGCAGCAAATCGAATTGATGCCAGGGAGGAAATAAAAAAAAAAAAATATGACACTATATTATGGAGAAATAAAGTGAGTCCACATTCGACAACCCGCAATGAAAGGTGGGTTCCTCGTTTGTTGGGCGAAGGAATCTAAGCAATGATGGCTGGTTCGTGAGGTTGAGGTGGAAGTAGAGCATTGGTAGAGATCGGCGGCGGGTGAAGGTTTTTATAACGAACCCTGAAGTATGAGAAGAGACGGCGATGGCGATGGGGATGATGATTT
>NW_001813976.1:1626088-1627871 GCF_000149585.1 Histoplasma mississippiense | reverse complement strand
TTCAGAAAGGAGGGAAACATGAATAAACCGACAAC
The DNA here is from genome assembly GCF_000149585.1 of Histoplasma mississippiense. Taxonomy (NCBI): domain Eukaryota; kingdom Fungi; phylum Ascomycota; class Eurotiomycetes; order Onygenales; family Ajellomycetaceae; genus Histoplasma; species Histoplasma mississippiense. Next base: position 1,627,836 of record NW_001813976.1, on the reverse strand, counting down.
AAATCGGGCGCATAAGTGAGAAGAGAAGTATGTACGAACCTACCCTTTTTGCACCCTTCTTTTTATTATTATTATTATTATTATTATTATTATTATTATTATTATTATTATTATTATTATTATTATTATTATTATTTAGTCCGGACCACATCCACACAGTATAAAAAAAACAAGCACGTCAGAGGCAGAGAAGAGAGGAAAGAGAGTGGAGAAAGAGAGCAGAGAAGACACCATTACGGGGATTTTAGGGAAATCGTTGCGAGTTGTCTGGTGTAATGCGATACTAGTTATTACGGCGTGCCTCCAGATATCCACTTCCACCCTCCCTCTGTTTCCGTTCTTTCGGTCTGGATTGTATGGGGGTTGCTGCTGTTGTTCTCCGTAGACTCGAACCGGGTTGTTGGTTCTCCTCGTTTCAGGGCGAGGGATGTAACACTATTAGGAGTCTCATAATGTGCACTTTTCCAGTTGGTTAAGTTACCCTTGAAGAGAGCGCTCGGGCTTAGTATGTTTGAGTAACAATAATAACAAAGTTCCAGGGCCCGCCCATCCTTATTTAGCCCTGGGATCCCTGGGGGGCTAAGGCCCGATATCGTTGCTGCCCCTTATTTACTAGCACTGCTACTGGTACCGAACCTCCCCAGAGGGCCTGGCCAGGCTTACCCCAACGCACTAGTTCTCGCACAAGCCAATTTATTATTGTGCCTGGTGTTTCATGAAATCACAGAGCTACAACTCAAACAGACATTGACTCTCTGGTTCTCCGACAGATCCAGATGGGTGGGAAATCAATAAAAAGCAAGTAGCAAATCATTTGATTTCAGACAAAAAGGAATTATATCAGAGAAGTTTCGAACCCAGCGTGACTGTGGCCGCGCCCAGCAGCAATCACTCACTTTTGGTGGTTCGAACTTCTGGCGGCGGTGTTTCCCACATCCCTGAAAGGGTTCATCGCGCCGTTTCTGGCTTTCCACCTCTCACCTTTCAGCTCCCACCGCCATGTTGTTGATTTGTCTTTGTTCGTTTGTTCGTCCCAATTATGATAATTATTGGATCCGTTGTCTTCGACGAAAACACACATTGAATCTTTTTTTCTTTTTTCTCTAGTATTGTGAACACCCTTGTCACACCCCTCAACCCCACCAGTAGCACTGACCCAATACCCTGATCATGAAGGGTCCATCGGATCTGTGGTTGGGCAATTCCAAAAATAAAAAATAAAAAATAAAAATAAAGTAAAAAAATAAATAAATAAAAAAGGCGTTCTCTTCACTCGTTCATTCAATGCTTTTTTTAAAAAAATCATCGTCATCATCGACAGTTTTAATTGAAACCCTCTCCTCTCCTCCTCTCCTCCTTCCCACACACGAAGAGAAGCAAGCGCCTTGTATGGAGCACACTCCATGATTCATGATGGCATGCCATTGCCATCCACCCCCCGACCAACTGACGTAACAGAGCATGCATGCACAAGCGCCGATCACCAGCTCATCGCTGCTGACTGCGTCCATCCACGTTCTCGGCCAGGTGCTGTATGGTTGGCATAGTGGGGCACAAGAAATGGATGTTGCGCTGGGGGTTTATTGATTGAAAAGAAAAGTACTCCGTAGGGGGTGAAATCACAATAAAATGAGATATGTATATACATCTCCTGAAGAGATGGGGGAACAGGCCTGAGAGAGATTGTTTATTTTATTTTATTTTTATCTAGTCTGTTCTGAACATCTAGAACAGAGATACATAACTAC
>NW_001813976.1:1623098-1625938 GCF_000149585.1 Histoplasma mississippiense | reverse complement strand
AGTACGGAGTACTGGATCGTCACTCGATTTTCACTTTATTTTCGCTCTCAACTTTCACTTGGGACCTTTCGCCTTTTTCGTTTTTACTTCCGCAGATGTTATTTATGATTGTGGGTCTTTCCCTCTGATAGCTTGTGATGAAATGTGGAGGAGGAAATGTCGCCTGATCAAGAAGCCAACGGGTTCTAGGTATGCGTACTAGTACATACAGAATACATACTCATATATAGATAGATAGGCAGGCAGGTAGACAGTTTCCGAAAGAAAGTTCCTGGATTGCCCAGGGAAAAGAAACGCACATACACACACATTGTTGGATGAAAACGGGGCAACCCCCGCTAAATCCCTGGGGGGAAAATCCCCTATCATTATTTTTTGCTTTTTATTTTATTTTATTTTATTGCTTTTTCGGCCCTTATGCTTTTCTTTTCTTTTGTTTTGTTCAAAAGGCAAAAAAGGGAAGGGAGAAACAGCCATAGGGTGAAAAAGAGCCAACCTTCCGCATTCCGGCTGCTTCTGGTTGGTTGTTCAGGAAAATTCTAAGCATCCTCATCCTCCTCCCCGGTCCATGGGCCTAAAATATTATATGGAATGGACCAGAGCATGAAAAAATGGAGAGAAAGAAGTGAATTTAATATACTATTTCCTCGCTTCGTGGAGTTGTACCAAATCAGCAAGGACTCGAGAGTAGGCCTGAGGGGAGAGGAAATACTTCGGATCTATCATTCTCACTCTTCCATTTAAACGCGGAGTACGGAGTACCTACCTTCCATGTACGCTGGATGTGCTGTGCATGCTCCGCACCAGCAACGTAGGTAGTGGAGTTCTCACGTCTATGTCGTCATGTAGCGCTGGTGGTACCCCTGTTTCCTCTAGGTTGCTTGATGGCATCATCATTGCATGATCTGGCCTAGTACGGAGTACTATATGCGGGACGTCGCTAGTCGTATATAAAAAAAATCTGCCCCTGCCAACAGCCACAGCCCTTATATTTTCCCTCTTTCACTTGCTGTGCCTCAACTCACCTTCCCCCATATGGGCCACATCTGCGCATGTTATGTAGGGCCATTCTGCGGGAGAAGTGATAACATGATCAATAGTCTAATGCTGTCTGAGAGAATATGACGAATTGACAATAACATTATTGATGAGAGTGCTCATGAATATGCACAAGGACATCCGCCCAGTTCAGGTTCGCCGCGGAAAAACACTTGTCTTCCCCGCCTAGCATCATAGCAGGATTGCACATGAGTCCATCACCGTCAGTTTCTTAGAGCAAGCACCTTTTGTCTCTGTCTCTCTCTATCTCTCTGTTCTATTTGTTTTTCTTTTTATATATTTATTTTTTCGTCCTAACACGATTTGACCACCTTCTTCCCCCTTTCCTCTTTCTCCACCCATCAGCGCTTTCAGATGATAAGAACATCACCAAAACTAATGCTGCGATGGACCTATCATCAGGGAAAGCAAAAGCATAGACTGTCCGCCGTGACGGGATAAATAATAATAAATACAATGCAGGAGACGGAGTTTCTTCTTCTTCCCTTTTTTTTTTTTTTTTTTTTTTTCCTTAAAAAAAAATTTCTAATTCTCATCCGCCATCCAACACAAGGGGGACGGGGGAGCCCAGTCAGCCTCAGCCGCTCCTCTCTCTTCAAGTTTCTCTCCTGTGCTTAAGTCCCTCATATGATATATCCTATGCCCACTCTTCTGGTTACGATATAATATTGTTTCCCATTCCGCAGATCCCACAACCCCGGTTTCATTTGGATCGGGTTTGGGGTTGGTCTGGTTGGGCTGGGCTGGGCTAATAATCATAAATCTCCGCCAGAGTTGGACTTGCATGAGCTCTTTCCTTTTTCTTTGGTGGAGATGCGATGCGATGCGATGGGATGGGATGGGATGGGAGGGGAGAGGAGGGGAAGAAGTGAGAAAGGCCGTTTCCCTCACCGCATCCTCTATTCCTTTTCTTTCCTCACTCACGCCTAATGTTTTTTTTTTTTCTCCTTTTCTGTTGTGGTTGTGTGATTCTGATTTGCCAGCCCGCTTGCTGGGGTGTGATGGCGGTTTGGGGGGTTTGGTTGTTTTGGTTGTTTTGGGTTTCTTCGTTTCTCTTGGCTATGTAGTCATCTCATCAGTAATCCGGCCGGCGGGGGGGTTGATATCTTCCATTCCGCGCTAGAGGTTTTCCCAAAGCACAGTTTGAAAAATGGTTGGTTGCCAATGGTTTGAATGGCCCAGGCTTATTGTGCATGGCAATAGTGACAAACGGCATCGGATAGGAGAGTTCAGAGAAGTCTCACACACAACCCCCCACACCACCACCCACGCCCTGGTCCTGTTTTGTGTCGCGGGGTGAAGCGTATTTGCATGTCACCTTTGGGTAGCTAACTGCTTCTTCCCCCCTCCGCCAAAGCAAATTGCCCGGAAGAGAAAATAAAAATAGGGGAGAGAGAGTAGAATAAGGATATCATAAAAAATGGGAAAAGGAAGAAACATCAAGGATGAAGAAGTGAAGGCTAAGACGTCAAACCCCCCTCTCCTCCCCCCCCCAATTCCCCCCCCCTGAACCCCCTTCACTCGCTGACAAGGCGGAGGTTGGCGTGGATCGATTCCGTCACTGTGCAGAAAACCCGGATGACGTCAGCCAATGGTCGACCGACCGCTTATATAAGACTCCGGGTGGCTGGAGCTCCGGCCTTGGGCCTTGCTGCAGGGAGGCTGGCCTCGGCTGTTTCCAGCCTCCGGAGCAGGCTTGGCGTGCCGAGGTTGTTCCTACAGTGCTGCGCAATAAATTGTGAAACCATTGAGACCTTGTGTCAAAATCCACTAGTCCCAAA
>NW_001813976.1:1613614-1622660 GCF_000149585.1 Histoplasma mississippiense | reverse complement strand
GAAGATCGATAGATATATCTATATCTATATTCACCCTTGCTCAACGCATAGGGTTGGGGGATTAGGAATTGAATCTCACATATTGTTTGCAAAACTCTTCTTTTCCCCCCATTTCTGCACGGAGTACTATCATTCCAGATTGAACACATCTACAGTCGCCCTCATAACCGCAGTAACATGAGTTGCATTTCAAAACTTGTCCGTTGTCCAGATCCAGATAGGAACAAAGAGACCTTCTATTGCATTCTCTCCAAGCCATTACAGAATTTTTTTATACTTATTGATTAAAACACCAGGTGCTTCGCCAATCAACTCTGTTCTTAAGAGAACTTTTCTCCAGTATTGGTTCTAGCTAGCTAGCTAGCTAGCTAGCTACAAACAAACAAAAATCTCTTCGCTGTCACTTGAGAATATCCGAAAGTTTACCGGTTATCTCTATGAGATCAGGCGCTTTTGTACAGCAGAAACCGTAGTAGGAGGCACACCTCTCTCATTCCTATTTGATATTCCATCACTCTCCATGCCTGTTTAAAAATCTTTTGCGAGAAAGGAAAAACCTGGATAGGAGAAGCCTGACTGATGTCCTTTCAAGGCTTAAAACTTTTCTGAGATGTCATGATGCTTGGACGATGGAAGTTGGAACTTGTTGCTCTGTGAATGAAGAAGACATGGGTTTCCCTCACTGAAGTATACATATATATATATATATATATATTTTCTTTCAGTCCAAAAAAATTGCCCTCTCACACACCCACGCACCCACTTTCTTTACTTGGAACCTGGTAATAATAAGGCAGAAATGAAAGCAAAACGAGGAGGGAAGGAGAAAAACGGGAATATATTTTTCTTTTCTTTTCTTTTGAAAAGAAGAAAAAAAGATTAAAGGGGGGAACAATAAAAAAAATAATAAAGAAAATAGAAAACACAGCGAGCCCCTTTCTGAATTGAATTAGTTAGTTGAAAAAAGAAAAAAGGAACGTGAACTTTTTGAAGGATGAGAGCAACAATCGCTCTGTTCTTTTTAATAGATTTGCTTTTTACCCCTATTGTGCCACTCTGCTCTTCCCACACCGAACTACACTTCGTTCGTGTGTTTCACGGGGCCCCGAAAAGGGGGGCCAAAAAAAAAAGGGAGGTCCGGAAGAGGGAAAAGAGAAATGAATTGGAAATGCAAATGGAAATGCAAAATGATCATCAAGAGATGTATCAAAAAATCATAAAACGTGGTGGATATTATCTTTCCAACCCCTCCCTCCCCTAACCCAAACCAGCAGAACAAACCAAGATCCTTTCTATCTATTTTTTCATGAATTTGACGGTGATTGCGATTTTCCCTTCTTTTCTGGTACCTGAATAAACTATACTTCGCCCCAGTCCCCCCTTTTTTTTTTCTTACACAAGGAAAACCTCAGCCCTCCTTCCCGTCCATCTCCATCTCCTTCTCCGCCAACGCCTCCTTCTCCGCAGCAGAAAGGTCTAACAGCGGCTTATTCTCGCCGGACTTGAGATTCCTATGGAAGGCACGGATGATACTATCGCATCATCAACCGCAATGGGCTGATATCTGCCAGCAGCTTAATGCTGGCCGTGCACTCCTTGTACTGTGCATCGGTCATCTCGATATTCAGCTGCTGCGCGCGCGACTTGATGGCGTTCCAGCCCGTCAGGCGCGAGGCGAAGTGCACGTAGCGGGTCATACCAAAGTCGGCTGGGTTGATGATCTCGTATGTGCTGGGGTTGTTGAGGATGGCCTTGGCGTGGATACCGGCCTTGTGCGTGAAAGCGCAGAAGCCCGTGATGTAGTTATTGAAGGGGATGTTGACCTGCACCGCTTCGGCGACCAGGTCCTCGATATCCTTGATCTTCTCGAGCTTGTATTTGCTTTTGACGTAGTCTCGGTCTGCGGCAATCATGCGCGCCATGAGGCCGCCGAGAGGTGTGATGCCATTGCGCTCGCCGATTCCGAGGACGGAAGTGTCGACGTGCGTGGCGCCGGCTTCAAGGGCGCAGTAAGCGTTGGCGATGGCGCAGCCCGTGTCGTTGTGGAGATGGATTTCGATGTCGCAATTGACAACGCCGCGTAAGACGCGGACAAGTTCGTAGACTTGTCGGGGTGAGGCGCAGCCGACGGTATCTGCGATGCCGACGCGGTTGACGCCCACTTGGTCCACGGCGGAGTAGATGGAAAGGAGATCGACGAGGTCTGATCGGAATGAGTCTTCACTCGAGAATCTGATCTCAATGCCCTTGGACTTGACGAATTCGATGACTTCAATCGCAGTATCCTTGATGTAGGTCATATCCTTTCCGTGGGAGTGTTCACGGAGATATGATGAAGTGCCAATGACAACGTCGCTATTGATGTAGTGTCAGAGGGATGCCTGCGTACAAGAGCGTATTTTGAAGGGGGATGGGATGGGATGCTTACACTCCATCAACGCCAGTCTCGACAGCTACGCGGGCATCATCCATATGGCATCGGATATGCGTGAGAATCTACCATGGATTCGAGGATTAGTTCTAGATTCGCAGGCCCAAGTAACTGTTCTGCGAAGTATTTATGTATGCCACATACCTTTGCCTTCAATCCAAGCTTGCAAATGGCTTCACAGTCCTTCCTCGATTGTTCCGAAGCACATGGACTGGTAAGTTCGATCTACCGCATCAATTGCGATTAGTATGATATAGTCATAATAAGAATAAGACTACCGAGACAACCAGGGAGTGTAGCATCCGGAAAAAAAAAAAAAAAAAAAAGAGGCCTTAAAAATTTTGAAGGATAATGAATGACTCACATAATCTACACCAAAATCATCCAAGGCCTTCGCAATCTCAATCTTCTTCTCCGTATCAAAGAAGGCATTCGCAAACTGCTCGCCCTCACGTAGAGTACTCTCGATAATCTTAAATCTCGATACATTGCTCAGGAAGTCTGTAATTCCGGCATTGTGGCCGTATGGATTCCGTGAGGCATGTGGGTGCGGGTTTTGGCGTGTCTGCACGGCAGTGAAGCCGTCCTTGGATACCATTCCTTGAGGAGGTCAGCAAGATATGTCCGCGTTTAGAAGTATACAATTCCCTTTTTTCTTCTTTGAAAGGGAGGGCCTTACCGGTCCCATTGACCTGGCGATTGGTCTGGCGATTGGTGTGGCCGTTGGTGTGGCCGCCATTTGTGTGGCCGTTTGTGTCCGACGCTCCTGAACAGGTGCACATGGCGACGGATTTGGCGGGGTTTGATGAGTGCGGAGGGGAGGGAGAAGGACGGAATAATAGCGACCAATACAGTCCTGGGTAGATTCTAAAGATCTAGGAATTGTAGCGAGGGAAGGGGTCTAAGATTAAGTAGAAAGAAAGTATGGAGAACAGGTTTGATGTGGATGGGAAGCAGAAATCGACGGGGAGACGGTTGTGAGGGACAGAACAACTCGATTTCGATGACTCGTCTGAAGGGGGAAAAAAAAGCACAAGGAAAGAAACATCAAAAATACGGTAATTACGGAGGCAAAACTGGGGAAATGTGGCGGAGATTCAAAGATTTTGTATGGCAATTCCCAAGCAAGTTACCAAACCATTACCGCCTGTCAAACTTTCGACATCTTTGGTCCACCCGCGTGACTTTTTCTGTCGCTAATCTCGTACCAACAAGAACGTCTTAAATGACTTCAATGTCACCAAGGAGTAGGAATATACCCAGCATCGGAAAGTCCCGCAAGATGTCCTTGTGCCCCGAGTGGGATTGTTGGCTTGTAAATGAGATTTTCTTTCGCCTTTACCTCACCTTTTACATCCCAATAATGGCTGATCACAATAAACGCACGCCACCGTGCACCGCCGATTTCCTCACCCCCACAACGAAGTTACATGCGGGAATGACGAGAAATACACCAAAGCAACTAATTGTCAGTCCATGAATAATTCCCATGTGAGAAAGAACGTGTCGTCTAATCATACATCAAAAGTACTGTACATGTACTGTGCACTCATTTCGGGATGTTCGAAATAGCACAGAGGAAAAACCAAACCAAAGCAAAAGGGATGGACAACTGTGGAACAACTAGTGGTTAATTTGAACCTGGGAGGCCCCGAAGGGTAGAATTCAAAAAAAGAGAGCCAAGGCAGGAAGGTGTATATTTTCACCTCCAGCTCTTCATCCGCGTCAATCCCTCCCTGAACACATTCCCTCTGGCTCTCTCAGACTCATTGAAAATTTCAGCATCACTCCTGATCTTCCCACCCCGTGGGTCATCCGTGTATGTGTATTGTTCGCCGTCGTCCAATTCACCCAGCCTGACGCTTGCGGCACCAGCAGCACCACGATCACGTCGTCTCCCTCGCCCGCCGCCTAACCTTTCAATCCTGGATTTCCCGCCGCCATACCCTTTGCCCCTGGATCCCATAATATTCCCTAACCCGATACGTCTGTTCTTTTTCATGCCAAAATACAGCCCAAGCAAGACGACGAAAATCACACCCAGAGCAACCGGCAATCCAATCATGAGGCCCAGCTTGTTGGGGACGGCCGTGGGCGGTGGCGGTGGGTAGTGCTTGCCAGGCTTATTGGTGAGGGAAATTATGGGCCCCGCAACTGTCTTTGCTCTCTCCTTTGATGCAGGGTCGTACTCGACAAGATATACGGATAGGTTATTGCGCAATTCGCCGTGCAGCCAGGCCTTGTCCATTTGTATCGTGACGAAGCCATAGCTGTTTTCTGTGCGGTCGGATGTGTAGGCGGAGACACCTTCATTCTCGCTCGAGTTGGCATAATTTAGCCCGATGGTGATGGTGGAGTTTCCCGGGAAGAGGTCCGAGTCCCAAGTAACTATTTATATTTATTAAATGGTTAAACAATAGTCTTGTGTCGCCCCGCACGTATAGCCCTCCCCGACTCCACTTGGTAAATTTTCTCTACATCACGGAGAGGGTCTTCTTTTGCATACCATAGTATATTTGCTCCGTAAGCACTTCAGATTCATTCTTAGGCAGACAGAATGGATACTTCGAGTCACGCCCTACGTGGCATTCGGGCGGATATACGCCGTTTCCATCTGAAGGCGCATCCGCTGGCGCACGGGCTGTGACTATATATGTATGTACATGCGTGGGAACGTGGTATAAGCATCTTCGCCTCTTTGTTCTTTGATCGTGTCTGCCAAAGTACGCGTCCTCTCTTATATATAAATAGAAAGGAATCAGACGGGGCTACAACGACGAACCTAGATTACTCTGCATATTTGACCGCAGAACATTTGCGCCCACCCCGTTTTGCCCTAGTGCAGCGCCAATAGTGCAGATGAGGGTGCCCTGAAACCAGCGCATTGTACCTTTTTGTGCTCTTGCCCAGATCGCAGTTGGTTGGTGAAAAAGTAGACGCGGTCGGGGAATAAACTAGTCAACTAGAATGGAAATTCGCCAGAGCAAAAAGTGAAGTGAAGGGACGGCCAGCACCCGTTGATGGCGATATCTGTAAGAGAGGGGTTGAAGTGAAGAAGATCAGCAAAGAACAGGTCGTCGGCGAACGCATGGATTGTTGAATGTTGCTCTGGCGAGGTTACACTCCGGATTGCCCTTGCCTGGCTCCCTGCTAGGCCGCGGGTTCAGGGGTTGGGTTGGTTTCGGCTGTGCCTCGAGATAAATATTATTTACGCGCCAGCCCTTGCCCGGCCCGCGTTTCACTTCCAGAGCAGGAAACTGCCATTGGATGCCATTGGATGCCATTGGATGCCGCGGTTATCCCAATCCACAGTACAGATAGTGAGGTTAGCGTGTCAGAGCAGAGAGTGTTGCGAAATATTTATCTGGAAATCTCAATACCAAGGCCTCAAATACTTCCACTCCGCGTTGGAGGAGGGAGGTATCAAGGTATTTTGGGTTGGCCGATTCAAGGTTGGTAAGGAACAATTAGTTGGTATTTATTTCTAGCGCATGCAAGCTTCGGCTTTGGTCCTTGAATCCCCTTACTTGAAGTCAATCACAACGTTCCCGAGCTTAAATATGGCCGGGAAGAGAAATATTATCATTTTGGCGAATATCGCCTGATATATCGGAAGCAAGGTTATCAGTATCAATACTAATATCTATCTACCGCTCCAATGCTCAATTTCGTGGAGGAGAAAGAGTACTCGCAAGGCGAAAACAGGTACCACGAGGGGACCACAAGGAAATCTGCAATTGCAATGCAAGATTTATTTCAAGCCATTGCTCCAAGTTTAAGCCTCAGAGGCGATAATTGTGGCATCATGACCTTTTAAAAATGACCGTTTCCCTCCCAATGCAGGCTTTGTGACAACGCAGGACCCGGTCATCTAAATCTCTTCTCCACTGTTGAATAGGCCTGCTGGCCGCAGCCGACCTCTTGTATCAAGAGCCTGATATTCAGTTGCCCCAGAGATCCGACATATCAAAGTCTCCCCTCTCCGCTCCTGTCTCCTCGATGGTATAGGAATGTCATAGCAGTTATCGAATCCATCAGTGGTTGCAAGCAGCATGCTAGTTGACAATCAGAAGAAACTGTCCCACGGGTGCCATCTCCCGAGTCCCAGAATATCTCTCTAAGCACAGACCAAGCTTCTTGTTTGCACACCTAACCCCCCTTTAAAAAATGAATGTTGATACCTCCTATTTAACATTCAAAACATCGAGAATCTCCCTGGTTTTGGGAAATTTTGCTATTTTCTAGCTATGTCTTGGTGCATTTTCCATTGTTAATGGGGGTAGACGGGAAGATATGGATCGCCGCCATATATTCAATTGCGTCTGCCATGCGGACAGATGAAAGAATTTCAACATGTCAGCTCTGATAAAATGACTATGACGGCTCATAAGCTGGAAAATCGAATACTCCATCTGATGATCTCTGTTACATATCCTTGCAAATCCCCTACTTGACAAATATATATTGGGCCTCCAGACTGCAGAGTATGTTGGCATATCAAAGCCGCACTTATGTGAATAGACCGGAAAGATCCATGTTAGATACCTGACGGTGGCGGTGCTTCACCATACCCCCTTAGGCCCGACGAACGATGAAATATTGAAACTATCTCCTTGTCAGTATTTGGGTTATTGAGTTAGTTACTCTTTTCTGTGCAGTGGGTTGAGGCCGAGCTGGCCTTGACCCTCGACATCGCGATTTTCGGGGATTTTTACCAGGTCTCTAACGGGCTCCTGGTCGTCTCAGGTTGGAGGCTTGGATTTCGATGGCCATTGACTGATCGCAGGATGTCTCTGGATCGGGCGGATTCTGCCGATGAAACTCTCCCTTGAACTAACTTCCGCCACCTCAAATCAACACTTGCATCTCACAGCAACAGGGCCCATAGATCCACAAGAGATCAATAACCGATGTGTTCTCCCGCTGGCTACCTTCAGTCTTGTGATATCTCTTCTGGCTTTAAATTAGAAAATCTGACTCTGTACCCCTATTTACTGGACACAGCCATATCTCAATTCGAGATCATATGCGGATAGTAACGGGAGTTACATTCGACCGAGGCTGTGCTGCCCGAGCCGATTTCGTTGCCCGACGATGGCTTTATACTAGCATATGAACACCTGGTATCTGTGGCACCTGGTTTCAAATGGCTGACGCGCTCAGCGTCCGCATGTTAGGATTGCCGTTGGCGGGCAAAAAAAAAAAAAAAAAAAGAAAAAAAGAAAAAAGAAAAAAAGCAACGCTATTCTGGGAGAATACGGGTTGGAGGCTTTTTGAGGCTTCGGGACTTGAATAGCTTTGCATAACTTAACGCACGATGTATACATATCTCAAACTGGTACGTTCGATTAATATATATATCTATATGTATTATACTGGCCGATGGTACCCATACTCTCTCTCTGATTAGAAGGTGGAGACAAGCGAGTGGACTGTTATGTGCCAATTGAGTTAGTAAAAGCCATGCCAACGGGATAAAATGAGATCTTGGGGGGAAAAAAATCATATCAGGCACAGAACGTAACAAATTCACCCCAAGCGTGGACTTAACGGGCTAGTTCGTCGCCTTGTCCGGCCCCTTATTCTGACATTAATGTACGTTCCTCAATAAGGAGACAGATGAATGGTTTTGTTATACCTATGCCACAACATTCATATAATGGTTTCAGATACGAACAGGAAAGACAATCGATGAGGTCAAGTGGGACTTTCAATTTTTATTCCCTCCAATCCAGCACCTGGTAGTAAACAAAAAATTCAGCAAAAATGTCCACAGGTATAAGTGCTTGTCAAACAATCGGATATTTGATTTGGGCTTGTCGCACATAGAGGCGTACTGCGACATACCCAAAAGAATGGAGCTCTGTATCCATTTGGGAGCTTATAGACAAATCATTGCTATAGGGAATATAGAATATTTCCCTGTCCAAAATTGGATAGACTAAAGAAACCCCTCCTTTGTCGTCTGAAAGAGTAGTGTCATGGTCCAGACGAAGATGTGACTATTTACAAGGAAAATAGAGTGAGCGAACGCGAACACACCAGTATAAACTTCAATGGATAACAAAAGCTTAGGCATAACTCGTTCATTCACGCTGCTTAACAAAATTTTGGGGTATTTGAAATGAGACTTGAGCTTTCCTCCACTATTTCTTACCTCCTTCCTTTGCTGCAGCCGAGACTCTGCGTGCGATTTTCCAGGTTACACCCGCCAACGGCTGCAGGTCGAGGAACACATATACGTACAGCAGCCAGAAGGGAGCCTACCGATAGGTAGGAATAGCAAGTAGGACCGCAAGCAGGGGAGCCGTTAGGATGCCATCCAGTCGTCATACCTTTGAAAAAGCCTGGTCTATATTAGTTGATGTAAGGGAATACAGAAACTTGAAAAACTCCGCCAAAGAGTACAACAAAGCTCGGGTACAGACAGAACCTGATCAGGGTGTTAGAAATGCAGAATTTTAAAAATGTGAAAAGGAAGTTGCAGAGAAAGCAATTTCCTGAGTAAATTAAGCTTATTAACGGGTAAGGAAGTTCATAGACAGCAGCGCAAGCAATTAGGTTGCATTCCTGACTTCTAGGAAAGATATCATTGTCGATCCTCATGAAAAGAAA
>NW_001813976.1:1604727-1612048 GCF_000149585.1 Histoplasma mississippiense | reverse complement strand
TTCGATCGCAAGCAAAGCCATTTGTTTTTCGTCACTTTCAAACCGGGGATTTCCAATGTATCAATACGATTAAAGAGTGTCCCAATGAGCAGCAGCTTTTATGCGATTATCGATGATGGGAATTCGTGTGTCTCACAAAAACGGAATCAATAGCAAGGGTGACGCATTGGAGAAAGCTAACACAAGGGCGAGTTCCATTGGGAAGTCCTTTAGATAACAGGTTGTTATTATTCGATAATTTCATTGACGAATGTAGCCTTAACAACACAGGTTCAAGACTCTACATTTCAGAACGGGACGAACAGCCTGAGGCTCCAAAAAATGTATGAGCTGGTAATAACATACCCATCCAATGCATCTTCTCGGTTCTTCAAGAGGGCTCACTTGAATCCGTGACAATGGTTAGGCACTGCCGTGGCGCGGGCACCTGCAGGAGGAAACCGAAAATTCAAAAATTTGGCAATAATGAGTCTAACTTACGCAGCGCCCTTCGATAGGGGATTTTGGCCCTAGCTACTTGGACATAAGGGTAAACCCAGTCGCACATGACATTACTCTTTAATGCATCAATCAGAAGGACTTACCGTAGACCACACAACATTAGAGGGATTAATTTTCGCGTCCGACCCTTCTTTCAGGGTCTTTTTTTGCTTTTCTTTCCATTTTATTCTTCCTTTTTGAGCGGGAAGAGGTAAGCTCCGGGGAGGCTGCAGGATGTTTGCTACCCAGGCGGTTCTCGAACGACAGGTATAAAGCCTACCCATAATCCGGTGTAAACCGCATATTCTCCTTCCAAAACAGACATCACAGAAAAAGTTTGAGTGAGCCTAAGGAAGTCCACGAAGAAATCCCGCCACGTTAAACGATTAAAAGTTTATGGTCATTTTGTTTCCCGGAAGCGCTTGATCATCTAAAAGGATGGCTGTTGGCCCTCGCGTGTCCAAGGAGGACTTTATGCATGCGTTGGGTCTCGATGCGAATAACCCTCAACATGAACCTTTTTATCGAGCAATGAGAGTAAGTTTTTCACAACTTGTCAGAGGATTTTCATGACTAGGAAAGATCGTTCCGAGACGCACAGGATAGTGGTCTCGGAGTCTCTACTAACCAACATCCATAGGATGAAGCCATTGTTGTGTACAACATATTGAACCAGGACAATTCAAACCTACTTGAAAACCTGAGAAACGACCCTTCAATCCGACCACCGTTTTTTTGGCACCACATCCGACCAGAGAGACAACGATGGGGAATTCTAGAAATTTGGCGAAACTCCAAACCGGTCACACGAGCGTGGTTCGACCGCGGTATTACAGACGGAGAATATGGGCCCAACTGGGTAACAGGGTGGCTGTTGTACAGCGTGTTCCGTTCTCGAGACGTTCGAAATAATCGTAATCGCCGGAAAGGCGAAGACGGAGGGTCTGGGAATTCGGGTGGTACCCAATCCCCGTTCACCTTGTTGACATTGTTTCCCGCATTCAAAAACTGATAGACAATTTTTGCCATTAGGTCAGGGACAGCCGAAGAATGGCCGAAGTGCTACCACTGGCAGTGAAAGACAAAATGGGGGATATTATGACCCCGTCCGGAACGGCACGCACTGATGTATGGCATTTAAATTGCACAACGGTTTCGACTCCGAATGCTTTGGTTGCTGGGCGACATATTCGCAGTTTCCCGGCGGCAATCTGAATTTCATTCGTAAATCTGTTGGCTTAATTTTCCTTGAATCTTTGCCCGGAAGCTTATTTATTCAGTTTGTTAGCCATCCTCCAATTTTCTGAGTGTATTTTCCCTCTCACCATAATTGGTGGGTCTAGCCCAGACAATCATATCTGGCGGCAGAGATTTTATTTTTATATTAAGGCGTTTTCTTTCTCTCCCCACTGGGGCATTTGAAATAATCAAAAGTTGATCTGTCAATCGTCTCGTTTCCTTCAGTGTAATTTCCGTCCAAGTGCTGGCCTATAAATAAAAAAACAAAAATCAGGTGCGTCAAAGCTTTTAGTTATAGAGCGAGGGCTTAGGCTCGGTTAGCTAACATATGATTCGAAAACTAGGAGAGGGTTTTTCAGGCTCTCGTGAGCTGAAGGCTCATCTATAGGCGTGGCATTGGGCAAGATCTACCGTTGGTATGACGTCCCAAGAGTATATCAATCTCACTCTTTATGTTTGCCAATTATCAAATTATGGTGAAGGAGTAACTTCAATTCCCCAGATGAAGCACATATCTTCCGAGCTTTTGGACAAGAGCTGGTGATGTAATTGTTCGATCAATCTTTGTGTCAGAGTTCTCCCAATGGCTCATCCGATAAAAATTTCCACTTCGTCAGCTGGTTCTTCCCCAGTCTCATTGTGGGAATATTTCTGTTATCTTCTGTCCCCTTTATCCGCTTTTGGGATTGTGTCATTTTACCTTTGAAAGAATCTCTTTTCTCGTTGGCGTTTTGTATTTCATCGGACAAGAAGACTAGAGGCCCCTCAGTGGGCAGTGAGAGATGGCGGGGTATGAAAGGCACAATGTGCTTTCTCAATATCTTGACCACTTGTTAGTATCAATCAACTAAAAAAATCCCAGAAATACCTAAATCCCTACATATGTTTGGTATTCCTTCCCATGCCACTCTGCTTCAATCATCATGTAGTCGAAGGAACTTATCGGATATCCAGATTAATAGTAATATCATGCGAGAAGAGGGAGTACCATGATGCTACGATTATAGCCGTGTCATCACAACTCGCCGACTCGTAGAGTCCATGCGATCGAAGGCGGACCCGATATGCTGGCTGACTTCCAGGAAATTTTGTATGGATTAGCAAGGGATCCCTAGTCGGTGATCTGATAGGAGGGATGGAATGACGTCAATTTCTGGGGCCTGAAGACATCATAAGATACTCAAATAACAGGGGAAGAAGATTTCGTCAAAGATACGGAAGATATATCAATATCGAACCCTGTTTGGCGCGCGTACTTGAATGACGACTTTCACTGTCATCGAGGTTGTTTCTCCTGTGGATAACGGGGGTGGTCAGTTTTGGTGGCAACAGACGGCGCTATTTAAGTGGACCTTCCCCCTGGGCCGACGTCCACGAAGGGAGCGTATGACATCCCCTGGGATGGTCTCTCTCGTGTCGGGTTGATTCTAAACCAACCTCACGGCTCAGTTTCGCAAGCGGCTTTAGTACCTTTCAATCAGTTCACCTTCCCCATCACCAGAGGATTCTGAAAGGTGCACCCACCCCCCCAACCCAATCGCGCGAGAAGTCAAGCAGGGGTCAATGAAATCGTACTGATGTCCCATCCCATGATTCAGAGTTGATATAGAGTACATAAATGTGAATTGCTCTTTCCACTTCTCTTTTTAGCAATCGTCATGCTTGTCATATTTCTTTGGGAGAGACAAGACGCACAAAGAGCCAGTGAAATCCAGGGCAGTTGAGACATATAGCGATGCATCAATTGGATGTTGTACAATTATGCCAATCCATTCAATTGGTCTTGACTCGTGGGAAATGTGTTTTGTATAGAACTCTTAAAGGGAAAAGGTAATTTAAATCTTGGGTAGTTCCTATTGCCTCTTTTTATACGATGTTGGACGCCTCACTATAAAAGCATCGGAAATCAAATATCCCCCGCTCCCCAAGTGAAAGACTCGATGTAAGGGTTTTGTTGCTAACATCTGTAGGCAGTTATCTGCACCCCCAAACCTTTACACTCTTCTAGAAATCACAGTCAATCGTGAGAAATTTATTTTCTTTCTGTCCCCATTATTTATCCAAAAATATCAACAATATGTCTAACATTATCGGTATTATGAGCTTAATCAAAATCGTTCCCTTAAATTATTCGCAATATCCCTTTTACCAGGGGAGCCGGTTCAGCCAGGGAAGAAAAATGTAAGCAGAGGACAAAACGAAAGAATAAAATAAAATAAAAATCTAACAGCTCTACCACCAGACTTTGCCCGATGCATTTCAACAAAAATCGCGAGGTAAACATGCCACATAGAAATGGCTTTAATGAAAAGAATAGTTCGATCACAATCCGGTATGCTCGTTAGTTCGCTTGCTGGAAATCATTAAATTTCATCCCTAACTAGACCCTCTCAATGAGTGGAGACGTAGTTTTGTTATTAAAAAAAAAAAAAAAAAAAAAAAAAAAAAAAAAAAAAACCCAGATGGGTAACCGTGAATCGAGTATAACATAAGCCATTGTAGCTTGAAACCTAACAGATTTCATTTCGGAGAGAGCTTTCCTTCACGTTTTATTTTGGTCGCTAAGTAGCAACTCCCCTTGAAATCTCTCCTGGAACCCGGTCCTTGCCTCTCAATTAAAAAGTAAAAGAATGAGCCACTGCTCAATAAGGTCGTAACAACATATAATTCCCACGTGCATTCACGCGGAAGAAACCATTATGAGACGTTGAGCGGACAGGAGAGATACATAAACAAGATAGCCGACTGAAGTGGTGATATTCCATCGGTGTTGTACAGTACAGCTTCAGTGAAGATATATATAGAAATATCAGAACGAAGCAAAAGAGAATCTATGGGGAATCGTTTCATTTCGTTATTTTCGGGTCATCGGGTGTGGTTATATTCGTGTGCTCGCGTGATTGGGAATCATCGTAGACAGTTCTGTATTACCTGTCCAGCGTGTTTTCACCATAATCATTTGGTTAGAAACCATAAAGTCATAAAGTCGTAAGTTCTGTGCAGGCCGATTCTTCTTGTTCTTTTCTTTTCTTTTCTTTTTTCCATCTCTTCCTCTTTTGTCGTCTCTCGGAAGAAATTTGGGGGGGGGGGGATTGGGTTTCATCAGGGCGGGTGCGAGGTATATGCTTTCTATAGTCAGGCCGCGTTCTTATTGACGAATCACGATACTCGTCAAGGGTGTCGAAGAGCAGACCTTGGTCAACCGGGATCGATAGGTTTGAAACAAAACTAGAGGCTCTGGTGGCCGTATGCGAGTGTTCTCGTTGGAGCGGCAGGTTGGCGCTCACGACCTAGTCGACCTCCCTCGTGGCTCTCAGGGCTGCTACCCCCACTTCGGCTTCCACTACTGGTTGACGCATCGATATCATCGCGAAAACGACCACGTCGTCCTGTGCCAATAGCAACTGGAATGCCCTGCACAATCCCTCCATGGTCGTGACCTGCAGGATACATCCCATCGTTGACAGAGAAATTCCGGCAGATCAGATAGGCGCGCATAGCCGCGCTTTCTCTGGCGAGGGATTCCGTTTCGCAATATACATCCGTCTGATACTCGCGATTATTGACGCGCACAATGCAGCCGTACCCGGCCGCACAGGGATATGATTCGTAGAGGGGTTCTGGCCAGCGACGGCGGCGGCAAAGACCTGTGACAGAAAATATGTTATTGGCTGTGGAACGTCATATGTTGGCTTGACGTGTGAATTTCGGCCTGACGCCTGCTATTTTTTAATTTTTAAACAAAAAGAAAACAAGTAGTTAACAATGACGATCTTTCGATCCCCGCGGATGCCAGTGTTGAAAATACTGGGGTATAAAGTTTATCATGCCCATAACCCTGAATTAATAATGGTGAATGCGAAAGGAAAAGACAACACGGATACTTGGGGATTTCCAGTTGGCCTCTGACTGAAGACACAGGCACATGGCCAAAGAAAGA
This sequence comes from Histoplasma mississippiense, assembly GCF_000149585.1. Lineage (NCBI taxonomy): Eukaryota > Fungi > Ascomycota > Eurotiomycetes > Onygenales > Ajellomycetaceae > Histoplasma > Histoplasma mississippiense. Next base: position 1,606,389 of record NW_001813976.1, on the reverse strand, counting down.
AAAAAAAAAGCAAGCATCACTAAATTATCCACGGGACATGCCATAATGATTCGTGAAAATAAAAAAAATTGATATGTTGGGCTATTTTTTGTTGTCTTTTCCATTTTGGCTCAAGCTGCCACAATCTATCCCAGGGATATTTAGGGCAACATACTCGCAAGGTACAGAATGTAATACATTTCGATCGTGAAAATCCCGACCCAGCAGGATCTATGCTGCTCGGCTGGACAGATTGTCGAATTTGGTACCCGACAATTCAGGCTGAAGGTGCCTAAGGGAGGTCGTTAAGTTGCAGAATGAACTTTAAGGAGAATGAGAAGCTTGATGCCCAACAACGCCACTAAATTCCAACCGTCTAAGACTCTCCAAGTGTGGTGGACAAACAGGCTGTTGGCAGATTGGCAAATAAACCGGGAGGTACCTATAGATTAATAAAAGAATAGCAGGCAATTCTTGAAAATGTGAGATACCGAAAAAAAAATAAATAAATAAAAAAAGGTTGCTCTGGCCGATGCCTCGAATGAGAAAACCAGCCATTGTAGACAGCGAAGCGAGCGTGATTTAATGCAGCGTAAAATATATGGGTGGGGCTGAAAATCAGTATTTACCCTTGCAATCAAGGTTTGTTCAATCGAGGGATTTGAAAGCGCCGGATAGGAAAGGGGGACGCTGTGGGAAGGGAATTATCGTTTTCTATCTGAGTTTTTTGGATTTTTCTTGCTTTGATGTGTTGGCATGGCTTTCTGCCAGTGAAGGGTAATGGGCAAGCTCCAGAACTTGTTTGTTGAGCCTATCACGGTTTAATTCGCCGTCGATCTAAGCGACGAGGATTGGCCCGTCCGGTTCAGACAAGACGCTTGAACAGCTGTACCCTAGGCCCACAGTGCTGCAGAGAGAATGCCAGACTGGATGCGCAACCTTTTGGTCTTACGAGGTGTCTCCTTCACCAAAGTACTGGTAGAGATGGTACAGACCCCGCAGAGCTGGAGCAGAATCAACCTCTCTAAACGTCCTGGAACATTGCCAACTTCCGCTAATGCAATTTATATTCGCAATGGTTGGATTCGCGTCGCGCAAAACGCGCTGAGTTCGAAGTTGAGCCCTGGCGCGAAAGGCAGGATGGCATAAATGTCTGCAGTAGATTAATAGTTGCTTTCCCCAGGAAGCTCCGGCCCCACAGCTTTTCATCCATTCCTCCATCTATCGCCCCTTGTTTTGCCATTCGCAGGGGAGTCATAGCCAGAAGGTTTGCGTCAGGAATGACCGACTTGTCGGGTCATCATAGGAATGGTACGGCCACTCATATGGCAGAAAGAAGAGGTGAAAGAGAAACAACTCTACCAAGAGTTCGGCTGAGTGGTAGTAAAATGCCCAAACCTATCGCGAAGTTAAGGAAGGAAACACCCTGGAATCAGTGCGATAACCGATACGAAACGGGTCCAAAAGCCAGTGTTTGAGGCAAGGGAACTGGCGCTGCCTGTGCGTTGTTGTTCAACTAGTTACAGGCATTCAAGATGCAATGATGAGTTGGCAATCGATGGCTTCCTCCACCAGTGGAGAAAACGCCTGCAACATGTTCCAGAAAGGGAAGATGCAAACCACGAGGATCCGGCGTGATTTCGTCCGCTTTCAATACGAAAATTATTTCTCGCAGCGAGACCC
>NW_001813976.1:1600469-1604017 GCF_000149585.1 Histoplasma mississippiense | reverse complement strand
CACTTCTCGATGTAACACTGTTTGTCCTCAAGATGATCAAACCTTGCGACCGAGACGCAAGGAGGAATGCAAGCAAAGAGGTTGCTTTTGACTCCGGAAAACGTGACCCGGGTGACACTCGCTCTTCAGCTACAGTTACAATGGCGCCAAGATATCTGATCCAGTAGGAGAGGAGCATAAATATCGAACCAGGTAGTACGAGAGATTGAAAAGACAACTGGTTTTGGCCTTACATGATTCGTTGTAGCTTTGCTAGCCTATAGTTGTTTCAGGTGCATTCAGGTATGTATATACACGAAAACCCTCCCAACTTTTCATACTCCTATACTTCAACTAGGCCTACAAGTTGCCCTCCCTCGTCCCAGGCCAAAACGCCATTGTACCTTGTTGGCAAATGCGGACTTTTTTTTTGATGTTCAAATTTCGAGCGGATGCTTCTGACACCATTCTCGCAACTTCTCCGCTGCACGATGCGGAATGACGAATAGAGGATGGACGACTTCTAGTCGATCCTCCTCATTGAAAACAACAGATGACTGGCCTTGTTCTGTTGATGCGGTTACAGGTGCATGTGACCAGGAAAATGCGGATGGAAATGGATTATTAGCTTCCCCCGCCGAGGCTATGCCTGTATGGAAGTGGTGGTGTTGTGCGGTGCTTAAACCAGCCAGGATATAACAGGTATGATAGGAATCGGGGTTTCTAAAAAAAAAAAAAGGGGGGGGGGGGGGGATCAGCCACGCCGATAGTTTCTTTTATAAACTCCCCAAATTTGTCCCTGTACATAAGCGGGTGATGTACATGCCCCACCGGCGGGAAGATGCACTTACTTGCCAGGTTTATCCCGTAGCCCGCCATGGGGCCCTTGACAACAACTGAGGATATATCTTATCAATCCTTCGCGATGGAAAAGGCTGCCAGATCCCGAATATGATGGTGTGGATGTTGACTGAATGCCATTGACGGCAGCTTGGACCAAGGGCCAGCAACCGCCAACCCAATGACTGTAGCACCCATCAACCAACTTGTTAGTCCTCCCCGCGAATCCACCTTCCGGAGCACGTTGTGTAGCTGAGAGCCATGATATTAAGAGCGGAAGATCCATATATCTAGAGACGGATTAGCATTGCTTCCGGAATAGATAGCAGATGTACTCACGAACCTTTTGATCATCTCCTTAGGGTCGCCAAGGATGTATAGACATGCCAAAGCACAAAAGGCATATGCACCATGGGCTTCCGTCCCCGGACTTCCAGAAATCCCACCTTCGAAAGTTTGACCTAGACGAGATAATGGTCAGCTCTACCTCCCAGATGATGCCACATGTCATTTATTTGCTTCTTTTCCTACATCTAGACAGATATTCTGGCAACCCGCTTATGAAAGTGTCTAAGCCAGCATGTCTGGCGGGCGAATCGAGAGGTAGTTGGAGCGGAAGATCCAACAAGGCAATCATAACCATTGCACAGTATGCGCCTCTGCAGTTTTTTAGTAAATAATGTTCCGTTTCAAACGTGGTTCGGGGAGTCCTACCGCACATCCTCCTCACCGCCAAGGGTTACCTGAAAGCCGCCATCTGCTTGCTTCAATTTCCCAAGCCATTGCCACCTTATCTATCAGATTAGTATCCTGCGGATGAAAAATGCAGCGGCACAAAGCGGCATGTAAACCATGTCGGAAGGGCTTACATTGCCGTCCGATTGACCAGTTTGAATGCATTCTGCCCGCCCACTAGGGCCAGAGAAAGTACAAGTGCATAAGAAGAAGCACAATGCGACATTTGGCCGTGTCCTCCGCCAAAACCCCCCGTGGAGTTTTGCATCGGGGCAGCAGTAGCTATGACGCTGGGTATTCAGAGCAGAAAGTCAGTGAGATGGTAACACGAAACGCGAGAGGTGAACTATATTTTCTACAACGTTATCGCTCTTCGTGCATCGAAGATCCGCCAATGTTCGACGCCACTCCCCGTTCCGTACCAAATGGATCTGACGTGAAGCACATCCAAAAATGAAAGAACATAAAATAATATAGGATAGAATATTATTATAATCAGACATAAACAAATAGAATCCAAACCTACCGTTCCCGAAACTTCGTAACATCCTCCCCTAATAGATGCAATCCGGTTAATGCCCAGTAGACCATCCACGGACGACTTGAATCAAGTCCGACAAACCGCTCAGGGTAAGACTCGAGAGAGTCATAGAGGAACGAAATATGGGCGTCCCGATCCAGACGTGGCACGCCAAATTGATTGAATGGGCCAGTCTGGGAGCTGGCAAGCCCCTTCAGGAACGGGAGACACTGGTCAATCGTTGCATCCTGCGTTTTCGAAGTCTCCGTAACTAGCTGGTCACGGATTAAGGGTAGCTGTGTGAATAAGTCTGGAATGCTCTTTTGATATTGACCGTGGAGGCTTTGTGGGGCAGCCATGTTATCCTTATTCTTCCTTTTTCTCCGCTTACCGTGCGAATGAGGATACAATGATGCTGCTGCTGAAGGCTCCCTGGTGGTGTGGGGAGACGAATCGGTTTTCAACGCCTGTTGCTTGTGCCGTTCCTCTAAGATGCTAGGAGCGGCACTACTGCCATGCAACCTGCGTCTGGTGGTTCTGGGGTGGGCGGGAGAGGACGCTGCTCTTCGGGAGGATTCTTTGTTATTTGAGGTGGTGGTTGGGAAGCGGACTTTACGACGGTATTTCCCTCTGATCATGCCCTTCTTGCGTGCATTGGGGGCTCCATGTATTATTATGGCTTTTGCAACTTTTAGAAATGCGTCAATGTATTTCTCGGAGCCTTTGTGCTTTCATTGAGGCGTTGTTGTTGATATTGTGCTTTGATAGTTCCTTTGTTTTGCGAAGATTTATTGTTGTTCACCATTGTTGCCCAAAACTTTGATCCGGCCGCTTCCCCTCACCCACACCACTCCCCAACTGTGGAATCACACATCTCTGTTCTGACGTTGACTCTTCGATACAAAAGCGACAGGCTTCTGAAATATAAAACCAGAAATATATAAGTTCCATACCGTCTAACCATATCAATTTTATTCATTTCCATCTGCTGAAGACTCATTTGTGGCGAGAGAATCATCCTTTCAGAAACCTGTTCTTTTCCCGGTTTTTAATCAAGAATTTCAACATTTTACTTTATTTACATCTATTGCGAAATGCAAACAACGAGGGAAAAGCTATATCTCATTATATTAAATCCCTTTTCTGCAGGCTGCTGATCACGTTGCGCTCCTCCAGGATGGATTTTATCATAGGAGACGACAACAAGGCACATATCCCTTTCAACGAATCGGACAGATAATTTACCTTGCATATAACCATATAACCTCTACTTCCGTCAAAATTTAGTGGAATTTATGAAACTTTGAACATACTTTGCCAAGGACCACAGCAATACCAATCATGAAATCCTACGGGGGATCTTAGTCCGGGTAAAAAAAATTACCACGGCCCAGGGCATCGCTTGTGAGCGCCAGAGAGTTGCTAGTGCCATTTCACCTCATCGCAAGAATGATGCGTGATGCACAATGCACGA
>NW_001813976.1:1596210-1599730 GCF_000149585.1 Histoplasma mississippiense | reverse complement strand
AAATTTCAATCGGGAATCGGCTAATGTCTGGAGTAAGGGACAAAACGAGAAGAATAAGGTGAAGGCAGATTCACCGCATATTCATGGTCTCTCGCCAAAAGCTCTGGTAGCGGTGTTCTTCCCATCGCAGAAAGTATGAAGATAGAACACATGCAGAGACTTCTTCTTGGAATCAATAATAAAACAGGTCCCATCGCACCCCTGCTATCCCGCTCCTCTGGGATATATTTAGAGTATGTCCATCCGATCAGGCTGGCCCAGGTGGCGGTAGAAAATCAAAATTTTGCAATCAAGGGGAAAGAGTAGGTGGGTCAACCAGTCCAAAAAGAAATAAATCACGTTCATGTTCAAAGACTCTCATAACCTGTCTCATCGATGGACGGGCGGGGCGATATATGAAATTGAAATGCAGTAGCAAGGAGATCCTTGACTATTCTAAATATTAACTCACCAGCGAGCCCTGCATCGTTGTCCAACCTCCCCACCCTGCCCCTTGGTATCCGCTTATCTTGTGGCGGAGAAGGGCTCGTGGCATCGGGTGTCTGGATTTCCATTTCCACATGGGATCATGCAAGATAAATGGTATGGTATGTCCACGATTCGAATCCCTGGTTGCTAGACAGTTTTCGTTTTCCTGTTTTCCGCTTCGATCTAGTTGGTTTTGGAACATCATCATATCGACCAGATCAGTCGATAGACCGGTGGCGCTGCGACTTTAACCCCCACTGTGTGATATCATTTATTTACGTGGAGAATGGGTAATGGCGGTAAGGGGAAAGGAAAAAGGAGGGGCAAAGGGGAAAAGCAATAAAAAAGAAAAAGAAAAAAATACATCTCAAGAGGATCCAGCCCGGCAAAAGGAGAGAAGAGAGATAGAGGGAAAAGAAATGTCGCGCTCTCTCTCCATGGCATAGCAGCATACAGCGAATATGTTCGATTCCCGCTTTCCCCGGGCCGGCGGGGCGTAGAGTATTTCTTGCATATTAGATCCATCTCAAAGCAAAGTAATTGCTCCGCATTTTACTTATCTCCAACCTTGATGTGGGTTGCCAATGCACTCTTTTAACTTTATTTTGACCAACACCGACCCAACTCTCCCTTAAATTCCGATTTAACCTTTGATGCACGTAATTAGAGCGCACTATGCAAGGGCTCTCTTGATTTGGTTGGAGAATCTTGAACTGTACCGCAATATCCATTCAGGGGATATTTTTGCACCGGTAATTGAACGGTGTGACTTTCTATTTATCCTTTATTCTGCGAGATCAATGAAACCTTTTTTCTCTTCTGCTTGGCATGACTTCATTGAAATATGTAGTGATATAATGATGCATTTGATACATCGCGCTGTACAGCCGGAGCTGTATGTACGTGCTGTAGATCTGTCCACAACAGATGGATGGGCTGTGAGATTGAGGGCGCTGTTCGGGCGGAAAGGGGCAAAGGTGCAAAGGGAACTCAAAATAAATAATGTAAAATAACATACGGAGTAGAGTGAAAGAGATGAGGCAGGAAAAAGGGCGCAGTCAATCCACTCCCAGCAAGACTTTTCTAAGAAGGACAGGAAAATGCATCGACGCTTTTGGCAAAAGTGGATATTTCCGTTCTCGGCAACCAATCTGCGCGACCAACACCCAGTTTCCAGGGCTCTTCCAAGGTTTCCATTTCTGGAAAAGGGGCTAAGTGGGTTAGTTGCCAAATACCGGCTCGATGAATCGCGAGCGGTGTGTAAAAGATATTCGGCATGGGAAGGACAACAGGCGATTGCTAATGCGGTCAAGGGGGAGGGGAAAAAGAAAGAAAGGAAAGAAGCGAACAAGAAAGAGTAACGTAACTCAAAAAAAAAAAAGGTCGAGGCAACGACCATGGTACAAGTTCTTGTACCTCATCATGCCTTGCTCTCTTGATGTTTTATTTGGAATCCAATCAAACGGGATAGGCTAATAGACAGCCTACGATCCAACACTGTACGCTGGCAGGATCCCTAAAAAAAATCATGCACTTGGTATCGCTTAGAAGGTGTGATAAGGCCAGATTGAGGTAATTTTTATTCCTGCGAACACATGAGAGTTGAATAACAACAAATAATGAGTCCGTTGAGGCAGAATTGAGGCAGAATTGAGGCAGGTGGCTGGGGACCAACTTGAAACGGATGCATGCAACAACTAAGATCTTATTGATGGATAGATGCTGGTTCACAAATCACAATATATGCTGCTGCATAGAAGAACAAGGTAGCCTTGTGATGATGTGTTGGTCATGAGGATTACCTTGTTGTTCGATTCCAGCCTGTCTTAAGCAACGAGCAATCGCATAAATTTCACGAGTGTGGCAGAGAAATCACTGGATCGAGCATAAGTTTCCGCAAGCCCCGTGAGATCGATACCCCAGATCAGACCACACCCGTGAGGAAACAAGAATCAAAATCAGACTGTGGAGGGGGATTGGTGCGAATGTGCGATGGATCAACTGGCAAGCCGAGAAAGGGCGACGAGACGACTTGCTTGCCACTTGGCGTGCAGAACTCGTATCTGCTGCCCCACCACAGACCCCGCGTTTTTCCTGCCTCTCGCCAGCTGCAACGTTGAAGGAATCATGAGGACCTCACCAGGGAGAGAATTTCGCACGTGATGGTTGGGTTGGTGGAACGTGCAGATGTGTCCCTTTTCCCCCCCACCTGGTCTCATTACAGCAATTCAATAAAGTTAGTCAACAGAAGCTTCAAGAATCCAATCCCTGGATTGCAAGACAATTGCCTGTGAGTCTGTGGCTTCGCGATCCCGATGCCTTCTGGAGTGCAGAAACTCGCACGCAGCGCTAACTCCATTTGAAACTGAGCCGACAGTGAAGGTAATTGAACCAAAAAAAAAAAAAAAAAAAAGAGGTGTCAACTGTGGGCTGTATGTAGTACTGTAAAAAGAGACACCCAAGGTTCGAGCCTTATCAGGGAAATATTGCCCGGCAGAGAAACAGGGCTGACGGAGGGGCAGCAAAGAACAAGATAAATTTGCCTCTGTAAGACGGAGATAATAAAAACGAAGAGTGGAATGAGACAGGGACCGGGCTTCTCTCCTCCGACTGGTTAACTTATTTTTATTATTTTCCGTCCATTCTGTTATCATTTTAGGAAGGGGATGCTCAGTTGACATGGTTGACAACGCATCAGACAACAAGCCCCCGGCCACGAACCGCAACTCTCCAATTGTTGTTGGAACTCGCTAAGTTGAGTCGCTTCTGTTAGTTACCTCACTAGCTGGCCTTTATGTGCAAAGTATGCTGACGTTAAGAATGTTAGATCCGCGCATTTTATCGGATGGGGCGGGCAGAAGGCCCATCATGATGTCAAAGTCGTGAGTAACGAACCAGTTAACTAACAGTTGGCGCATTTTCGCAACGCTTAACTATATTTAATTAAATCGACAAGAGGGAAGATCTCCAGTGTTGATGGCCAATAACGCTATCTGCTGCGTGTGCCCATCACCCGTCATCGCCCGATGGGTCGCTGCAGATGGAGAGGCGA
>NW_001813976.1:1594542-1595933 GCF_000149585.1 Histoplasma mississippiense | reverse complement strand
CTCGGCAGAGCACACACACGGTACATTATATGTGTAACAGATAAAAATACAATGTGACTGAGCAATGAGAACATCCAACTAATATTCCGGGCCATTGCTTGTGCAGTTTCACAAATGGTTCCCATTTTGCTCTGTTTTTGTGAGGAGGGAGAGTGAACGGAGAAATGTAATTTTTTTAACTCTTATTTTTATTTTTATTTTCTTTTGATTTTGCACTTGTTAATGTTTATTTCTATTCACTTTGGGCGTATGGTAGATCGTCGTCGGTTAACAATTGAATCACGGGCTCTGAATCAAGGATCCGGTTGATCAACCACGGGATCACACCCGCCGACGACCGGGGCGCTTTTTTATTTTACTTTTTCTTTTCTTTTTCTTTTCCAACTTCGATTCAATTTAATTTAATTATTTATTTAAATTTTTCTTTGGCGGGATCGATCCATGGGGATCACCATGCTTATTTCTTTAACCTCGTTAACTTTGAATTTCTTTGGCACGTCCGCTTTCTTGGAAGAAACGTAAACGTTATCCAACGGGGGACTCTTGGACTTATGGTCACAGGAGAGATTTGGTTCGTAGTGGGAGCGGCGCAAGAGTCCATCGCGGGTTCCCTTATCCACAATACCGCTGCGTAGTTAGCTGCCAAATAAATGGTCATTCCAAAGAGAGAAAGGCAAAAAATCAAAAGCCCAATCAATAGGCCCGGACGATGCTGATGCGGTGGGTTTTGATACTCGTGATCTGGCTGGCGGAAGTGGACCGTTGCTGGTTCCGGCGATGGACCAAGCTTGTCGCTGGGGATATGCGTCCGTCGAGTGGCAATTAGCCTCGTCGTCGAAGGAGTAATTCTGGGCTTTGGAGGAAAACTCCGTCGAATAATCAGCAAGTCTGATGCGGTCACGGTTCTTTGCTGTGCTTTCGCCCGAGGTTGGCCCCAGCCTCGTCCACGAGGGTAGTGCCGTGGGCATATGGCATAAATCGTGGTGCACGGAGAGCGCTGACGGTATCCAGGCTGTTCCCCGGGGCAGAAAACTGGCTGGCACGCCGCAGTGGCATGCAGCTACCGGCCCAGGCAGGCCGTGGCCCCAAGAGCAACAGCGCCGGCCTGGTGCGATTGGGGGCTGGGGTGCTGCCGCCACGGCCCAAGCTCAGGCGGACACTGCCCAACCAGCGGACCGGGCTAGCTCACCGCTGCTTTGGCTCCACACGCTCAACCACCTCAACCACCGGGGCAGGGAACAGCACAAGTTAAGCACACGGGCCCCAGGTCCTGCTGCACTGCACTGCTCAACGGACCACTCCCTTTCCTCTTCCTCGGCATCTCACCACTCATATCCTCTCCTCTTAGGAACTCCATCTACTCTTCATCTACTCTGGAACTTCTATCTCTA
>NW_001813976.1:1592227-1593619 GCF_000149585.1 Histoplasma mississippiense | reverse complement strand
CAGAAACCAAAGTGCGAAAGCAATCTCAGTCTGGGACCACCTGTGAGACTGAGAAACGCGTGGGGAAACGGAAGGGCCCGCTTAAGCCGGACCAGCGGAAACAAGCCAGTGAAATACGAAAATTGAGAGCTTGTCTGCGATGCAAGTTCCTCAAGAAGACTGTATGTTAATAACAACACCCCACTCCCATCCCACCTTCTTCATTCATTCATGTTTCAGATACCTAACTCTTGATATAGTGTGACAAAGGAGAGCCGTGTGCGGGTTGTCAGCCATCACATGCCAGGCTTTGGCAAGTTCCTTGCACTCGCATTGACATCAAAGAAATCGGCTACTTCATGAAAGACTGGAAGGCCGATTATGAACGTCATGTTACTTTAGCCTTCTCTGTGGGTAACATCAAAGGCTTCTCTGATGTTGAGAGAATACTCTTCATCACCCATGGGTACGGTCAGGTGATTCCTGTCACTGCTCGGGAAGTTTATGTCCGTGATGAAGAGTGCTTCAACATTGATTGGGTGGAATCCATGCAACGCAATCCTAACAGCTTCGAACTCGCTACCGCAAAATTATCAGCTGGGATGGAAGGGATTACCCCCGCGATGCTTTCGGATTACCTTGACAAACATATTGACAGTGAGGGGAGCTTCGAGAAATTTGTCGAGGAATACTTCACGGGCACCCCGTTCCTGACGCAGATGCTTAAGAGTACCTTCCGGTATTACTCTCGGACTAAGCTCCCAGTTATCCGGAAGGCACTGAAGCTCATACTTGCCTACAACCTCACCACGCATGTTACCATGGCCGAAGGTGTCGGTGAACTTGAGGACTTTAATGGCAAGGTCGACGATGAGACATCGAGGTACAATGGCAAAATAATGGCGCCAGTCATGATTAATTTCCAAATCAAGTATGGCTTGGCTACTATGTGGCGAGAATTGCAAAAAGATGTTCTGGAGGAACTATCAGCTCTTTATTCCAGTGTTTACAGTGGTGACAAGCTGAAAAACTGGCCAACCATCTTCCTCCTCGCCTCGATACTGCTTGCAGTGTGGGAGGAGATGCAGTTTGATTGCCATTATCGTGTTCCTGTAAGCCTGTCTTTGATTAAATTTATATATATACATTTCGTTTGGGCTCTGTTAATTTAACTTAATGTGATTAGGATGCCGCGGCCGCCGACAAATTCTGCACTGATATGGAAACAACCCCTGTCGGTGTTATCGTCGGCCTCTTCCAAGCAATTTCACAGAAACTTCCGGCATTTACCGAATGGGATTCCAGCAAGCATCATCACCTCCTTGGCTCGAATGTTGATGTCTGCGATACTATGACGGAGGTTCGCCAGCATGTTACCAAATATGGTAAGCTCCAAGATTATGTGATAGCAAG
>NW_001813976.1:1590495-1592127 GCF_000149585.1 Histoplasma mississippiense | reverse complement strand
CTAACCAATTAAATTCTACACCAATTAATGATGCTTCGAACTCGCAGCAAGTCAACATTCCGATCGCCCACTGATGTTCGACTGTTTATCAAATAAATTTGTTTCGAGACTGGTTATTCGTGCGAACTAAAATTGGACATGCCATTTTTTATCTGGATGTCGTTTATCTATTAGGACCTCTTTTTACGCATGAGAACCTCCAAGGATCTTTGTTTTTATGATATAATCTTCTTTTTTGTTCTGACGGCCTTCCACCCAACCATGCGCGAAAAAGGTACAATTTTACGAAAGCAATGTATAGCATCTGCTACGACTGGTATGAGATACATTACCCATGAATTCTATGAATGAATGAGACGAATGACGTACAACCACGCCCAACACGGCTCCGCATGAAACCCTTTGGCTGGACCTTTCACTCGTTTAGCTCTCAATTTTCCATTTGTTTTAATTTTTACCTTTCCTTTTTACCCCTCGTGTGTCTAACATTTTGTCATATTTTGTGAGATTACCTTTGTTTGTCTTTTAACATAACCTCGTTAATGCTTTGGAATCCAGATATCCCTTTTACTTAAGTGATATACCTTATGTTTTTGATATTTAACTTGACTTCTTACTTTATTCTTTTATTTATTTGCATAGTACATGTGTACACGTTTTTCTTCTTGCCTTCTTCTTTTCTCGCTCGCCTTTTATTCCTGCGCAGCAAGGACGAAACGAAGAAAAATGAAACCGACGATGACGATGACGACAACGATGGCTACGATGATCACGAGTAAAATCTACATTGGTTTTATGAAATCGTTTGATGCCGCCCAGGGGATCACAAACAAATTACAATGATATAACTAAGCTTAACCAACCCCAACCCATTTTGATCCGTATGATGAATAATATCTTTTATCTTCCTACTCATGCTCACTCTACCTATTCTGTTCTGTTCTGTTCTGTTCTGTTCTGTATTTTCGTCGTTTCATTGTTCATTCTGATGCTGATGATCGCCACCTTCTACTCGAATTGCATTTGCTGCATTTTAATTTCACTTGATTCTGACATGCTTTATTTCCACTTTGAGGGTTCGGGACAATACTGTTTTCGAGCTTCGCCACTTATTATTGGCCCCTTAAGCTTCCTATCCATGGATGTGTTCGGGTCCAAGATCTGGGGACCTTGTGGTGGATCACAACTGCTCTCGAAACACCATTTTGTGCTTCAAAAATATATACATCCAACATGAAATAAATGAAGTTTATTCAATGTGCACCTTGGTAAATTACCGGAATGGCAAAGAGCGTTTAAGAACCTGTTGAATCATAGATCACTTTATTGTAGCCATTCATAATATCAAGCTGTTTATTGTAATAATAGCGATACTATCTTCTATTGTAGCAATTAAACTTTCAGAATTGACAACAGACCTGATATCATTTTCAAATACCGATGAAGCTTGCTAAAACACTAATTTAATTAACTAGTTATCAAAGCTGCATAATAGATTCTCCTCGTCAGATACCTCCTAAATCGAGATTCAAGAACCCATTCCATAGATGAAAACACTCTCGGAATTTGCACTCACATTCTTTCTGTTTCCAGATGAGTTAGTCCTCCACTAACTAGAATCTTTTGAAGTAT
>NW_001813976.1:1575729-1590395 GCF_000149585.1 Histoplasma mississippiense | reverse complement strand
TTTCCCCCTTGACCCGTTGGTAGGTATTGGTTTTCCATGGGTTTTTTTTTTTTTTTTTTTTTTTTTTTAGAGATTTGTGTTCATTGCCAAAAATCTTTGAAGGTATCATATCGGACATAGTTGCTTGGAACTTCCTAGGCCTTTTCATTCTGATTCGTAGGAGACGGTGGAAGTGTTTCCTTTTCTTTCCCTCTCTCTTGAAGAATGAGAAGAATATTCAAGTTATTCTGGGGTGTTTGATGTTCAGGACGGTGTCTGCCTGCGCATGGGAAAAGTGGTGATAGTGTTCCAGCTCGATATGTCCGAGTCAGTGTTGCTGGTTCCACCAACTTCGCCAAGATTCCAAAACGCCACCAGCCAGGCAGCACACAGAGGGGCCGTGACTAATCAGAACCAACTTCGCCTCCAACCCAGCCTCTTTTAGTCTGCTGACATCCATGGTTATACTTAAACCCCAGGGCCCCGTCTAACTTCCTTCCTCCTCGTTTCCTCCTTCCCATCATCACCACCATCACCATCATCATCACCCTGTCTCCTTCGCCCGCGTCACTGGCATCTCTGTCTCTGCTTTTCCCCTCAGCCGGTTTCTAACTATCTCATCGATCAACTCTGTACCCTTGGGATCCGTTGCAATACGATACCACCCCCACTCTTCCATTCTGCCACTGACTCATCATCATCTCTCCTCAACTTCAAACCCGCCACCATGCAGATTTTCGTGAAAACCCGTACGTATATCCTTTCCAAGGCGGAATTTTCTCCCAAACCAGCTTTATGTAACTGGGCTAACATACCACTTCTTCCTCCTTGTTTTAGTCACCGGAAAGACTATCACTCTTGACGTTGAGTCAGCTGATACTATCGACGCCGTCAAGTCAAAAATTCAGGACAAGGAAGGCATCCCTCCTGACCAGCAGCGTCTTATTTTCGCTGGCAAACAGTTGGAAGACGGCCGTACGCTGTCAGATTATAACATCCAGAAGGAGTCCACCCTTCACCTGGTTCTCCGTCTCCGTGGAGGAATGCAGATCTGTATGTTATCCCAGATATATCTGTCTGTTTTGCTTGCGAGAACGAAAAATAAAATAAAATAAACGGACTAACAAATTCCTATAAACAGTTGTCAAAACCCTCACCGGAAAGACTATTACCTTGGAGGTGGAATCTTCTGATACCATCGATAATGTAAAGAGCAAAATCCAAGATAAAGAAGGCATCCCCCCAGACCAGCAACGCCTGATCTTCGCTGGAAAGCAACTTGAGGATGGCCGCACCTTGTCCGATTATAACATCCAAAAGGAATCGACCCTCCATCTCGTCCTTCGTCTGCGTGGTGGAATGCAAATCTTCGTTAAGACTCTGACCGGTAAAACCATCACCCTGGAAGTGGAAAACTCAGATACCATCGACAACGTGAAAAGCAAAATCCAAGATAAAGAAGGTATCCCACCAGATCAGCAACGGCTCATCTTTGCCGGAAAGCAACTTGAGGACGGCCGAACACTCTCGGATTACAATATCCAAAAAGAATCCACACTTCACCTCGTCCTCCGACTTCGTGGCGGTATGCAGATCTTCGTGAAAACTCTTACCGGAAAAACCATCACACTAGAAGTTGAGAGTTCCGACACCATCGACAACGTGAAGAGCAAAATCCAAGATAAAGAGGGTATCCCACCAGACCAGCAGCGCCTTATCTTTGCTGGTAAACAGCTGGAAGATGGCCGAACCCTTTCCGACTATAACATTCAAAAGGAAAGCACTCTCCATTTGGTGTTGAGATTGCGGGGTGGCCACTAAATACATTTATCCCTGGCATTGTTCTCCATTTTTTTTTTTTTCTTTCTCTTGTTCCTTCTTTTCCTACGCTGGGAGAAATAAAACTACCGGCTTGGCGTCATTGGTCATTGGGGATGGATTCTTTTTATGAGCAACTTACGACACGCCATGCATTCATTTACACTTAGCTATCTACATCACTTAAACTACATCCTTTTTGTCGACTCCTCGTAACAATCCAAACCTCATCTCTTCTCTCATTTCATTTTTCTATTTTCCTTTCCTCTCGTAGAGTAGAAGTGCGAATACACTAGGCAGTAATCGTAGACCTTCGTCTCGGTGTAGTTCCGAAGCCTGACTGGGAATTGTCGGAAAAGTTTCAAAGGTTGCGTCATCTACCACGTGACTAAAGAAATAGCCTTGGAAGCTGCCAGGTGCTCTGCGACATCGCTCAAGGATTGAGAATAGAACAACAACAAAAATATTGACAATGAAGGCAACTCCCTCAAATGAAACCAACAGCCTATGCCACCCGCCATTGCAGCTACGTTTTCGTCAACAATCTAAACTGCAAGCCAACTCATCGCCTGCTGTGATGGCATGAAATTCAGACGAAGGAAACCGCTAAATATCCATATTTTCACCCGCTCACATGAGTTAACTCGGGATGCCCTCATACTTCTACCATATTCTCCTGGAATTGCTGATAGCTGGTGGCGGTAATAATAATAATAGTAATAATAACAATAGTACTCCGACTCTAGCGGCCGACGAGCACGGCCCGGTTGCCATTCAATACGAAAACGATAACCCTGATTCCTTTTCGCCATTCTCGCCATCCTCATCGCATCCGCATCCACATCCACATCCACATCCACATCCACATCCACATCCTTCTCAGCTACGCCTCCTGCTCGACGGATCAGATAGCAACGACATCGACATCACGCTTCGGGGGTTCTGTGACGCGTTACGACCTTTCCGGAACGGTTATAAGAGGAGAGCTAGGGGGTCTGCTGGCAAGGGGGCAAGGGATGGTGACGATTGGGATTGCCATAATAACCAGAATAATAGAAATAGCAATCGCCATCTGAGGAGGAAGAATTTTAGGGGCGGAAATAGCAACGGGAATAGCGGCGGAGGGGAAATTTATAGGGATCTTGTTGGAGGAGGTGGTGGTGGTGGTGAGTTTCATCATTTTCAGTTCCCCGTTTTCTCTTTATTTCGTTGAAGAGGAATCCTGGTTACTGGTTGGGTGTGTATTGTTACATATTTTTTCATTGTGAATTCCGAACATAGTGGTTGGTAGGATATGAACTTGTCCACTAACTAGGTGAATCTTGTGGTTCGTTGCTTTCTTGAGTAAAGTAGCCAAAGATTCGAGCTCGAGCGGACGCCATCAATGTCAAGCTTCGTTGGGAACTTGTACATCTACATCTTTTACAGCTACAAACACAACTACAACGACAACTACAGCTCCGGCTACGCCTCCCTCTCCTCAGTCCGAGATAGTTGGCGCTCATCACCCTCAGCAAGTCCATGAGACTCTTGCCAACACCGCATCCAAAACTCACCCTATTACGCCCACTTCCAGGCTTTCAAACGACAAACGCCTCGATCAAATCTCCATCGAGTGCATCGACATGGTTGTTCCAGAACAAAACCAGAACCAGAAACAATCCCAGACCCAGAGTCAACAACAAACAGCCACAACCACCAACCAACAACCCCAGCAGCCTCAACAACCAGCTACCAAAGGAAACAACAACAACAGCAGCAGCAATAATAATAATAATCCGATAGCCAAGGGCATTGGCACAAACATCATCGGGGGCCTAGCTACAAAGGGCAGATATGTCCCGCTCGACCAGAAAGTTTCAGATAGCGCGTGGGGGATCGTACATTTATATCGTGATGTAGCGGAAACTTCTACCCTTTACAGGGATGACGATGACCCGTCGTTTCTGAAAGGGTCAGCGCTCACGCGGAGTGCGATGCTTGACAGCCATTCCAGCAACAATGTTGGCAGGAAATATGGCGTTGCTGATAACGAAAACGCTGGGTCTAGAGGATCCGGGTCTTCAGCAGTAGCAGACTCGGCGGCCCATTCCACGGAGGATTGTACCACTTTGTGCATACTCGCGGTCCCGTCGTATATGTCTCCGTCGGACTTTTTAGGGTTTGTGGGCGACCAGACGAGGGATGAGGTTAGCCACTTTCGGATGATAAGGACGGCGCGGGCAAATCGGTATATGGTTTTAATGAAGTTTCGGAGCGGGAAAAGGGCGAAGGAGTGGCAGCGAGCTTGGAACGGGAAGGTGTTCAATTCAATGGAGGTGAGCTATGCCTCTTTTTTTTTTTTTTTTTCTTTTTTTCCTGTTCGATAGGGGCTCGATCCTTGCTCTGGATTTGTTGCTGATGTTTGCATTATTTTGCTATATTATTTTTACAGCCTGAAACGTGTCATGTCGTATTTGTGAAAACCGTCGAGATTCAGGTCGAAGCACCGGGGACAGAGAGCAAGTTTCCGGATATGAATAATGACCCCTTTACGCCCGCAACAACGAATCAGGGCCTAGTACCCTCAGCATCCCCCCCTCCTCAATCGAGTACGCTTTCTTCAACTTCACTGTCTACGAAACCATTGGCGCCTCCAACGCCCTCGCTGATAGAGTTACCGACATGCCCCGTCTGCCTAGAGCGCATGGATGAGACGACAGGCTTGCTTACGATCATTTGCCAGCATGTTTTCCACTGTACATGCCTGCAGAAGTGGAAAGGCAGCGGATGTCCTGTTTGCCGGTATACGCAGGACGAATTCAGCAAGAGGGCAGCTCATGCCTTTGATTTCGATCAGGGCCCCGCAGAGTGTCATGTGTGCCATTCCGAGGTGAATCTGTGGTTATGCTTGATATGCGGCAACATTGGCTGCGGCCGCTATGACGAAGCTCATGCCTTTGCTCACTTCAAGGACACTTCCCACGCATTTGCCATGGACCTTGCTTCTCAACGTGTCTGGGACTACGTGGGCGACGGCTACGTGCACCGGATCATTCAAAACAAGTCCGACGGCAAACTTGTCGAGTTGCCCGCGGCGGGAGAGAGTGCGCTTGACCCGCCAGACTGGGCCGACGCGGTTCCCCGCGAGAAGCTGGAGAACATGAGTGTGGAATATACACACCTGCTCACGAGCCAGTTGGAGAGTCAACGGACCTATTTTGAAGAAGTCGTCGAGCGCGCGGCTGACAAAGCATCAGTCGCGAACGCAGCTGCCACCGCTGCCCAAGAGGCTGCGGAAACGGCAACGAAGAACCTCGCTGCGATACAGGCGCAGTATGACACGCTTCTCAAGGAGACGATCCCGAATCTCGAGCGCGACAAGGGTCGTGCGGAGCGGCGGGCGGAGAAGTTTGAGACCATGGCGCATCGGATGGAGAAGGAGTGGCGCGAGGAGAAGGCTTTGAATGGCAGCCTGCTGGAGAAGGTGGAGTTTTTGAATGGGGAGGTGCAGAAGTTGACGGTTGCGAATGAGGATTTGCGGGAACAGAATCGCGATTTGAGCTTTTTTATTAGTGGTGCGGAGAGGCTGAGGGATCAGGGGGAGGATGTGGTTGAGGGGACAGTTAGTGTTCCGGAGCCGGAGGAAGGCGCGGGAGCGGGTGGGAGGAGAAAGAGAGGGAAAGGGAAGGGAAGGAAGTAGGGTTGATTTCGGGGAGCAGAAAATGCTTTCCTTTTGTACTCTTTTTTCAACCGATCCGCTCTTTGTGTCCATACAAAAGGCGTATGTGACAAAATTGGGTTTTGCATGAGGGACGAAAGGCTCTCAACAACCCGTTGAGAAGGGGACATGGGCCATGAACATGGAAACACACAAAGTGAAAAAACATGGAGAAAAACGAAGCTACAGAAACCCAGATATATCTTTATTTACTTATCCCCTGGGTATTCGTGGCAAATCAGGCACGAGGGCTCCCATCTCCAGCCCCCACTTCCTCACCGCTTGAGATTTCTATATTGAATCTTACCGTTAGATTTTTTCTATCCAACTCGATCCCGGTACGTCCGATAATTACGGGAAGATGCAGGAACCCCGCGCTACATCCAGCTTATCCCCAGGTGGGTGAGTTTGGCTTTGTCCTTACCTTTGTTTTCCTTCTATTTTTGTGGGGGGGGGAAGAAGAGCATTTTTGGTTTTGGTTGCTTTCCCCTTCGCCTGTTCCAGGAATCTCATAGAACTTGTGCCTGTACACTACATATGGGTAAATGAATCACGATGCAGACAAGCGCGGGTCTGGAACTTTGTATATACGACAGTAACAGTACAATCTGTAAGATAGGTCCTGCATTATAAAAAAAATAAATTAAATTAAATTCAGAAATAGAAAGATTGTTTGGCATCTCTAATGCTGGCTGCAAGCTGTAAGATAAACTACACTCTCCATGAATGATCGAGTTTTAGATTTTGGGGTCCTTTGAGTCCCAGTATTTATGGGTCGACAGGCGGATTGTGCATGGATTCTTTTTTTTAACTTATTTTACTCCGCCCTAGGTTTGTGGGATAGGGTTGATGTAAGTAGCCAGGGTTGTAAATATAAGATAGACTGAAATTCCTATCCTGCCTTCAAGAATATCTTACCCTACCTGCCCCTTGTTGATGACCCCACGCTACACACGGCCCGGATAGAGATAATACCATACTAGTGAGCTGGTGGA
The DNA here is from genome assembly GCF_000149585.1 of Histoplasma mississippiense. Lineage (NCBI taxonomy): Eukaryota > Fungi > Ascomycota > Eurotiomycetes > Onygenales > Ajellomycetaceae > Histoplasma > Histoplasma mississippiense. The sequence goes on along the minus strand of NW_001813976.1, from coordinate 1,583,903 downwards.
TTACCGAATCGATGAGGTCCAGAACTCTTATCGGCGCTCTTTTTTACTTTGTTATATTTTTTTTCTTTTTGCTCTGGGCCAAGGTAAGGGGATGCCGGGGATGCCAGGGATTGAGGAAAAAGGGCTTGGCTTGAGAGATTCATAACTGTATTAGGAGTCTGTCACGCGACTTCTATTTCTATATATTGATATTTAATATGATTTTGATTTTAATTTTGTCTTATTTATCTTTATCTTAATCCTTATCTACGTACTCCGTATTTGTTGAGTTATTCGGTAAGTAGTTGGGTTGGTTGGGTTGGAAGTATCAGCAAGCGTTTCCGCTATCCGGTAAGTCCCTTCCCCGGAGTGACAACAGCAGGGAAGAATGTCGGAAGTTACGCATGTTGGATAGGAAGACTGCGTAGGGTTGGGAGGGGCTGGATGCCGATACCCCACGTACTGTTGCATATTGGTATGTTGATGCAGCTACAGGCGACAAATGGGCCAGCGAGGGAGTTGCGGTGTATGCTCAGCCCGTTGTGTTGCTCCTGGACGTGCGATTGATAAATTTTATCATTGCGAGATTCAGAATTAAATCAACATTAGAGGATTTGCGCACAAAATCCCCCATTCACCAGGCTGCAGGCCTTGCATGAGCCACTCCGTATTAGCTGCATGGCTGAACCCGTCTCTCCAAATATTTGATGGCCAAAACGTGGAAACAGAGCGCTTCCTCCGGCTTCTAGTTTCCTTGAACTTCCAGGTGCTTCTCTTCGTGCGGGAAGCACGCAATGCATGCCTTGGTTACTTCGTAAGGCCCGGCCCTCCTCGCCCTCCTTCCGGAGATCCAGCGCGCCAGGCCGCATCGTGATTGGTTTCTGGGATCTGGCGGGGCGTTGTTTGGCAGCAACACCAGTGCATCACGTGGCGAGGTTTCGTCTCCCCGGGCCGCTATCCAATGGGAAATAAGCTTGGCTCTTGGCTGCGGTGGAACATCGTCCGCCGAGGAGAAAGAGGGAAGCTGACGAGGGTGAGATGGCGGGATCTCTTACAGTGTGATTTTTTACAGTGTGGGGAGATGAATGATGATATATGGTGATTGTTTCCCGTGGCACCATACGCAACCACCATCTCGGTACCGCTGTCCCATGTCGACTTATCTCATCAGCCCGCCCCAGCGTGGCGAACCCCAAGTCCAGCAATGCGACAACCGCCAAGGCACTAACTGCTTTCTGAACGACTTCAAGATGCAAGGATGATGGATGATAGTATTCCCACGAACGCCCCCCACAATCCACCACAAGCAGATTCTGTGCCTGCGGAAACATGGCACAAACCTTGGACCGTCATTGAGAATGTCGCGTAGAAGGATAGGCGGCCAGATGCCAAGGTTGCCAGTGTGGCCGCAACCATGGACCAATCAATACCTCGCCATTCCGCGCCGCTTTCAGAGTTGTATGTGGGATGGAGTGTCCAAAACTGACAAACCGCGATCTGGTTGAGTAAGAGAATGAGGAGAATCTTGCCAGAAAAGTGTGGGGGGAAGAAGAAAATAAATCCCATGAAGCGCTGTGATTGAGCAGCTGCGGGCGAAATCTGCGGACCCTCCTTCGCCAAGAGCCCAGACTTCCCACTGGCAGGACGGTTGCGTATCTACGGGTCCGTCTGAAGCCAAGAACCTTACGCTATTTTTGGGGGTGGAGGGGGAGGGGCGGAGCGGTTTTCGGTTTCAATATCCTCCTGTCAGATCAGGAATCCCAGCCGATGATTTATAAAGCCATCGATGTTCCCACTTCCTGGCCGGATCTTGCCCTCTTTTTTGCCTCCAGCGTTATCGTCAGGTACGCCTTCCTTCTTGCAAGAAGACCCATATCACAATTTTTAACTTTTGTCTAGATTAGATTGACGTCAAAGTGGAAACCCAAACCCCGTCCTTGACACGGAGCCGTAAATATTGAGATAGTGTCATCGGACTGCGTCTCTATTCATACCGTTATCTGACCTATACAATATCGTCTGATATCGTTTAGTCTGTACTCTGTATTCATCCCGTGGTGTTGTTAGAAGCTTTTTCTCTGGTCGGTCATTCCATTCGACATTTGTACAGCCCCTCAAATAATACTGACCATCACTGTTTCGGCGCAGTTCACATAGACCTGCATATCCGAATAGGCCTACTGTCCACCGTCGTTTTGATTATTCGGGCTCTGGATCGCACTACGTCCCTTTTTTATATCATTTTGGATTCTGCCTCACTTGGCCACGGCTAGGAACCGCTCTACCACTCTGCTTATTTCTCTTCATAACTCCTTCCCCTGCCCTTCTGAGCTGTTTATAGCGGACACGATCTACGCTTTATATCTATTCTACTTTTACCTCGGTGTTCAAGAACGGAGACGAGATAGAAAATAAGAAATAGTTACATAACAGCATAGGCAGGCCTCTCTGCGTGATGGGAGACGACAAGGACAATGGCAAACAGGGGTATGAGAAGCACCCCTTTCTACTGTCGGTCGATGAAGTGGGCCAGATCCTTAAAACAAACACGGAAACTGGTTTACCCGATGTCGACGTCGTGAAACGCCAGGAAGAGTATGGACCCAACCGCTTGCACGGGGATGGAGGCCCAAGGTGGTATTCTCTATTGGGGAAACAAATATCAAATGCGATGATCCTGGTACGTCTCTTTTACGTCTCTTTCATTCCTACCTGTCCCTGAAACCTCGCTCTGTCATATTCCCGCACTACCCCACCAAAGGCTTATCCATCTCTGCCCTATCGTTGTTTTCACGGCAGCTGCGTTTCAACTCGATTCATATAAGTCTCCTCTCCGCCATCTGATGGTTGTGTGGTATCTTTGCCATGAACTTTTAGATCGGCGTGTGGAGGGCCACAGAGAACGTAGTCTCCCATCGACTGGAGAGTAAATGGATGGCTTTTTTATGCTATCTACAATATCTTAACCCTCTCTAATGCTGAGCCAATTTCCCTGCCTTATCTCTCCCTTTTATTTTCTTTTTTTCCCCTTCTCTTTTGGAAACACAACATATATACCACCACCATTCTTGGAACTATATAGTAATTGTATGTTTTTGGACCAGGTCCTCGTTTTAGCCATGGCCCTTTCATACGGTGTCTCTGATTATATTGAAGGAGGGGTGATTACGGCTGTCATCGTGCTGAATGTCGTGATTGGCTTCTATCAAGAATTCAAGGCAGAGAAGAAGATGGACGCTCTCCGCTCCCTCTCCTCGCCATCTGCCAACGTGATTAGAAACGGCCATGAGATAACCGTCCCATCTGGCGAAGTCGTACCAGGCGATATTGTTCAGATCAAAATGGGAGATACTGTTCCAGCCGATATTCGACTGATCGAGGCCATGAATCTTGAGTGCGATGAGAAGATCCTGACAGGCGAAGCTGTTCCCAGTAGCTAAGGACATTGATTTTAGTGCTATCGGAACTGAGCTGGACACTGGTGTGGGGGACCGCCTAAACATGGCTTACTCGTCCTCAACCGTTACCAAAGGCCGTGGTCGAGGCATCATCGTTTTCACTGGCATGTACACCGAAATCGGAAAGATCGCTCAATCTATGCAAGGGAAACAACGCAAAGCTGGTCGCTCTATGTCTCGAAAGAAGTATGGAAATTTCCAGCCGTTCAAGGGTGGAGCTCTTCGCGTCTGGGACAGAATTGGCAAATTCCTGGGCCTCACGGAGGGAACACCGTTGCAGATCAAACTCAGCAAATTGGCCTACGTGCTATTCGGATGTGCTCTCTTGCTTGCTATTATCGTTTTTGGTGTTAATCGTTTCAATGTTACAAATGAGGTGGCTATCTACGCAATTTCCACTGGTATGTGCTGAAATCCAGGTTGCGCGTTTTGACTGCAGAATGGTTTACTGACATTTCATCTTCGCCCTTTTATTTAGGCATCGCTATCATTCCCGAGTCCCTTATCGCTGTCCTCACAATCACCATGGTTGTTGGCATGACCCAGATGAGAAGGCGGAAAGTAGTTGTTCGGCAACTGAGCGCACTGGAGGCTCTGGGCGGCGTCACTAATATCTGCTCTGACAAAACAGGAACTCTTACTCAAGGTCAAATGGTTACCCGCAAGGCCTGGATTCCCGGGGCTGGTGTATATAGTCTCCACAAATCTGATGATGCTAATAATCCCACTCGGGGGACGATCACCTTGGAGCAGCCTCCAGCATCGAAACAGGAAGCTGAGCAGGAGCGGGAGCGCAAACGCGCTGAGCAAGACGTGCTCCGTTCTACCGCTGGCCTGAAATTCGATATCCCTGCTGAAAAAGAGCAGCGCAACCAACGTCGCATTGAGGAACGAAACGAAACGCCCCCTGAAAAGGACGATCCGGAGGAGAATGCGCTTCCTGAGATGATTCCCGAACTTGAGGCGTTCGTTACATCCGCGGCGCTGTGTAATTTAGCCACCGTTCGCCACGATCCACAATCTGACACCTGGCAAACCATTGGCGATCCTACTGAGGTTGCCCTCCAAGTGTTTTCTCTCCGATTTGGTCTTGGGAAAAAGGCGCTTGAAACACAATATGGTTGGAAGCAACTAGCCGAGTACCCCTTCGATAGTAGTGTGAAGCGTATGTCAGTTATCTACCGCCATGCCGATGACCCTGAAACTGTTGTTTTCTCGAAAGGTGCTGTCGAAAGGATTATCGACCTTTGCATCACCGTTGGGGTGGGGGATCATCAAGAGGCCATGACGCCTAAAATCAAGCAGGATATCCTCGAGCAGATGAACTTCCTTGCCGAACAGGGTCTACGTGTGCTTGCAATCGCGCAAAAGCCTGGCCCTACTGGATTCGACCCTCATTCGCAGCAAATTCCACGAGAGGAAATCGAGAAAGACTTGACGCTTTTGGGCCTGGCTGGTTTATATGACCCCCCTCGATTGGAAACCAAGGACGCCGTTAAAGGTATGTTTTGCTAAACTGTGTTTGTCTTTATCTCACTTAAAATAGGAAGTTACTAACTTCGGTCCTAGAATGTACCATGGCGGGAATTCGTGTTCACATGCTTACTGGAGATCATCCATCAACTGCTTCAGCTATTGCAAAGGAAGTTGGTATCCTTCCGCGCAATGCCGGAACGCTATCAGCAGAAGAGGCTCGATCGTTAGTGAAAACAGCGGCAGAATTTGACGGCATGACTGACGAAGAAATCGATGCTTTGCCGTCTCTCCCTTTGGTAATTGCACGTTGCGCCCCGGACACAAAAACTAGAATGATCGCTGCTCTCCATCGTCGCCGCCGATACTGTGCCATGACTGGAGACGGTGTCAACGACGCTCCATCGCTCAAAGCTGCAGATGTTGGTATCGCTATGGGCTTGGCTGGATCAGATGTGGCGAAATCTGCCGCTGACATTGTGCTCACGGATGATAATTTCGCTAGCATTGTCAATGCAATTGAGGAAGGTAGACGCATGTTTGAGAATATTCAGAAATTCATTCTCCATCTCCTCACTTCCAATGTAGGCGAAGTTGTACTCCTTATCGTCGGACTTGGTTTCCAGGATATATCGGGGGTTTCTGTTTTTCCACTCTCACCATTGGAGATTCTTTGGATTAACATGTTGACGTCTTCGTTCCCTGCCTTTGGTCTCGGTCGTGAGAAGGCCAGTGCCACTGTAATGCATCGGCCACCGCATGATACTAAAAAAGGGCGTCTTCACTTGGCAGATCATTACTGACATGATAATCTACGGTATCATCATGGGAGCCTGTACGCTTCTCACCTTCGTCATCATAATATACGGTGTTAGAGAATGGAGTGGATTCCCTGGGGACACGATTGCAACCCGTATTGGCAGCGATTCCTGCGATGTTGTGTTTTCGGGCCGGTGCCACTGTCTTTGCCGAACTTACATGGCTCATTCTTATCTCCGCCTGAGAAATTCAAACACCTTCGCAATAGCATGTTCAACCTAGACCCGCGGCGTGATCGTACTGGAGAACGTTTTGCTTCCTTCCCATTCCTGTGCGATGTATGGGAGAACAAGTTCCTCTTCTGGGCTGTGGTTATCGGCTTCGTCTCAGTTTTTCCCGCAGTCTACATCCCTGGTCTCAACACAAAAGTTTTCAAGCATAGTGGTATAACCTGGGAATGGGGCCTGGCATTCGGATCAATATTCGTATTCGTGCTTGCGGTGGAGGTGTGGAAAATGGTTAAACGAAGGACCGGCTGGTTCGCTGAGGGAGAGGACTATGGCGGTGCAGCTAACTTGGGCTTGCGACGACGCTGGCCAAGCCACGAGTTGGGACTCAGGCAGGGATTCTTCACTTTTGCTCGTACGCTGACCAAGGCAAGCGAGAGGAGCATTGGTCGAGAGAGTGAGATGTCCAGTGTTGCTGGGAAGGAAGCTAATGGTGGCCGCAAGCGGAGCACGAATGTACACAACTGATATCTATCTTGTCTATACTTGAGTTGGTTTTTCCTGATGGGAGACATTTTTGGCTTGCTGCTGCTTTTATTTTCTGCTTTTATGGGTACGTTAAACTGTTTCTTATGGTTTTTCTTTTTTCAGAGGATCGACTTCCGAAATAGCGGAAATTTGTTGTCGAGAGCTGTTTCAATACAGGCCAGGGAGAACTAATTGCTGGACTGATGATCCGGATTATGATGGGTTAAAAAAAATGGTGTTTGATTTCAATGTTTATTTTTGAAGTCAATCAATATATATGTATCTAGATAATATGCTCTTTCTTAGGCAATTAGTCAGATATCGGTTCATCTAGTTGCCTACCTAACATAGTTATATAAAATAATATAAAATATACCCATAAGATCATTGATTATGGATTGTTGATCGCCATGTGAGTTGGAATTTCATGTTACCCAAGCCGTCTTCCCAACCAATTTTTTTTTTTTTTTTTTTTTTTCAATTCAGCACAACACGTAGCCAAGGTCCCAGAAAGCAAGGGAAAGAAAAGAAACAGGACAATTTCCGTCCCACTACAACGACGGTATCTCGTAGTTTACTGATGACTGCCAACATAAACAATACAAAGTATACACTACATATTACACAGCTAGATGCTAACCTACACCAGCAAGCTAAATCTTCGCAAATCAATAGGTTCCAAACTTCAACGCAAGTCATCAATTGAGGTGGGTGTTGTTTGCATGGAATGGAGGCTGCTAAGATCAACGTTATCGGATTCGGCGAGCGCGGAGTGTCAATGGATGGGGTCACTACGTGTGGCAGCAAGGGCCTGCAAGTGCACATCAGAGAGCAGCCTTGAGAAGGGTTGTTGACAGCTCCTTGTCTGCCGTCGCATTCCAAGGTTGTCTATGTATCTCCACGTCTGGGAATGATGCTAATTGTCAATTGTCAATTGTCATGAGTTTGTCATGTTTGCATCTCGCCATCAACCATCTCAACCAGCGATGTCAAAACAAATTCGCAGTGGACGAGAAACGATGGAGAGCAGCAATTGAACAAGGCAAAGCTCTATACTTTCTTGGAAATTCAAGAGTATCATTGCGCTTCTCAAGGTATACAATATCGCTCCCCTCTAGATCTCCTTTATGGACCAATGGCTCGTATACCCCACGCTCTGGATTCGCAGCGAACCTTCTTTAAGCTTCCCCCATTCATCCTCCTCATATGGATATCTCGAGCTAATTGAGTTCCCAGGGACGCTTCCCATTCCCTGTTGAATAGCAAACTGTTTTGCAGAGCCGCAAATAATGATTCTCAGCCAGTCCCGCACTTCTGTGGGTACTGCACGGAACATTACCCTCCTTGTCCGCCATGGCCTGAGGAGTACGACGACCACGCAGGTCGACAGGGTCCGACACCATTCCTCATCTTCCTCCATATCTTCAGACGAACTTACCCACTTCTCCTCTCTCGCTAGCAGTTGGTGGGACCCACTGGGCCCTTCGCGCATCCTCCACCTCATGAATCCACTCCGCCATGAATTCATCGCGGCTTGCCTTTCCGAATCGAATCCCCGCTCAGCCTGCCCCCCCTCCTCTCCTTGTGATGAGGGTTATGCAAACGCCAGCACAAATGCAAATGCAAACACAACCCGGGCCTCTTCCCCTGGGCTTCGATACCTAGACATAGGCTGTGGCGGCGGCATTTTCGCTGAATCACTCGCACGCACAATCCCACCTCAACCTGATGCAGGCCAAAGTACAAATAC
>NW_001813976.1:1557864-1574915 GCF_000149585.1 Histoplasma mississippiense | reverse complement strand
CATGGGCTTTGGATTACATGACGTATCCTGTCTATTATTACATTGGTTCCCTGCATGGCAAATCAACGAAGAAATATCGTGGTTTATTATCATATTCTAGACACCCAGTACTAATATATTTTTTCATGTACTTACTTATACTTCGATACTATTCTCAAAGAAGCAGGGACTACTATAACAGAAAAAAGTCTTCAGGAAGAAATATACGAACAGATAGCTACCACAACCTAAAAATATCAAGCGCAACAACTTACTATAAAACAATATATAACAAGGAAAATCTATGTTGGTCAAAAAAACTAATATATCAAAAAGATGGGGGTAATGAGATACATATATAACTAAATAGCCTTATAGCCTTAGTTTTTGTCCATGCAAACCGTGTCAACTCGAACGAAACGAATGAATACAATACAACCACAAGTTATATCAAATCCCAAAAACAGCCAAAGGTAAACTGGAAACCCGAAAAGCTCCTTCCGTACTCCGATTGCTGCTTACACCATTCGCAATGTTCCATTCCCACAGCGCCTGCAGAGCTCTGTAAATGTTCTATCAACAGAAGAAAGGAAAAATTTAAAAAAAATTAAAAAAATATTGATGATGAGTGGGAGGACCTGGCGTGGAAAATCAACTTATATGACGAAATTTGGAGAGGGAAAGAGGGAAAAAGAAAATAATGGGCCCCCAGATATGGCAAGCAACAACAGAGATACTAGTAATTAATAAAAAGGTATGTATGGTGGAATAAGGTACGGTATTCATACAGGCACTATCGAACAATAACCCGTTTTCATGTTCGTGAAATCACGGCAGAGTATCTATAAAAACTCCGGGGAAAGCAAGGTACGAAGTAAAATAATTAATCGCATTGGAATAAACCGGTGGCGTGGAAGGAAGAACAATCGGTACACTTCTCAATAGTCGCGATCAAACAGGCGTAGTCCATGAATCCCCGTTCAATTTAGGTTTCATTTCGTAGTTCTCTGGTTCAGTGCTTTGCGGCCGTCGTATTGTTGAATTGGGGAAAAATATGTGGGGCGGTATGTGCGCTGAGTAAGGAGGTAGTGATGGCTCTGGGTATGAATACTCAGTTGCTGAGGCTGACCCTGGCGAACTGATGCTGTTAAGTGTCGGAGATGCCCACCCCATGCTCGAAATGTGTGGACTTCCAGCTACGCTATTGGGGCGAGGATCACTGTTGGCAGGAGGTTCAAGAGGTTGAGGTGGTCGGTATCCACTTGGGTGGGAGGTCAAGGAAGGTCGAATGTGGGGCACGCTATTGTAGGTAGAAAGCGGTGGCGATGACGTGGATGGAGATGCGCGGGGACTGGCCTGTTGGAAGTCACTTCGTAGATGTGGAGGTATCGAGGTATTATTGCCCATATAGTATTCGCCCATTTGGCGGTGTAGATGCATTGGTGGTAATTCATTCCCCGGAGATGCAGAAAGACGTTGACATGAAGGTGTCGACTGGGCGGATCCAGGTTCTGAATAAATTCCTTCAAGGGGGCGAATACTTCTCTCTTTGTTTTGACGCAGGTTTGCTTCAGTTTGAGCTGCAGCCTCTTCGATCGTACCAGTATGGTGATTTTGATGCCTCGTCAAAGTAGTCCGCCTCGTAAAAGTTTTTTGACAATTTGCATACGGGCATTTGTAAGGTCGTTTTCCGGAATGTATTCTGCGATGTCTGCAAGGGAGCTCGAATCACTAAAAGGCTGTTTACATATAATAATCCCTTAGTATCGCTGAAGAACAAATATTTTCTGAAAAGCGATTTCTCTTACCTTGCCACATCGGTCGCACATGTGCGGTTTCTCGCCAGTATGGACTCGAGTATGGACAGTCAATGCAGAACGCTGGATGAATTGCTTCCCGCAACCCGGCCAGTCGCATACGTGAGGTCTGATTCCACTATGAATCCGCTCTAAAAAAACAAAAGAGAGAGATGTTAGACGCCAAATCACCAACTGTCGCCCCGTGAGGTGATATTAATCTTACCGTGCCTCGCGAGATCACTCCTCCGCGCAAACCCTTTGCCGCAGGTCGAGCAATGGAAAGTTTTGGGCGCAGGTTCTCCATTTGCTCTTGTGCGTCCGCTACTGTCATTCTGAAGATATTCGATCTTCCCCTGGTCGTTCTGAATGTAGTCGGAACGGGCAGCTGAATTTACAACTGAGCTCTGCGGCGGAGAATGATATTGGGGGATGGTTGATAGAGGCTGAGGTTGCGAGGTAGGATTATAGATATTCGGCTGGTCTCCGTTTTGTGATGTTCCGTTTTCAGAGCCCATTTCGGACGGCGATTGGGATTTTATGTGAGTACCCTGAGCCAATTGCTGCTGAAGCTGAGCTTTAGCGGCAGCAGCAGCAGCAGCAGCAGCAGCAGCAGTCCCCTTCTCGTTTAAAATCGTTGGGATATCCATAGCCAGCGCCAGTAACCATTCAACTGAAAAGAAAATAAAGACTGAAGCAGTCGCGACGACTAGAGGCTGTCTGTCGACAATAGTTTTGTAAAGCCTCCTTGATTGTTAGAACAAATATCTCGTTTTGGAGAATCTATTTCCTCAATGATTATCTTCCTGCGCACGGAGATGTTAAGTTAGTACATAGTCAAATCAGAGAGCAACAGATCGTTTCCAAGAAAACCCAATGGAAAAAAGGGTTCAAATAATCCTAAGATAGATAAACTTAGGTGGAGAAGCATTGTATGTCTGACATGAATGGGATAAACAGTAATAAATTATATAGCAGCGCGGAAAATCAATAAAAACACACCTTCTATCACAAGTACTAATCCTTGATCGCGCGAAACAATCTAACAGTGATATCTCAGAGCTATCTCTCGGGAGACAAACGCGAGGCTGGTAACGTGAATGGATATCAATCAATCGCGAGCTTGCTCAGAAAGGTTGCATCGGAGAATTTTGTAACACACGGAAGGCGCTTGGATTCATATAAATATCTCTCGAGTCGTCATGTACTTTCTAGGTCGATGTAAGACTGGGCTTAAGGATCAGAAGAATGTCTTCTGAAAAGGTAACGGTAGCTCGCAGCGTGCGCAAGGAGTCTCCCGCAACTGGCCACACAAATTCACAGAAAAAACCTCTCCGTCCAGAATGTCACAATCCTATGGCAGAGATACGGGGACAGCGCAAGGGTCGCAATCAAAATGTAGCTCAACGCAGGTCACACACGCTTGGGGAGGACGGATATCCGCAGATAGTACTTGGGCTCAAGATTTTTTTCCAGGCAGCTACAAGCCGAGGTAGGAACCACGCGACGCAGTAGCAGCACAGACGGGTTACTGAGCAGGCTAACCGGGCGTCTTCAAAGACCGTTTTGTGTCTCCAAAGAAAACTCCGTGGGTAGATATGCGGGGGAAAGGATGCAAAAGGTGTCACCGGGCAGGCAGGACAGAGGCCCTGTTGGAGCGATCCGGAGAAACCCGTTCACGAGAGAAAGAAACTGGGCGTTCTGACAAAAGAAAAGATCACAAAATTTCTGATATCCACAACTTGGTAACCTCTTGTAGTGGTGTGGTATGTTATGTCGCTGATGGAAGGCGAAAGGGCGGTCGAGATTCGAAGGCAGATAATACAAGAGGTTTAAGAGGGCAAAAATCAGCGAAATCAGATCACTTGGGCGCACTTTTATAAAAACCATTGGCGACGAGGTTAGCAACGGATTTCACGAATGCCAATCAGACAATTGATGTTACAGCAGACATAGCCACACCTCCATCAGGCATTCAATATATATCGCAGGCCGTAGACTGTGACCACTTATTCCCAACAGCGACAGACAGAGCAACGCGAAAACAACTCAGGGCGGGCTACCACAGGAATGAGGAACAGAGAAACAATGCATTCCAAGTCCCACAACAACAAGGGCTAAAATGGTCAAGCCAGGGATTGAGCAACTCACCAGCGACAAAAAGGAAGCCGAAGCGAGACGGGAAGGCTGCTGCAACGGTTGGACGTGCAGGAGGTCGAGGAGAATGTGGAGGTGAGGGGAAGCAGCTGCAGGGCAGGGAATAGATGTAGTTGGCAATGGAGTTTGTTGGCCAGTTGGTACGGGACGTGGAGGTACGGCGATGGTGGCGAGAAGTCAAAAGGTGTTTTGTTGCTAGTTGAGAAAAGTGTCGTCTCCGGTAACATACTACTACTACTACTACTACTACTACTACTACTACTACTACTACTACTACTACTACTACTACTACTACTACTACTATTACTACTACTACTACTACTACTACTACTACTACTATTCTTAAAGGGCGGCGGGCGGCGGGCGGCGGCGACTCGACTAGCCTTAACGAAATCGCCAGCGAGCTCCCCGGCTGCGAACCGCAGCCAGCGAGCCAACAGCAACACACCAGCAAGTCGACCACGGCCGCGCGCCAAAACGGGCCCAGGGTGAAAAGAAAGCCCCCAAAAGTTTCTGGAAGACTGCTGAAGGACCCTGCACCGGAGACATGGCGCCAGCGAACGATTTTTCAAACCAGTCACGTCTCGGTGGCCCGTGGGTCGGCGGTCTTGTAATCTTCTCTTTTATGCTCTTCTATGATCAACTTAACTTTTGTGCCATGAATCCTATGAGGCCTTACAAGCATGGTGATCGCAGGGCGGTCGAAAACATGCTGATGATTCATACACTGCCCATCCCGTGCGGTAAGCCTGGGCCACAATCTAGAGATAAAAACCCCGTTGAGTTTCCCTGAAAAGATGTCAGGCTGGGCGGGGTTGTGGATGCACACCACCCCAACCCCCTATGCTATATTGTTGTGGAAATACAGTAATCACACGCTCTCGTAGCATCCAAGCCCGCCTACGTCTTGAAATGCAGACGTGCGGATCCCTACACGAGACATAAAACGAGGGGGCCAGCATTCAGCCCAACCGACTAGTGGCATCAAGATTGGGAGGGTGGTGGCACACCAGTCAGTCGGGGGCTGCCAGAGGACAGCTCAAGGGCTCAGCATTGCAGGCAAATATCGACCGACTGACCAATGTGGCCGATTTTTGAACTGCTGGTTCGATCTGAGAATTTGAACCCGCATGAAAATCATCTCTGTTCGCAATACGGATTACGGAGGATCCATCTGCCTAAGGGGCTTTCCCCCCCTACTTCCTCTAGTGCGTCGCTAATTACTTTAGGCAATCTTCTCGAAGAAAAGACCTGCAACCATTCAAAACTAGGGGGCTACTTGGCACGCTCTATTGTCTCAAAAGTCAAATCGTGGCGCATCCGCCTCGAAGGAGGATCGATGCCCCTGCAGGCAAGAGGACGTCAACAGCAGACAAAGTGGAGTCAGTCCGCCGAGTTGATCAAAGCAGCCCTCCTCCAAACAAGAAAACCAATTTTAATCGAAGTTGCGAAAAGGGACTCCCAAATGAATGCATCATTCAAACAGGGTTGCAGGCTGTTGTGGAAGCTCACAACGCAGCCAAAAATTACTGGGATCCATGCATTCTAGCTTCATGGTCCGAAGGTCTGTGGAATCTAGAAAGTTGTGACAAAGGGACTTCCCTCCGAATCTCCGATTCCCTCCTCTTTTCCTGTTTTGCTGGGGGCATTGCCATAATAACACCGTGGCGTTATGATGATCCCTGTGTATAGGACACTAACGGCAGATGAAATGGCGTGTCGCATCCTGAAGGTATGGCGAATTTCAGGACGCCACCCTTCTCCCCCAAGAAGTGCACTTACATACAACTTACAGACCTTTTGGTGTTTCGGGGGTTTTGGGTTGGAGGGTACCCTCCAGGGCACACTGAAGTTACAAGCCATAATCCTCGTCGATTTGGACAACCTCAGTCGACTTCGGTGAGGCTCGGACATACTATCATCCCAAAGGATGCATTATTTGGAAGGACTTTACACTACAAAAGCAGAAGAAAGAAACTGCGAACTAAAAATTATTCTTTGAAGCCATAATTTCCAGAAGTTTAAAATTTTTACACTCCAGTCACGCCAAAGCTCGTTTTTAGCCTTTATACGTTAAATAATTTAGAGCGAGCTGCACCATCGGCACTAGGATGCAAAGACCTTCCCATGTGTAACACAAATTCTGTGGATCCAAATGGCAAAGAAAAAGCCACTGACACAGACATGTAAATGATGGCGCAGTGCCCCAAACCTCAACTTCTAGAAAGGCTGAAGAAAAATGGGGATGGGGAACTCGCAGGACTCTAGCCTCCTGCCATGCTCTCTCGAGCTAGCGATGTTTTTCATGCTCCCATGGCCCCAGCATGATCCAACCCATGGCTCGCACTGGTGGAACCGGGGCGTTTAGGCCCGCTGGTGAGCAGGTCCCTTCGTTGTCTATGAACAGCCTTATTTTTCTTATTTTAGAACTTCCTTGTTTGGGACAGGAATTTTGGCGGGGGTTTCGGGGTGAGATCCTGGTCAAAACGTAGGGGGATTTTGTTTCCTGGCCTTTGGTGGCCCCCTCCCCCCCTTTTCAAGGGTTCCCCTTTTCTTAGTGTCCCTTGCTTGATCTTTGCTTCAGCGGTCCGCGCCCGAGGCAGAAGAGGAGGAAAAACTTGTCTCCTTCCCTACCCTTTAACCCGAAACAGGAAGAGTCCAAAGCAACCAAGAGACGAAATGTCACCGCCACGCACGGGAGTTCATGCACAAACATTTTCCAGAAGGGGAGAATTAAATTTTTGGCGTGTCCATGTGGTATATATCCCGCGTAGCTCGTCCCCCATTTCTGACTCCTTTAACCCGCTAGATAACATAGATGCAGAGTACTCCGTACCTAGTGATTATTTCACCCATGCATTTACCAGTAACTTGAAACTTTATCCATTTTCCAAAACCAGATTGGCCTGGTGTAAAGCCTGGTGTAAAGCCTGGTGTAATACAAAAACAAATAGAATGAAGTAATAAAACAGACAAAGTTACGGCAAAACACCAGCTATTCATCGTAGCATGGAAAAAAGGTGATAATATCATGCGTAAACAACAGATATGTGGTTTGAATCAGACCAGCTGGCTGGCGGGCCATCCCGAAGTTAGTTTTCTGGTATCACACACCATTTCCAACCCTCCAACCCGTAACCATTTTGCTATGCCCGACTTCCCCGGTTTACATCACCAAGTCGGCAAATTAGAATCTGTCAAGCCAGCCCAATCGAAGGGATTGACGATGTGGCGCTTTGGAGAAAAGGTAACCGGAAGACTGGCTCAGAAGCCGACCCTTCTGGCATCCGTGGCAAGGCTCTGGAAGGCTGGCCGGTTATTTTTTATCTTTATCAATTTATCCAAAAACAGAATCGGTGGAAAGTGTTGCGGCGATACTTGCATAGATGATTCCTTGGAACTTCCCAACACTTTACGTTAAGACCGCTGATTTCTTTCGCGAGAGTGAAGAGTCCCTCGGGGTTTGAGGGAAAGGAAAAGAAAAGCATTAATGGGGAATTAGGCTTCGAGATGCGGTTCCTCCTCAGCATGAAGCGCATTCCATCTTATTTGTAACGATAAATATTAATTAACGGTGGTGAGCTTCGAGAACAGGAAAAGCAGATTCTAGTGTGTAATTGGCGCACTGTTTGCAACAGCATCATCTTCACGCTTGTCCATGGTCAAAAAACGCCCGAAGCTTCTTCGCCTGTGCTTGCCTCTCCTACTAACTTTATTTACAATGACCTGGTCATCATTGTCTCATCTCACCACCACCTGCGTCGACGGCGTAACATGCACGAAAAACGATGGGAGTTCGTATTATGGCCTGTTATTCTATTTGATGCACCCAAGTCTTTTGCCGATGTTTCAGCCCTCACGTTTCATACTTATAGCAACAATCATAGCAACAACAACAACAATAATAATAATAATAGTTAACTAATATTTAGTAGCTAACAATAATGTGTATGTGTCAAGGCCACCAAGGTTTTGTGGCCATGACGCCATATTTTGGAGAGAGTTAAACTTAATTGAGAATTCTGCCAATCAAACCCTTTCCTACTCCAATTGCCGAAAGTTCCTTGTTCGCCTGGCAGGGTTGGAGTGTCAGCGCTATCCGTACATGTTTCCACCTCTCCCCTTCCTGGAAAATACGGAGTCAGCACCCTATCTCCGCACATCAACAATAATACGAAGGCCAGTCCTGCCAGATTCGTTTCGAACGTGCAGCCTCCACTACGGAATTGCGTCAAGTTCCAACCAGTTGCTGTCGTCGGAACCCCGGTCGTGCGATTTAGCCTTTTGGAAGACGTCTTTTATTGGCTATTATTGGCCACGCCCTGTCCATAGTGTTTCCACGACCCTTCCATAATCCTTCCATCATCCTTCCAGTCACCCTTCCATTACCCTTCCAGAACCCTTCCAGAGCTTCCATTTAAGTTTAGTGTCTGTGCTAGCCGACAGATCGGGAATGGTCCTCGTTTCAGATCCATTTTAGCCATGAGGTCGGAGACGCCACAAGCTACCAATTCTTCAACCGTTCAGGCCACAGGAGTAACATGGGAACTGGAACGGGGGGAGCTTATCGTTCTTGATGTGTTTCAATCTCCCATCTCTCCGCTATGAGTTTATAAATCAAAAACCCTGATCTGTCCGATATGCAGCTTGGATGGTCGGTCACTTCCCGCTTCACACGTGCTTAGTCTTATATGATGTTAGCTTTTCATCTTCCTCACACCTTTTTTTACCCTCCTAGCTGAGTTCGCTCTGGATGGAAAGGCATGCGACCATTAATTACAACTCTGAAGAATTCCCCCCTGAAGAAAGCCCGTCAGTGTCAGAAAAAGAGATCACTGTGTGAGGTACGAAGCATTCTGCAAACCCAGTCAATATATACTTGTTACGGGCATAATGTCTTCCCTGACGCAGAATATAGAGGGAAACAGCCAATTTGTCAAAGAGCCAAGGGCTATGCCGACTAGTAACGAGAAGCTATGACAAGGCCGTTCTCATTCATGCCTTCCATCTCCTCTCGTTGTGAATGAAAAAAAAAAAAAAAAAAAAAAAAAAAAAAAAAAGCTAGTTGAAGATTTAGTAATACAAAGAGAGCCAAACTTCGGGGATGTATGGAGATGCGCCAACCTTGTAATTCAAACTGCTATCTCCTGAAAAGTATGGAATGGGACATACTTTATTGAGCCCTTTGACAAATCGAAATATCAGGTCCATTGAGGAGATCTTCAATAGTAGAAAGGATCCGGCAATATTGTCGTAATATTAATCGAAGATTACTGCGATAGTTAACCATAATACAACTTACACAAGGAATTGAAGCGCACACGAACTATCAATTAGATAATCAATCACTTAATGAGCGATCGATCCTCAATACGCTTTCTTAACAATCTGTCGATGGATTTCAAAGATACATTCAGTCCTATGTGCAAAGCAGTAGTCAGCAGGGGTGATAAAGGACCAAAGGTTGCTAGCAGCTGCAGGGACATCTTACGTACATACAACCTCCCACCGTCAAGCTTCCATTCCGCCTTCTGCTGCGAGCATTCGCCCTTCTGCAACGTATATGCTTAACGTAGCGAGCTGAGACATGTTGAAGCCATATTATCATTATGATGGATTGGAAGGACCAAAACGTCTATTCACTTAGCGAAAGGCGCAATCTCACTCGCTAATCGCTTGAGAAGAACCAATCCAATAGGCAATCTGAGAATACTTCGAATCGGACACTGGGCGAAGTAGAGGGTCGCAGCGTTCAGATGAGGACATACATGATTAAACAGTGAACGTTGTGGGTATTCTGTATTGTGATAAGTCACTCAGCCGACATACATCTCCCAACCGTCAATTATTCTTCCACTCCGGCTTCCTTTGTGTATTGGCGTTCCTTTCCAATTTCAACACATCTATTCTCAATGTAACGTCAATCGATATAAAAATCATGAAATTTTCTCATGTTCATGGCTTGCTTTCTATCGTGAGTATGTATGTGGAGATAGATTGAATCTTACAGTCGAAAAATTCAATATACGGCTGCTATGAATAAGCATTCTTGATAGTCAATGACTGAAGATGATGGCGTGTAGTAGGAGGAGCGAGTTTTTTCAAGCATGAAAGAAAGTGAGCGTGGTGAGCGGATTTTGCCTATTCGCAATAAGCGGAATTTGCATTACCGTTACCTTAGGATACCTTATATCTCTATCTATATATATATCTCTAGTCATGAAAAAAGATCCTCGAAAGCCACGACCCAGGAAAACCGTACAAACCGTACCAGTCATATGGTATATATCTTAAGCCAGTTGAAGAGGAGCAATAGGTTGGCGTCTGCGGATTGTGAGTATCTACAGCACTTTGTCCCAGGTAAGACATCTGCCGGAAGAAAAAGGGGAAATAATGCTACTCAAACAAAGCTTCAATTTCCACCTCATACATGCTCAAAGTCTGTAACCTCAACGGATTCCCCTTGATCGTCGTGATAAATGGCTTTTCCTTCTTGGCAATGATCAACCGCTCGGACGAGAGCTTCACCACGTCATGACAATGTTCATTGGCTTTTGCGATAAAGGGCTCGAGGCTCCTTTTCACGGCATCAACATCTTCCGCATCCGCATCAGGGACCAGCTCCACCAGAAGAACGGGTACCGAACGCCCAAGGCCGCCAATAAGTGCAGACTTGACGCTTGGGTGCGCGACAATCTCTCTTTCCAGGAGCGAAGCATGGATTCCATCCCCGTGTGCTAGGTAAACGTAGTCGTCACTGCGGCCGATGATTTTCCACATTCCCTTATGTTCCGGGTGCTCGACAAACAGATCATTCGTCTCGAATGTTTGGCGATCCTTATAGAGTTGGAAGATCTGCTGCAAGCGGTATTGGGATCCGCGGACGAAAACAAGTTCGTGGATCCCATTCATGCGGTGGTGTAATTCCGCCCCCGCGTCCTTCTGAAAGGAGACATACTCCCATCTATCTTTGTTTTCGTGGATAACGGTAAAATACCCGCCTGATTCGGTACTGCCGATAGCCGGAACCACATGGGTGTAAGGCGCAAGGAGGTTTCCTGTTTTGGTTGAGAGGGAAGCGCCAACGAAATGGATATACTTTAATTCACGGAGAGCTTGAAGGCCCTCCTGGGAGAGAACAAGGGCGTCAATAAGAGCAGGGTTTATAAGGGCCCCAGCTACATTCCCATAGCGGAGGATATCGGTCACGAGTTCGGCGGTCGGGGGAATGGGAGGCCCGATAACGCATGTTGTATGGATGCAAGTGGTCAGGCTGAGCGTCGCCATCATGCCTACAAACTGTGGTTGTGGGTATTTCCTCCATATTTAGAATAAAATAGGAAAGCTGATCAGAAAACATAACTTACATGAAGCGCGGGCAGTGGCGTGTAGAGTCTTTGTCGGGCCCAATGATGAACTACATTTACTTCAAGGTCTGGCAGTGAGGCCGCGGTGTCGAAGGTGGTCATCATTTGTTGGGCATATGTAATCGCCTTGGGATTTCCTGGTGAAAACCGTCTCGTTAGACTATGATCATTCGAGAATATAAGATGACAGTGGAAAAAGCGATATACCCGTTGTTCCCGAGGTGTGAAACACCAGCCAAGGGTCGCCTTTCCCTTCATCCCAAGTCTTACTATAAATCACTGGGGCTGCTTCGTCATTCCGAAAAAAATCCTCAATCCCAGGGACGGTTATTTGCTGGACATGAGGCGTCTCTCGTAGAACATTACTTATTTGCTCAACCATTTCCGACGGCCGCAGATACAGTTCACAGTTCGTCTGTTCCAGAAGCCGCAGCTGAGCCTCCCGCGTGAGCAACGGCGATGGGAGAACCATCTGTATTCTCGGTTAGCTTTTTCTCCCAGCTACCCCTAATTGTTTCCTGAACATGTTCTCTCAAAATAACATACCACTTTCTGGAGTTTCGCCGCTGCAAGTGCGAAGAGCGGGTATCGCAGATCCTTAGGGCCGGCATAGGCAAAGTGTTGAAAGGATTGGGAAGTCGCGGGAAGAGCTTGGCTTAGCCATCGAGCTGCATGGTTTGCCGCATTGTTCAGTTTCTGGAAAGTGATATCTCGGAACCCCGCAGAAATGTTGTTGTCGTCGATTGGGACAGAGACCCAGGGCTCAGTGTTTGTGCCAGCTTTGGCTCGCGTCTCGATGATAGCCGCTAAAATGCGTTTGCCATGTACAACGCCTGGCACTGGAAAGACAGATGTGGCCATTTTTCTCTTTAGATATTTTAAGATGGTGCTTGCACAAGTGAATAATAACCAAAGGAAACTTGGAGATATAGCAAACTTGAATTGGAGATAATAGTGGAGATTTGCCGTTCGTATATATATAATATACACCTCCCAGCAGGCGGAGCAAACTGCCTGATAGAGAAAGGTAAGAGAAGCCGAGCCGCTTAGAGCACCTATCGCGGTCCTCATAGACTCAGACCCCACATGCTGGTTGTGTCCGCGCCCATACTCTTAAGTCTGAGCTGAGCTGAGCTGCCCGGCTTATCCATTATTTGTAATCGGCCAATCCCTGCAATGAGTAGATCAGGCTCTTTCAGGTCATGTTTATCTCCATACGACCTTGTTTTTTGCGACACATTTAACCAGCACGAAGTCAGAGTTTCCCGGTGGGCTGAGTAAAGGTCGTTCAGCCGGTGAGCATGGGTACGTGAAGCTAGTGCATGGGGCCTAAAATGCTTAGATGAAAGCTTAACTGCCTATTTTCAGAAATAGGGAGCGGGGTATTTGAAATTTGGGTTTAAAGAAATCAAAAAATAAACAAAAGCTTGCAGTATCAAAAAGCAGAGTTTAAACATTTTCCATTGGACTATATCGCTCGTGATATATGCACAAGCAGGCATGCAAAGCCCTCATAAAGTTAATAACGGAAAGAGACAAGTGCTCGCAAGACTATCATATGCCGTGGATAAGAGATGAAAAGGATAAAATTTACCTTCATATCTTAAA
The DNA here is from genome assembly GCF_000149585.1 of Histoplasma mississippiense. Lineage (NCBI taxonomy): Eukaryota > Fungi > Ascomycota > Eurotiomycetes > Onygenales > Ajellomycetaceae > Histoplasma > Histoplasma mississippiense. The sequence continues at coordinate 1,562,008 of NW_001813976.1, read as the reverse complement.
TTGACTTAGCTTGGGTGGGATTGATACATGGACGCCTTAAGCTCAGATGTCGAAAAATATGCATATATACATGTAAAACGAAGGGGTGCGTAGCTGGTAAGGATGCTTTGCTCGGTATTCATGCAAAAAGTGAGTCAGGGTTCTGTTATAGAGTAGAGGACCGCCTTGGTGGTCCGTCATCCATCTATTTTTGGTATGGAGGATATGATTGGACACAAATCCGACAGTCGACGTAAGCGATGAAGGAAGCAAAACATAGCCAGTCACTTATAGTCGCCTCATTACATGTGAGGTAAAATCTTCAAATGCGTTTTATTGACACTGGCAATATTCGGACGGGCTTGCGGACTCGCAGCCGTATGTAACATGTGGGAAGGTTGAGCTGTCGTGGATGACCGTGTAGATAACATACCAAAGCGCAAGATAACCTCAGAAATGGTGACGATTATTGAGATGCCGATAAGCACGATGATGATCCATGTCTGGCCTATAAGGTTATGGGTTTTAAGCATATGCATTTTGAAATCAAGAGAAGATGTGTGTTGCGTCGGAAATAGTATGCAAATGACAAATAAAAGTTGGTGGAAGAAACTTACGCGACATTTGATTATCAGCAATAGAATCCGACAGGATTTCAGCCAGGTCGAGAAAAACTCTGCACCGCTCGTTTAGGACTTGAATGCGGCGCTTGATCTCCAGGTATTCCCGCACGGCAATATACAGGGGATGAAGAGTGGGTTCGCTATCCCAGAAAAAGGAGGGCACATCGAGCATGTTGGATGCTATTGATTTGTTAGGTTCCTTCATTAGAAATTCCATCCAAACTACCAGAGGGGAAACACCATCCGCCAACCATCCCTCGAACCTTGTGGAAAAGCAGCAAAAAACTTACACAAATTCACCTCAACTCTGCTCTTAAAAAGCTTTCCTAGTATGCGGAATACCTCCTCCCTTTTCATTCCTAGGTGGCCTGTCAATGCTAACCTTCGAGGCACATCCTTGGCCTCAGCCATCTGTCTCGCCATAACCTCCTCGAAGAAGCTCAGCTTTGTGCTCTGCGCTATCCCGTGGCTAATGGCAAGCTTGATCATATGGTCTCCACTGCGCAATGTGATCATATCGTTGTAGACACGGGGTCGAGATATCTGGTCAGAGTATTCGAAATGAAATTCTTCCGTTTCAAAGTCCTCTTCAGGTAACGGCGCGGTTGCAAGGGCGATAGGAGCCCCCCCACTTTCCGACGACGCGAACGCAAGATCGGCTAGGACGTCCTTTTCTTCCCTTTCCGTGAAGTTCCAGAGGACGACAACTCCATAGCTGAAGATGAACATTTCCGAAAATGACAATGCATTGGGTGGGATTCTGGCTGCGGAAATCGTTGTGGGAATATTGTGTGTGTTACCATCCTTGTTCGCACTGTCAGGCAGGCCTCTCTGTCCCTGTTCTTCATCATTGGTGGTTGTTACACCGTTTGTCTCTGATAGTCTCTCACCATCATCACCTTCACGTTGGGCTGTCCGCTCTTCAGCTCCTGCATCGTCAAACCCAGTGGCTTTGACGGAATGTTCATCCTCCTCCGCATAGTATTCATCATGGTAATCCCTCCGCTCATTCCTCTCAATCTCCTCATCCAAAACGGCTTTACCCCCAGCACTTTTCAGAATTGGACTACTCCGAATCCTATATCCTTCCTTTCCTGGCAACAGTGGCAAATGATATGCAGTATATAAGCAGTCGTCATACAGCTTCGTCCTCGCGCCGTGGTATTCCTTCACGAATGCCGCAGTAGAACTAATCTTGTAACCTTGCGCTGTGCAATAGGCAGTCACACGAGGGAGCTTCTGTGCGCGGTGGGCTTTAGGCAAACGTTCCGCATAGCTCTTAGCTCTCTCAGGCGGTACGCGGCGGCGTTTCAGACGCTCTTCCTCCGCCAGAAGTGGCGAAGCTTCGTTATCTTGATCGAAATCTCCAATCGTTTTGCGGGAGATTTGTTGTCTATTAGGGATAATCCGGCGTGCTCCTTTGGATACAGGTTGTCGCATCCGCGGGCCCCGCTCTTCATCTACAGCGCCGGCAAATCCTTCATCCTCCCCGCCCTCGTCCTGCTCGGTCACTGTTTCCGGAAGCAAAACCAATTTTTCACTTGTTTTGGTTGACCGAGGTGGTAAATGTGGTACCGCTGCCAGTCTCCCCACCGCTCTCATCCTCGAGTCCATGCCACTGGATCCCCCAAGATCAGTCGATGCAGTGGCACCCGCTAGAGCCCCTGGCCCTCCAAGCCTCAAGCGAGGTCGGCCCCGGAAGCCGGGTGGTGGATGTCGCTGTTGCATGGAGGGGATATCCGACGTGTATTGGAGAACGTTATCAACGGTTATGAAGCGGGAGGAGTGGCTATTTTGGGTATTGCCACGTCTAGGGTTGTATGCGGAATCGCGAGAGTCCGTAACCTGTTGCCAGATGCACTAGTTAAATCGGATGCCAATTGTATTTAAGCTGCACGGGATGGAATAGGTAGTCCGCAAAATCAAGAAATGCCAGTTAGGCAGCTAGGGGAGTTGGTCAATAAGAGAAACGGAGTAATTGATAACTCACCAACACCGTAGGGCCGCGTTCTCTTTTCCCCTTCCCGCTTCTAGAGCGACTTATACCTTGGTAGGAAGACATAGTACTGCCGGGGTAGTCTTATTCCGTTCACCAAACCCTTCGATATAACCCCCCCCCCCACCGTGGTATACGTTCGTCTCTATCAAGGCCCAGCACGCACCAAAGCTAAGCAACTAGGCTGAAAGCTCAACCTTAACTCCTGCTTGTCGGCGTAATTGCAGATGCTAGTTGAGCAGCAAAAGGTGGGGAGGCTCTGAGGTTCGGACCTCAATAACGGGCTTCGTTTCCTCTCCTTCGTTCCTCTTCGGTCCGCAAAATGCCAAACCAAGCGACGAAAATATTGAGAATTCGCATTTAGCCTGCCGAGTGGTTAGAAATGTCGAGAAGGGACTGGTTTGGCTGAGGTTGAGCAGATGGGAGGCACCAGGGAACCACCAAAACGGGAAGCGAGCTCCGCCACTTTCGGCAAGCAATGACGAAAAAACCTTAGGCACAGCTTTGTTTTACTGCCGGTAGGGGTTGGATCTGGCGTCTCGCTCTCACTCAGGATGTCCACTCAGTCATGCTCGTTAACTAGATCGAAGATGGCTAGTCCATCTGGCAAGGATTGACATCAGTGTGTACTGTGATATAGATCAAAGTTACCATCAAAGTGCATGGGAGCTCCGAACAAAATGTTTCACCACGCCATGTCTTTACCATTGTCAAACCGAATCTCAACGATCAATTACACTACACCACTCTCATACAACAAACATACGGGAGGAGCGTTGCTCAATCTTCCCCTCTCTCTCACCCTGCTCAGTTAATCCCGTGGAGCCAGAACATGCTTCCAAAAGCCTGATTAATCTCCCTCGTATACATACTGCGTATACAACCAAGGGAAGGAAAAAAGAAAGAAAGAAAGAAAGAAAGAAAGAAAGAAAAACCCATCCAACCACCCCCCGGATCGAAAAGTGCTGCCAGCATGTACATACATATTATACTGTATGTACCCTACTGCGCTCAAACTCCTGTATCCAAACCCTCTCCTTCACCATGAAAAGCTCTAGACACGATATGAAGATTTCTTCCTCTTCCTCTTCCTCCTCCTCCTCTCCTTGGTTCAACTTTACTTGAAAACCACCTATCCCGGATCGACTTTGTTTCAGCCAAGAACCCGGCCCCGGGCCCGGGCCCGCCCTTTAACGATTGGAATTGAAGAAATAGACCTCTGTCAGTGGTTCCTGACCTCATTTATTGCTTTTCTCCGCCAGGTTTTTACTCCCAAATTTAAGGGAAGGGTGAAGGGGGGGGGGGGTCCATGGACGTGGAGATTGATCTACGTTCATTCGTAATCTATGTAGGAGCGTTGAGAATGGGAGAAATAATGGGGGGAGAATGTGTGTATATAATGAAATCAGAGAAATGAGCCGTTTCCCACATATTGCATATTGCAGTTATTAGCTCTGAATGCGATTTCGCAGGTGGAAAGAAGGAAAGAGAAAGAGTGGAAGGGAAAGAAGGGAGAAGGAGATCCTACAACAGTCATCAGGCCAGC
>NW_001813976.1:1554128-1557213 GCF_000149585.1 Histoplasma mississippiense | reverse complement strand
TCAGTATGTGCAAGTAGCAGACGTTGTATAGAGACAACACAGGCACAATATAGAGCGCCTCTGCTGTATGATAATAAAGACAGAACGAGTAATATCAATCGTGACACATGGTTATCCAATTGATGCTCCAAGAAATAAAACTCATGTCATGTATCTCACCCAACATAGAGGTAAGGCTCCAAGTTTGACGATGGCGTGAACATTAGTGGCAAGCAGCGAACCAGATCCGCCAAATACAAACAATAAAATAACAGCAACAGTAACAGTAACCGTAACCGTAACAAAAACAATAACAATAACAAAAACAACAACAAATGGGAATAAGAATACCATTCCAGCATAATAAACCCCAGGTTCGATAATGTTTGGCTGAATAAATAATGTGTGTGCATGATAGTCAATAAAGCACAGGATGTAAAAGCAATAATAAACGGGGTCTATTTCTTTGACATAAAACAGGCCGGTTACCCCATCCTTAACCGCCGATCCTCTTCCCAGATGTCCTGTTTCATCTTCCGCAACCGCGCATGCTGTCGTTCCAGTTTCTGAATCTCGCCCAGTGGTGGGTCCGGGTGGCTGGTCAGCTCCTGGTGCAGAAGTCGATAGGAGGCATAATACCGCTTGAATTGCTGTGCTTTTTCGCGTAATCGCTGGCGAAGTATCTCCAGGCTCCGAGGAGGTGAGGTACTGCCGGTCGTGCTACTACTCGAGGGGCTGGAAAGGCGACGCCGCTTCGGCTCCATGGAGCGGCCGTTGGTTGTGGCAGTTTGGAGATGTTGGGGCCGGGACTTTGGATTTCGTATGCCGTTTCGCTCATGATCAATGTGGCCGGGGGGGGGTCGCTCAGTCTCCGCTTTGCGTTTCAGGGTATTCGCTGCTGGCTTTTGGCCACCACCATCAACGGCACTTGGAGTCTGGGTTCGAGAGAGTGTAGAGGAAGCCTTCGCTCTTGAATGTTGGACCATGAGAGGGGAGGAGGAGCTGGATGACTGCGTCGTATTCGAGGATCGTATTCCGTTTTCTAGATCGGTTGCATTCGTAGGGGGGGATGAGCCAAGTGGAGACGGTTTTTGCGGAGATCTGTTATTGGCGGCACGAGAAGTTGCTGTAACGGATGAAAGCGTTCTCATGGACTGAGACTTCACTTTGGCTGGCTTTTCCGCTTCAGCGGGCTTGGATGGGAAGCTCTTCGAAGACGTTGTGCCGACTCTCGGCTGGCTCTGTGTTTCTGCCGTTTCACTTGTTTTGCCCGTGGAAGATCCCAAAGGCGGGAAATCCATCATTTCCGCATCTTCATCTGAATCATGCACAAATTCTGCAGATTTGTACTTCGACTCTGATTTTGCTGAAGATTTCTTCTCCATCTTCTTATCTGTCTTCTTCGTTACCCTCCCCGTCAATGTGGTATTTCTTGCTTTAGTGCTTGCCCGTTTCGTCTGGCCATTTTTAATCGAAGATTCCTTCTTTTGCGTTGCATTTCCTCCTGGTCGCGCAGATTTACTAGTAACATTTTGCTGGTTCGGGGTAAAACAACCGTTCGTCCGTTCTGATTCGTTACCGGTTCCATATCCTTCCTTCGATACATCTTCAGGGGATTGAATGTTAAGGCGTGGGGTTGCTGATCTGGCTATCGGTCCGGTGTGTAGGTTTAACCGAGACAAGACCTTACCCTTTCCCCTCTCGGCCTTTGGAAGCAGCATCTGCCAAAGCTTATCCGTTCGCGAAATCCGCATTCGGTCAAATGCTGATATGGCGTTCTCAATCGCTTCTTGCCGTTCATCCTGTGAGGGTAGGGAAACCCCCAGATATCAAGATCTTTGGTATGCATGTCTTTAGACTGTACCTTCTCCCGATCCAGCCTATTCTCGATACCATATTTCTGCACGAGGGCCAAACAGTCCTCCTGGGGCGATCTGGTTTTCTGCGCTAAGAATCTGACAGAGACTGCCCGGACAGCGAGCAGATGGGTTAGAGGCACACGGAGAGCGTCGAGGCGAAGTTTATCTTTGTTTTGGGGAACAGAGGCAGATTTCGGAGTGACTGCGGAAGTGAACGCGGGGGAGCGGGCACCAAGAAGGGCTGGGCTAGTGGGATTGGATCTGTTGGCGGCCTGCTGAAAAAAACGCTCTTTCTCAACATCGATCTTGCTTCTTGGCATGCGGGCCAACGAAGCGGCTTCTTTCCCGGTTGCGCTGCGGTTGTCCCCCGCGCCGAGAGCTCTCATCTGATCAATGGTCGTGATCAGCGGAGTTTTCCTTGATTCCTTCCCTTTCTCAAAAGCACTCAGTCTTTGCTCGAGAGTAGCCAATGCCTCATCCGTAGCGGCAGTAGCCTCCCGAGCTTTCTCCACCTCCAGCTTATGGCTAAGCACACCCGTGAAATAGGCTTTTCCGTTGGAGGAAGGGGAGTAGGAGTAGATTTCTGAGCGGTGGTTCTCCGGTGACGAGAAAAACGTCTGGGACTTGTTCCCGTAGTGCAACGATTGGTGTTTTCCCAGGCGGATACAAGCCTTCTGATCGTTACGCAGGCTCTGGACGAGTTCGTCGAGGGTGGATTGAGCCAGATTCAGCTGCATGATCTGGCTGGGTTTGCTGCAGGGATCGGTAGAGGGTTCCCCAGGTGTGTCTACGTTCTGAAGGCATAGTAGCCCTCCCTCAGGAATGGTGAGTGATGCCATTCCGGGTGGGGGATTGACAGCGAGGGAGGGTCCAGAAGATTGGAATTGAAGGGTGCTGCCAGGTAAGCCAAAAGGACGGGCAGGAGCGTCAAGGGGTTTTTGCAGCAGTCGAGCAATGCTTCTTCCCCAGCACAAGCTAGAGATGGCGTGGAATCGAACGGCGAAGAGAAGGCGAGTGGAAATCGAGAGATGACCAGCGAAAGAAAAGGAGGCACAAAAATATCATGGCCAGCATCGAGTGAAAGCAAGTCGAGAACCGGTGAGTGATTCATGCATTTGAGGAGATGTGCTGAGGAAGAACGAGCCTAGTGGGAGGGGGAGAGAGAGAAGCGAGAGAAGCACAGAGAGAGAGAGAGAGAGACCGCTTGTATGTGATAGAGAGAGAGAGAGAGAGGACAGACCGTAGAG
>NW_001813976.1:1550125-1553223 GCF_000149585.1 Histoplasma mississippiense | reverse complement strand
TTTTGTTTGTCACTGGGAGCTTTCCACTTCCATTACTACATTACAAGGCAAACCTTGACAACCAATCTGTGCTGCCCTAGTTACTGGGTACTGGTTTACTGGTTACGGGTTACGGGTTACGGGTCCTCGCCTGGCGACGGGCGACGACTCTCCCTGGGAGAGCCCTGAGCATATCCTCACTCCCATTTGTTGCCCCTCCGCCCTCTGCAGCCCCAGGCCCAGCGTCAGGCGATCTCGGCACGGGCTGAAAGGAAACTCTCTTCTCCATTTTTCTGAATCCCCGTAGCCGAGACTCAACCTCCTCGGCACAACTTCTAGCTAAGTCTTTCCTTGCTGAGACACAGCTTCTTTGATTCTTTGAGCTCAGCTCAGGGGATCTGCTTTGAATTGCTGCTGCTGTTGTGTTTGTGACTCGGGCCCTGCTGGATGTTTTAGGTTTCATCAAAAATCTATGGCCACAACTTTTGCTGATCTTGCCAGCGTGGAACCGCTGGCTGTTTGTCGTTGGTTCGCCTCGCACGGCTCCGATTTCCCCCTCCAAGAATCGTGAACGACCGGACAATGGGAAGCTGAAGGTCTTTGTACAGATTACACAAGGAAGCTTTAGATGTGCCACACAGCTTTGCCACTGGCGGTATTTTTTTTTACTTTTTCTTATCTATTTATTTTCTTTATTTTCTTTTATTTTCTTAATTTTATTTGATTCCTTTTTATTTTGGCGCCAGTTCGTTCGCTCCCAGTTGCTTTGTTTGGCATTCCGCGCCGCATTGTTTCAGAGCGAGCTTGGTGGTCTGACAAACTGCCCGTCCACAGTAACAGTACAGTAGTTACGGAGTAGTACAGAGTAACTTGTAACGAACTGTTTATTGTCTCTCTGTTTCTCTTCACCCTGCCCTCTTCCACGCCAGTAGCATGACTGATTCCTACCTCCCCAAGGCTGACAGCTCCGTGTCACATTGACTACTTTACGAATTCGTTTTGCTTTGAACAACGCATCTCCATAAATTTCTCCAGAAACCAAAGAGGGGTTTTTTTTTTTTTTCTGTTTTACAAAAAGTAAATGGATAAAAACTTTACTTTTACTGCCTGGTGCAGTGCCTCTGGGTGTACATCCACCAAACAGAGTCTCTCTAGTTGAATCATCCCCTTCTCTCTCTCTCTCTCTTTTTAATTTTTTTTTTCTTCTTTTACACCTTTTAGTGAGCCGGGAGGTTTGAGGAGAACTGTCGAGAGCAACTTCCGTAAATCCGGAATTCGATATTCGTTTGTGAACAATCCATCTCGGTCTAAGTACCTTTGGTGGGTGGGGGTTGTTTGGCTGAAAACCTTTTTCCCTCCACCCCCTTTTTGCGTGGAAGTGGTTCGTTCCCAAGATCTTGAAAATGCGCGCTCAAGACAAAAGTACGGTAGGGTAGGTCTTTCGCTGGCAGGCTTCATAATCCTCCAGAGAAGATCCAACAGAGTACTAGCTAGGATTTTCCATTCATCAAGCCCGGAGCTTCTCTTTTTCCAGCGGGTCGATGTTTTTTTTTTTTTTTTTTTTTTTTTTTTTTTTTTTTTTTTAACGTACGTTTGAAATGCCATGTGTGCTGGAGGATGAGCAGGAGGAGGATATATCCGCCAACAAACGCCCGTGAGAGAGACTAACTAACCAATACGCAGTAGATGTCAGCAGGTACGAGACACCCTTCAACAGCTGAGAAGGAAAAATCATGTGCTGTACATGATATATATCTAGAATCGGTTCCGCCCGTGGTACTATTATTCTCCTTCGTCCAAGGAAAAAAAAAAAAAAAAAAGGCTCTGGACGCTTATATCATCATAACATCTTTGAAAGTTTAGCCCGGGCGATCCTCGAAATTATACACGAATGCATGAGGGGCGATTTGAGAAGCCCTCTCTCCCCAAAGAAGAAGGAAGAAGCAAAAAACGAAAAACACTATCTACTATGGTTGGCGAGAGGTCCTCTGCCCCCTCCTACCTAACCAAAATATTGTGGCAAATAACAGGAGCTGTGTACTTAAGGCAATGATGGCTCAGGGCTCCAAGAAGTCCTTCCTTGGTCCATTAGCAAACGGGCGCTGGCCAAAAAAAAAAAAAAAAAAAAAGGGCAGCAGGGATGAACGCTGGACGGCGCTAAACCCCAGGCATGATTGCCCGGGGACTTCCGCCGGGACATCAGCCGGCGGGCGCTTGTGGATCACGCTAATCTTAGTTTGGTTCAACCGTTACTGGAACCTGGCTTGGTGGTATTTTTGCTGCTGGGAAGCGTCCGTTTGTTCTGTCCCGCTCTCTCCGAATAAGAATGGGGGGGGGGGGGGGGGGTTTTTTTCTTGGGGCAGTTCCAAGGATGCTATCTGTTGCTTTCATAGCGGTTACCTCCTATCCTTTCTCCTAGCCCTCGCCTAGGATATTATCGACAGCCGAATCTGAATTCTATACCTTATCGTAACATGGACTCGATGCGTGGATTGATTGTTGATGGTCGATCGTGGCTCCAGCTCCATCTCCATGATTCATGATCTTACTCCCATCTGCTGATAATCGATTTTTGAATGCAGGCTGGCTCTATACTATATTTTACAGATATCTTCATCATCATCATTTCATACCAATGATATATTCAGACATCCATACATATCTTTCCGGTACAAGGTCACAGATATTCATTGCCCCCGTCAAGAAATAACAACTGGTGAAAGCCAGCTGTCCCATACTCCAACCGTTATCAAAAAAAAAAAAAAAAAAAAAAAAAAAAAAACCTCGAAAACACAGTTGTCAATGATCCCGCTTCTCTCACACCGGCCGCCTGTCAATGTTTGTTGACTTATGGCTAGTATAAATATACGGGTTGTGAACCTACACTGAACTTCGCATTCCAGAACTAGAGTCTTTAGGTCGTTTTCGGATCGACCGCAGTGTCTCTTCCCCGGTACACTCTGGATCATTGGATCATTGGATATTCAGTCATGCACATATTGATCTGCGTTGGGAGGAATTCGCGAATTCGATAGGAACCTAGATAACGAAAGATGTTCGGAGAGCTGATAATTTGGCCGAGTATATGGGCGCCTTGTGCAGTGAAGAAGTATGCACCC
>NW_001813976.1:1548624-1549625 GCF_000149585.1 Histoplasma mississippiense | reverse complement strand
GACTGTCGATGTTGAAAAAAAAAAAAAAAAAACAAATAAGTCGGAAATGTTGGATTCCCTATGAGGATGGGTGGCTGAGGTGCATCAAGTAGGGCAGGAATAAGTGCTGGGAAATAGGCGCCTTCTGGTAATTGGCTTTGTCGATGTACGGATACGAGTATTGCACGATCCCTGAAGCAATAAGCGAAGGGTTCTGGAGAGGATACCCTAAATTCACGGTTTTGGCTGGTCTGCATAGATAGAAGTTAGATGGGAGAAATTCGATGGCATAATTCCACATTTTGAAAATAGGTCATATGTTCCAAAACATAACCATTAGGCTCAGTATTTCGTGGAATGAACGATCTGGTCTCGTAAGACCAAAAAAATAAAAAAAGCTGAATGTAATTTGAAACAAGAGCCATAGAAAGCAGAGACAGAACAGGGAGTGGGAATTCAGCACCAGTAAGTAAATATCATCTTTATAATGATGTAGAAATGAGGAAAGATATTTTTAACAGTATGTATCGAAAGATCTCCAGAAAGTTAAATCAACAGTCAATCAAATTTGAGACGCGGTAAATCGTCTTACGCCCAGGACCACGGTCCCCTAAAACCCCAGACATTGAACGCCAAAGAAAATTTAGTCCTCGTTACAATATCCGGTTTCGGTACACGCGAGACGCCGTCATATATTTGATCCATTGGCAAAGCATTCAAATATGGTGGAGAAAAGCTCATTTTAACCCATTCGCGACTAATTACATCGTCCCTATCGGGACCTCCGACATCAGCTTCGATGAGGAGTTTTCCTCCGCCAGAAGCACTCAGCGGGATAGTTTTGGGAACAGTTTCATCAAGCACTTTCTCGATCGATTTAATGTAATTAGTCACTAAATCCATATCCACGGCAGTCGTAATATTGTTGTCGAGGAGGACGATATGGTCACAGTGGACGTGGGTAGGCTTTTCGGATTCGGGACTGGGTTTTGGGGATTATATTGGGCAAACCCGGCTTCTGG
>NW_001813976.1:1532311-1548299 GCF_000149585.1 Histoplasma mississippiense | reverse complement strand
CGAAAAAGTTCAGATTCATACAGGCATTTGATGTCCCCGCGGCGTATCCCCTGGGCTCCATATCTGTATTGCTCCATAGAAGGCCGGAGTCCGCGTCCTTATGAGGCGTCGAATCTAGCGCGAATACATGCTCGAGTTGGAACTGCGCCAATGCCTCTTTAAGATAAAGAGCACATCCTTGGGGAACATGGAGGACAATGTCCATGCCCCTTTTCAATGCGCTAACGCCCCTGACAATGACAAGTGGCAGTGACTCTTTCATAGTTCCCACCATGCTCGCCATAGTGATGCATGGTTGGCGATCACGATCTATCCATGGCGGAAATGGGAACCAACGTTCCTGGGCACCTAGATGTCCAAGAGCCCTCATAATTCCATATCTTTGGGCCACTTCTGCCTCCGGAGCAATAAGAGGGATGACTTGAAGCCACTCGAGAGGGAAATACGAAGCCGGAATATCGGCGATAGGGTGCGCAGGGCAGTAAACGATCCATTTGAAATCGGGCCTATCGAGAAACGACGGAGAATGAAACTCCGTACGCTGAAATTCTTCAACTGTCTGCCCACTTTTCGCCGCAGAATAAACGAATTTGATCCATTGGAAGGGAGCAGATGGCAGGTTATCCTCCAGTTCATTGGCTCGGCGTCGGATGGTGAAAACGATCTCCTTTTGGCCCACTTGAGCCAGCCCTTTAGATATGTAAGTCCAGCAGTTAACTTCACCGCTAACCGCGGACTTGATAGTATGATAGAATATCAGGGCTTGGACGTTCTCCTCAGGCAAAACGGGATGAGTAAGTGGCCAAGCTATTGCCTTTGTTGTTTGGCCCGCAGCCTGTCGCAAAGCAGGCGGAGGATTTTCTGCGACAGCTGGATGATATGGAGAAACATTCTGCTGAGTGGCATCCCTGGGTGATGAGGGTCCAGAATAAATCGCAGAAGCCTGTGAAGCTGGTTTCTTCTTACCAAGGCCGGAAAGGCGCTTCTTCCATCTATCAAAGCCCATGACCGTGGTTGATAGACGCAGCGATTAGGGCAAATGGAAGGGGTATCGATGGTTGGGAAGAGGTAGAATTCGATTCCGCACTTAGCATTACATTTCGGGAAATAGTTGTCGATATATAACCGTTGACCGGCACTGTTGAGATGTTGAACGTTCTCGGCTGCCACAATTCATCCAAACACAGCCCTCCTCCACCTTCCGTCAACGTGCCGTCAACGTGTCAATACGAGAGATCATTGTGGCGTTACACTCCAAGAACCCCATACATGGGACCAGCCAACGCTGATTGTTACCTGAAGCCCTTGGAGACAATGTGGTGGCTTTTGTCAATTGGAGCATGGCTGGTGGCTAGAAAATGCAGTCGAAGGTTTGGGGGCAGTAGGCCTCCATGGTGCCCACGGGGTTAGTTATAGTTTTGCTAGTGTGCTAAGCTTGCAGGTTTTAGGGCCCCAGCAACCCTATTACAGCCTGGCCGAGTCTGACCGTCAAAAATCAGGTGACCACTAACCGCCTCGGAGCTAACCTTGGGAAGCAACCTTGGAACCTGGGAAAGTTGCGACTTCAATCAATAAGGACGATAGTATTCAGACCTTTACGTTCCCTCCAACAACACTATTGTGAAAAGTTTTCCGGGTTTGCCCAATGCACGGAGACACTCAAAAGGAAAATGTCTTTAGGCAAGTATCCATTTTATATTGCTGTTGTCTGGTTCCCCACCCCGATTCAGTTTGCCTGCCAGCCGTCTCATCTCGTGGCGTCAGTATCCAGAATTGCGAAGCTTGGGCCAAGAGCTAACATGATCGTTGACTATAGATGAGGAAGTGCTGGAGCTTGTCGCTAAAGATGGAACTATGGATTAGTATGTTGGCGCATATCTTTAAGCTCGTCTATGCGTCACTTCGTTGACATGTTGTGATGCTTGATATAGTCAGAAATGGCCCAACTTGCTGGATCCTTTAATCGGACGACTAGAACATGTGCGTCTTCCTTCACAAAGTCTTAGCTTTGTGCGGAACTCAAACGGAGCAATAGATAGAGAAATCCCTAGTGGAAGCTGACAGTTCGTGTAGATCATTCACAATGACTTCCCGATGCCCATTATCGCTCCAACTTGGAGCCCAACTGTTGATACCCCAAGTCTTATCCCCTCCTCCTCCTATTCTACCCAAGAAATAATCTCGCAAGCAAATAGCAATAAAGAGAATGCCCCCCCACCACCATTACAAACCCCGCCCCGCCGACCACCAGTTCCGGCCTTTCCATCCTCCGCCTCCAATGAACGCATTCCTGATTCGCAGCCGCAGTCTGCTCCGACGGACGACGCCCTCCCGCCACCCCTCGTCGCAATCCTCTTGTCAATCAAATCCACTCTAAAGACCTATTTCTCTACACACCCACCACACACGATACAGCGCCTAGCAGAGTTGATACTACACCCGACCCGTTACTACCGCACGTTGCCTGCGTATCTCCGTGCGGTAGACAGGGTAGTGTCTGTCTCCAGCGGCGCTGATATTTTCCCATTGCCGCGCTCCATGCCTTTACCCGGCGGCATTATCGATACCAATCTCGCCAACGGCGTCAATGGGACAGGGAGCTATAATTTCATGCTTAGCGATAGCGATCTGCTGGGAAGCGATGAGTCTCTTGGAGGTGCTCTTCTCACCCCGATCCCGTGGCTGAACAACAACTTTACTCTTCCCGGAGGTAACGACGATGGTGACTTTGTGGAACGCGGTTCTAGTCCAAATTCGAGCCCAGGTGCGAGCTCGCCCGGTAGCAGCAGCGCGTCGTTGTCCGCTGTTCCGTCGCTGGAATCCGGCGCCGTGGCAGAGGGCGAACTCATTCGACAGGAGCAAGAGACTGGTGCTGTTCCTACAACAATACACCATGAGAATGCGCGACAGCACCAGACGGCTTCGTCCCTGATGGGTGAGGGAGCTGAGGGAGAAGCACAAGGTGAAGAATTCGAGGAAGTGCCTCATGCGAGAGGTCCTAATATTCTCGGCGTAGAAGATATGGGATTGCAGAATGGGAAGGGAGTGGTGATGTCACTGTCGGCCAGTCCCCCTCGCACTGATGTTTCTCGTGGCGGTGGTGGTTCGGCGGCCGATTCGAATGACGCCCTGCGAGAATCAACGGGTAATGATGAGTTGAGTGATGATATGAAGGGTGATACAGATAGGGATGCAGATGGAGACATTGTCATTAGTGATACACCTGAGAAGCCTGTTGGGGCGCCGAAGGAAGACCAACCAGGACCTGTTTCAATGGTGCAATCTGAAGAGCCGAAGCAAGAGAATGGCGTGCTGACAACGTCAGCGATGGAAACAGATGAAGGACCAAATGAGAGCAAAACGGAAGAATCCAGCGGCGGCAGTCGGATGGACACATGAAACAGTATCGTACTATTTTCCTTTTTTCTCTGTTTCTTGACCGAATAGGCGTTCCTGGCTTTTCCCAAGCTACGAGTTTATATGGAGATGGCTACCAAGGGGTTTCACAGAATTGGGAAATACGGTGCTAGTTAGCATATCTTGCTCGCATTGTATTGCTTTCCTGAGTGCTCCATTTCCAGAGCATATTGAGGCATATCGAAACTGAGAGCTCATGATCTCGATGTAAGAATCTCATTAACGAATTTAATTTCATGTTTCCCAAAGAAAGGAACACCCATTCTCCCTCTATATAAGGAGTAATGTACACCCATAGAAAGCAAATAGTCATAAATCATAGGTGATGTATTACACATTAAATATCCGAAGAAAATGGGGATGCCAGGGGAATATGGATTGAAAGAATAAAGTCAAACATATTGATGCCCAGAACAATGGGGATTTGATATCAATCCATCATCACAAGAAATAATAAAAAAAGATTAATGGGGCCCTTCATGCCAGTTAGAGAACTACCCGAATCATAACTTACAGTTTCCGATCTCCTTCTGATGTAATGCCCGTATCTTGCTGGCACTTTTTCACCAGCTTTGCCCAGCGCACTTCAAATGATAGACGTCAGATGGACACATACAAAGATCCTCATAAACGTAGCATAACTCGGAAAGAAAAAGCCACTCACGTCCACAAGCATTACAGAGCGTCTTCTTCCCGCTCGGGCCCTTCCGCCACTCAGGCGACGAGAAGGTCCCGCAATCGGTGCAGGAATTCGTTTCCGCAGGCCCGATCCTGCGTTTCCTTTCAGTGTTGCCTTTAGCGCCCTTAATACCATCCCTGCGGCTCCCCGTGAAAGCAGTCGCCGGAAGCCCGTCACTCTGGAAAATAGTGCCCTCAGGGTCACCGGTGCTTATCCCCCGCGCGCGTTCGCCAGCCCCATAGCGCAGGCCAGTCATGAGCTCGATATCGTCTAGATATGTGCTACCTTCGAAGTCAATGGGATTGGAAATGTTATGACGGGGTAAGGATGCCGTCACATTGGGCAGCATTGGAGGATTGGGCGGTGGTACAGTAGCAAGTCCGAATTGAAATTCACCGGTAGGAGGAGGGTGGAAGGCTGGGCTTCTGGTTAAATCGCGATGGGCTTGTGGTGGCATGGAGCGGACTTGCTCGCTGTCTGGTTTAATCTCATGGCTGTGAAGCTGAAATTCCCCTTCCCGCTTCAGTTCTGCGATGCGTCTGGTCAGTCGTTCGTTCTCAAGTTTATGTTCTAGAAAGGAGTCGAGAAGCTGTCTTTGTTTAGTCAGGTAGGGGCGGGCGATTATTGAGAACTCCGTGCTTGTCGCAGAGTCGATGTCCCCATGGGCATCCAATAGTAGATAAGTCCCGTCATGCTTCTTAAAACGATAGTAGCACTGGAATGGAGTTTTTGTGTTTATTGAACTAGCGAACTCTTTGACGACCATTGAGCGGTCATCTGGATGGATAAACTCAAACAAGACATTGCCTATTAAATCCTCCGATTCGTACCCTGTCAGTGCCTTGCAGCAAGGGGACACAGATAGCAGTATCCCGGACAAATCTAAAATCTGTATCAGGTCTCTTAATCCCGCTAGGATGATACTCATGCGATTTTCCGCCTGTATGGACTCAACACCATGTTCGCCGCCGGTACCCGCAGGACTCACAACTGGAGGTGAAGCTGTAGTAGGAGCCGCGCAAGGGGTGTCCTCTGCCAGTTTGTTTTGTTCCCATATTAAGGATTCAGCAGGGATATTTGGAGGAAATAAGGTAGCTGTTTCAAAGGCCTGGATATTTCTAAACGCGGCATCGGGAGCACCGAAACCGAAACTGCGATGTGGTTCCGCATCATTGAAGTTTCCCGTCAATGATCCTCGTGCATTTAACCCTGGGACAGGGATCTTTCGTTATTTATCAGTTAGAATATAGTTATACCATGGTAGAAGGGCTGCTTCTGCTGTTGAGTGGTTGGTGGTATCATACATACCTCTGTAGAATAATCTGGAATTCCTTGAGCAAAGCGGTGATCATATCCTGACATGGGGAAAGCCCGAGATGGCCTGTTAAGGGATAGAAACGAATTGATAAGAGGCACAGTTTGGAAGGCTAGTTTGCGACTGAGATCTATATCTACGTTATCACTAAAATACCTGGTTGTTGTGATGAGGAAACATATTTTAATCTCTCTCGATCGTGCTCTCACACCGTTTTATCACACGCGCGTCATGGCTGCTTCCTTGTTTCTGCATTAGGTATGCCCTGTACAGGAGTGTGGATGTGTACATGTATGTACATACATGTACATACAGTGCTCTACGGAGCAGCACACGCACAGGTGCAGCGAGCTTGTCGGCCTCTCACAGCGGCTTCGGGATCCCCGTACCCCGGCCATCTGGGGCCCGTAGCGCCGGGTCTGGAGCTTATCGGGCCGTGTCTGCACCCGATCAGCGCCTATCTGATCGGAAGTCTACAGAGAACTCTCTGTGCAACGGCAACGTCGAATTCATGGAGATTTCCATCACAATACACCATCAGTCAGCTATCCAGCGCAGGGTCCCCCGTGAATGGGTTACCCATTAGACGAAGAGTCTAGGCAGTACTGTGGACTGTGTAGGCCAGAGAGCCCAGGAAGACTCGGTCACGTGATGTCGTGCCTTAGAAGTTCCCGCGTTGAACAACGCGCAGGCATCCAATTTTCGATCGCCCTCTGGAAAGCAAAAACCAACGGACAGCCGTTTCCCCACAACGCCCAACACCAATACCGGCTTGGGTAGGAGTGGATTCGAAAAACAATATCTGGCAAGATGTATGTGCCATCTCCAGCTACATATGTATGCTTTTTTTTGTCTTTTAACTAACCGGCTATTCAGGTGTAAGTCACCTACTGGAGGACCGTTTTTCGGAGAGCTAACAGCTGTCAAGCGAAAATCGACAAATTATCCATTCTTGGGTAAGCACGCTCATGATATATATATACCTCTTCCATAGCTATGAGCATATCACTAATGTTTGCTGGTCCTTTTCACCTAATAGTGTTCGGTCGTTTGACAACAGCCGCAGCGAAACTATCCAGTTTCATACCCCTTTGACACTCATCGTCGGATACAATGGTTCTGGGAAGACGGTATTCCTCCACATCTCGGATATATCAATTTTTTTTTTCTTTTTTTTCTTTTTTTTTTTAAAATATTTAACTAATTGAGCCATAGACCATCATTGAGTGTCTCAAATATGCTACGACAGGAGACCTTCCCCCAAATAGCAAAGGTGGTGCTTTTATTCACGATCCAAAGGTTTGTCTACGGATATACGTGTTCGATTGAAGATAAGAGCTAAAAGCAAATCGCAGTTATGTGGCGAAAAAGAGGTACTGGCCCAAGTAAAGCTCTCGTTCAAGTCTGTATCGGGAGCGAGGATGGTAGCAACTCGCAGTCTACAGCTTACTGTGAAGAAAACTACGAGACAGCAGAAAACCTTGGAAGGCCAGCTTCTGATGGTTAAGGACGGCGAACGAACGTCTATCTCTTCGAGAATGGCGGAACTTGACCAGATTATGCCTCAATATCTCGGTGTTTCAAAGGCCATCCTTGACTCTGTTATTTTCTGCCATCAGGATGAGAGCCTGTGGCCAATGAGTGAGCCCTCCGTTCTGAAAAAGAAGTTCGACGAGATATTTGAAGCCTTGAAATACACGAAGGCTATCGATAACATCAAAGCGCTGCGAAAAAAGCAAAATGAAGAACTCTCTAAATTCAAAATCATGGAACAGCATGCCAAAGAAAATAAAGATAAAGCTGACCGCGTAGGTATTCATTCTCCAATTGTATTTCTCATCAGTAGATTCTAGCTGACCCTTTTAGGCTGAAAAAAGATCAATCAAATTACAAGACGAAATCGAGGCGCTACGTGCTGAGAGCCATGAACTTTCACAGCAGATGAGACGAGCCGCCGAACTGGCAGATAAGGCCTGGAAGGAGTCAGAGAGTTATGCACAAATTCTTGGTACTTTGGAAGGGAAGCGGATAGAAGCTAAGAGCATCCAGTCCAGCATCACCAACCTGCAAGAACATCTTGTCGAAGTCGATGAGTCCGATGAATGGCTTGAAAGGACGCTGGAACAGTTTGAGTCACAGCAAACTCAATATCGAGAACAAGAAGTATCATTGAAGGAAAAATATGTAGAGCTCAAACAAGTAATTGAAGACAATCGAACGAGGCTAGGGCTCAAACAAGCTGAATATGGCAAACACGAAAATGACAAAGCTCAGTTCGAACGACAGCTGGGAAGACGCGAAAAATTGATCAAAGAAATTGCTAGGCAGAATAATATTCGTGGTTTCGACCATGACCTTGACGACATGCAAGTTAACGAATTCATGCAGCGAATTCGAAAGCTATCTAAAGATCAAAACCAAGCTTTAGAGAGAGCACGACAGGAGGCCCAGATGGAACTACGTGAAGCGCAGAGCCTTCTAAACCAACTCAGCCAACGGAAATCAGCCCTACAGGAAGTGAAAAACGCTGCGAGAAAGCAGATATCATCCAATGATATCGAAGCAGATTCGTACCAAAGACGTCTTGATGGGATTGACATAGATGAAGGTAGTAAAGCTGTTTTGGAGTCAAGAATTGAAGAGACCGAACGTTCCCTAAATGAGGCGAAGGGGAAAGCGAAGGCCGCATCCTGGGATAGCACAATCCAAAGCAAAACTGCAGAAATTCGATTGTTGGAAGATGAGAGCTCGAAATTGAATGCAGAGCTGATCGAAGGGACCAAAAGAGCGGGTGACCTTGCTCGATTAGACCATCTCAAGAAGGAGCTTAAGGACCGCGAACGCAGCCTCGAAACCATGGAAGGAGCACACAGTGACAGGATCAAGAAATTTTTAACTCAGGAATGGAACCCCTCTACACTCGATCAGGAATATCAAAGAGCCTTACAGGAAGCTACCAACGCCTTGACGCGCGTTGAGCGTGATAGGGACGGTGTAAGCAGGGAATTAGAACATGCCGAGTTCAAGCTAAAGACGACTCGAAAGGATCTTCTGCAGCGGCGAAATGAATTGAAACAATGCATTCAAAAAATACGAGACGCTGTTGACGACGAACCCGCTGAATATCCTGACATTCTGAAACAGCGACAAGTGCAGCTTGACATGGCTAAGAAAGATGCCGACCAGTATGCCGGACTGGGAGAGTACCTCAGCAAGTGCATGGACGCGGCTAGGCAAAAGAAGGTCTGCCGAATGTGTTCCAGACCCTTCAAAACTGAAGGTGAATTCCAAATTTTCCTGAATAAACTCGATGCTCTGGTAAAAAGAGCTACTCAGGATGCTGTCGATGAAAGCATGCAGCAGCTGGAGGAAGACCTAGAAGCGGCTCAAAGTGTTTCTACCTTCTATGATACTTGGGTTCGGCTTTCGAGTACTGAAATTCCAGCTCTTGAAAAGGAGGAATCTCACCTAGAGTCCCAACGAGAGATTTTACTCTCCCAGGTCGAGGACCATGACAAGATTGTTAGCGAGCGTGTGGAATCAAAAAAGAACGTGGAATCGCTATCGAAAACAGTTGCGACGGTTTCAAAATACGATAGCGAAATCAAAACCCTTCGATCGCAGATCCAGAACCTTTTGGCAAACCAACAAGATGTGGGCGGCACACGGACATTAGAAGATATCCAGGAGCAGATTTCCGCGATTGGGGAAAAGTCGCGTGAGTTCCAGAAAGTCATTTCCAAGTTGAATAACGAGAAGGATCAGTCGCGAACTGAGATTACAGCCCTCGAGTTGAAACTTCGAGATGTGCGAAATAACCTGGACAACGCCAACTATCATCTGGAGAAAAAAGCGAGCCTTGCTGCCCGTGTTGAAGAATACCGTAACCTAAATGCCAAGCAGCGGGAAGCAATTGAACAAGCTGACCAAGATATTGAGAGTCTTGCTCCTGAGGTTTCGAAGGCACAAGCCCTGTATGACGACATTAGCTCCCGGGCTGGAGCTAGAGAAAGGGAGCTACAACAAGAAGCGTCCCAACTGTCCGACAGTTTGCATCAACTTAGCCTGACGAACGAAGAGATCACGTCTTACAATGACCGAGGCGGTCCGGCACTGCTGGCCAAGTGCGAAAAGGAAGTACGCAATATAGAAACCGAAATTGCAAGCCTGGAAAGAGAACAGGGGTCAATAACGAAGGACATCAATGCGATTTCAGCCCGGCTTAAGGATAGCGAAAATACAAAGCGACAGTACGCTGATAATTTGCGATATCGGCGGGAAACAGCAGCGCTTGAAGATGTCAACGCAACCATTGAAGAGTTAGCTGCGCAGAATGCGGAAGTGGACCGAAGCCGCTTTAGAGAAGAGTCAGAACGACGAACACGAGAGCACAACGCCCTATCAGCGCGGCAGGCAAGCAAGATGGGAGAAATGAAATCAAAGGATGATCAACTCATGCAGTTACTGGCTGATTGGAATACTGACTACAAAGACGCTGCGGTTAAGTTCAAAGAGGCCCATATCAAGGTGGAAACAACAAAAGCGGCGGTTGATGATCTTGGTCGCTATGGCAGTGCGCTTGACAAAGCTATCATGAAATATCACAGCTTGAAAATGGAAGAGATTAACCGTATCATCGAAGAACTTTGGCAAAAAACATACAGGGGAACGGACGTGGACACTATCTTAATCCGCTCTGACAACGAGAACGCCAAGGGAAACCGATCCTACAACTATCGCGTGTGCATGGTCAAACAGGACGCAGAGATGGATATGCGCGGCCGATGCAGTGCTGGCCAAAAGGTCCTGGCTAGCATCATCATCCGTCTAGCGCTTGCGGAATGCTTCGGTGTCAATTGCGGCCTGATCGCCCTCGACGAGCCGACAACGAATCTTGACAGAGATAATATTCGATCCCTGGCAGAATCGTTGCATGATATCATCAAGTCACGCCAGCAACAGTCTAATTTCCAGCTCATTGTCATTACTCACGATGAGGAATTCTTGCGACATATGCAATGTGGCGATTTTAGTGATTACTACTATCGTGTCTCGAGGAATGAAAGGCAAAAGTCTATTATTGAGAGGCAATCTATTGCGGCTGTAAGTATTTCTCCTAGGACACTCCATTTTCTCCATCAAATGGGACGTATCTCTTTCAATACTAATAAGATCTAAATAGGTCATGTGAAATTGGAAGCCATATTTTCGTAGGGTTAATTTTATCTGAACCTAGCTGTCCGATTTGATCTATTCCTACCTGTAGCCACCCCCTTTTGAAATTTGTAACGCTGCTTCTTAGCGGAAACAATGCGAAACTTTTTCTGCCTTTTACACAATGTGTTTCATAGGTGTAGGAAAAATTTAATACTTCGACCACAAGGAGGCGTAACATACAAATCAGCGGCACGAATGAGCGTATCAAAAGTACGTGCTTAAAATGGAAAACATGAACGTAAAATAAATACTTTTTGTGTCTCAATCGTCACCAGCACCATCCCTTTCACCCTCATCCTCATCCTCATCCTCATCATCGTCATCGACCAACGGCACAAATCGAAAATCCACAAAACCAGAGTTTTCCATCTTACTTGCCATAGGCTGTTGAGCTCCACCTCTACCATCTAGGCCATCATCCTCCCCGAAATCTATCATGAACTGTAAACTCAAAACACCCTGCCTATCAATGCGAATACTGACTTTGCTCGAAACAGCCATTGCACGCAGCGCTTTATGGATAAGTGCAAATCTATACCTCTGACGAACCCTGGATCTGGATGGTGAATTGACAAGGAAAGTCTCCGTGACAGTTGGCGCAAGTTTGCCACGCCGTGCTTGTTGTTGTCTTGAGGAAGTGCTTCCGTCATCGCCTCCAAGTGTCTTGTACACAGGTTCATTCGCAGCTCCTGCTGCGGCGGGGTCTTTGTCGATTGAGAACTCCACGGTGGATTCGCTGAATGGGCCGCCAGAGGCGGTAAGGGCAAAATACGGTGCTTTGGTTGCGGATACGCTGAATGATAATACGGTTGGGTTCGTGGAATCCAGTTCCATGATGGCGTTATGGAGCCACATTGAACGCATGATGGACTTGAATACAATGGCGTCACGTTGCAATGGGATATCACGATCTCCAGCTGAAAAATCCATATCTAGGTCGTCCGGTTCGTATGTAGTCAGTTCGCAAGTGGTAGTCACGCCAGCCTCTGATAAAGTGATAGTCAGTGGTGATCCTTGTTTGATGTAGCTGATGTTGCAAATGCGGTTTAGGAGTAACGCTGGTCCTGAAAATGCGTTTAAAGTTGTTGAAGTGGGTGCATTCGTTGCAGAATTGGAATTTGATGAGGCATCATTAAGACCAAAGATCTGGAGTGTCTCGATCAGGGCAGACAGAGAAATCAAAAACAGCGGTGAGACAGCACTTTCGAAGCCACCTCCACCTCCCTCGTCGTCTGAAATGGTAGAATTGTTGGAGTCCTCGGACGGTGGATTGAATATATAATTGGTAAAAAGTCTTCTGTCAAGAAATGCGACCCCTTGCATTACTCGCCTATCTTCAGCAGAGAACCGAATGCCTTGCGAGGTTATTTGAACTGAAGCTTTCTGAGAGAATCCAATGCACCGCAAGAGAATATGTAACTGGTGAACAGAGCTAGAGACAGCCGAGAAAACCGGACCCTCAGGCTGCGACATAGTGATTACGAGTTGTAAAAAAGAGTTTAGATGAAAAGGCTGTGGAGTGGCTAGCTTGAGTGATATCAAAAGGTATCTAGAAATAAAGATCCCTGCGTAACTCCGATTTGTTGTACATAGTCAAATAGCAAAAATGGCGCAAGTTTTTGATAGACGTTCAACTTAGACGTAAACTCCAACAGCACATATCATAAACACAGCACCAAATCTGTTACTAATTAGTTTTGTGATACAAGATGAAATGAATGAAAATGACAAAATATATGCTTACCCAAATGCCAATGAAGCTGGCACTCCAAGTAACGGGAGATTGAGAAGGGACCGATCTTAAAGTCGAAATAATCAGCACCTAATTAGCCATATCTCCAACGACAACTACTCACTAATCCCGAAGAAGCCAACAAGAATGACAGCTGACGTGAACAGTTAGCCAATTGAATATATTCTAGGCAGGTCCACCAGACAGATCAAACTTACAGGTTACTAGAAGGGTAGAAGCAATGAACAAATGACTATTCTTCGAGACTAAGGGATAGAATGGGTTTCCACCAGCAGAATCCCATATCTCGTTCAGGGACATCGGTGCAATTGAACCACGTTGTATGGACAGTAAAGTGGAAATTAAATAAGTAAACAATTCTGGGCGCACGGAAACTCGGTCACAAACTAAAAGCTGGTCCGCGAGATATCAGTTCTGGAGAAGAGCAGTAGGCAGTTGGAAGCTAACGGACACATCTCGTGATTTGTCGGATATACATATTTCCGATGCAAGTACATATTGCTCAAGGTTTATCACGTTTGGTACGATAAGACGTGCAGACTTCGCAGCCAGTTGTTAACCAGAATCAAGGATTTACTATCAGATATGATGGCGCCAATGACTCTTGACCGTGAGCTGCCTGACATATTTAATTGCTTCCTGCTACATGGAGTTTCCTAACAAATGTCTTGCAGGTGGCAAGCGCAAGGCTTCCGAGGAATGGGTTCCGGCAGTTGATCCCCCCCATCCGATGAAAAAGGCGAAAACGGAGTCTCCCAGCAAGGAAGATGAGGTTTGATTCCGTGTGATACCTTGAAAAATTTAATGTCATACTGAATAACTGATAGTATGCTTGCAGGAGGACGAGCAGCAGGTTCTCAAACTCGTGCCGTACCCGGAAAAGGTCCGTCCCTTTTGTCACCTTTTTGCCCCGTTTGAAGTCTTTGGACTCGTGTTAATTCAAATATGGCACAGCCTGCTGTTATAGAAGAACGAGATGGAACGATCGAATTCCGGGTTGTTAACAATGATGGCGAGCGGGAAAGCTTTATCATTCTCACCGGTCTCAAATGCATATTTCAGAAGCAGTTACCAAAGATGCCGAAAGATTATATCGCCAGGCTAGTGTATGATAGGACTCATTTATCGATTGCCCTTGTAAAACACCCCTTAGAGGTAGTAGGGTATGTTACCATTTGTGTAGCTCCGTTTCAGTTGTGTTCAAGCTAACAGGAAATTAGAGGCATAACTTATCGACCTTTTAAAGGAAGGAAATTCGCAGAGATTGTGTTTTGTGCCATATCCTCCGACCAACAGGTCAAGGGATATGGAGCCCACCTAATGTCACATTTAAAGGTATGCATACTCGCTCGCTAAGGAACGACAACAGCACAGGCACTGATGCGTATGTATAGGACTATGTGAAAGCTACTTCGGATGTTATGCATTTCCTCACATACGCAGATAAACTACGCTACTGGATATTTTAAGAAACAGGGATTCACGAAAGATATCTCACTCGAGAAATCCATTTGGATGGGTTATATCAAAGACTATGAGGGAGGCACAATTATGCAATGCACAATGCTCCCGAAGATCCGGTATCTTGAAGCCGGGCGGATGCTCATAAAACAAAAGGAAGCTGTCCATGCAAAAATCCGAGCCTTTAGCAAATCGCATGTTGTCCATGCGCCACCCAAGGAATGGAAAAATGGTGCATATAAAATCGACCCTCTAAGTATCCCCGCGATTAAGGAATCTGGATGGTCGCCGGATATGGATGAGTTAGCCCGTCAGCCCCGCCATGGTCCGAACTATAACCAACTACTTCGCCTCCTCAACGACATGCAAAATCACACATCCGCCTGGCCATTTACTCAACCTGTCAATGGAGATGAGGTGCCCGACTATTACGAAGTGATAAAAGAACCAATGGATCTATCCACAATGGAGGAAAAGCACGAGAAGGATTTGTATCCAACGCCGCAAGACTTCATCAAAGACGCCAAGTTAATTTTTGACAATTGCCGAAAGTACAACAATGAGAACACCTCGTACGCGAAAAGCGCAAACAAGCTTGAGAAGTTTATGTGGCAGCAAATCAGAAATATTCCTGAGTGGTCGGTGAGTCTCAACTGGCATTCCCCATGCGAAAACGCTTACGGTTTTAACTACGGTGTATCTCAGCTAATCAATCTATGATTCAACTAGCACTTGGCGGATTGACACGAGCTGTAGTTTTGAAGATAGTCCTTCTTGCTAGATAAAAACATTCTAGGCCTGATCTGGTTTGATTTTTTGAGGCGTTTATTCTGTTTCATTTGTATTGGTATAGCAAACATGAATCTACAACTTACTATCAACAGTAAACATCTTAGCACACGTACGGAGGAAAAGTCCTTCTGCAAGCTAGGAATTCATCTGGTATCCAGCAACCCCTCAGCAATTGAGATACTTGATGCCTAAAGCTTGGCTATCACGTTCTGTCTCTGTTCTGTGGAGCAGGCTTTAGTTATTGACTTGGGCTCCATTTGAATTTCTAGTGGGTGGGGCTATTGATGTCCCGTGACCTGTAGTTTAATTAACAGTTTCCCCTGACGGAATAATCTTGTTGTGAGCCGCGATAAGTTCGTTTTCTGCGCCCCAATGTAAACAGACGACAACACCCGTCCAACGGAATCGATTTCGCTGCGCTCGGGTTCTCGATTCCTTGCGATCATTCGTTTTATCCGCCTACCAAGCCATTCTTTTGCTTTTCCCAGGATCCCAAATTTATTCCTGATTGCTAGCTGCCACTGTTGATCAGGGGAATTCCTCGCTCAAATTCATATACTAACAACTTGTGCAAAAGCGATCAAATCTGCGTACAGACGCCTCCAGACTATCGATAATCAATTTATGCGTTAGATAGATTTGATTTACTGTTCCAAACCCAGTTTGCTCCTAGAGGTTTTTTCTACGCACGCACGCACCCTCCTATCAATGACGCTCGGGGAAATGGAGCTCCGCAACAGGCTTCCGACTCTTATGGAGGTCCTGAATAGGAGGACTCTCGCTCCCGTCGACTTGTTTTCATTCTATATCTACATGAGGGACCAACAATGCTCTGTCGATTATCTAGATTTTTGGTGGGTTTCCCAACATATATTCGCTACAACAATTGGGTCCAGAGATGCTTATTTTGATGATAATCTACTAGGCTAGATGTTTCGCAACACATGTCGCTATGTCGCCATTATGTTCGGGAACTACGCCGCTCCGTTCTTCTCGATACGCCGGAAGCGGAGAAGGGTGGTAGCCTACGGTCATCCGATGCCTTCGAAAGTGATGATGCCGGGGCTGGACCGTCGGGTTACGACAATGGAGAACGTCGGAATCGCGATACAAGACTATCCGCTTTCCTACGATCTGAGGGCCAAACATCAGGGCAATCAGTCCACAGCAACAATTCCAACCAATCACCCCACCGAACTCAATCGAGCGATCGGCCATCCCGACCTAGCAACTTAGACCCCACTCATACTCTTGGCAACAGTTCCAATTCTCCTGGACATACTGTCGCTCGAGCTGATATCCGTGCGAGTGCGGAACGGATTTTGTACACCTATCTCCTCCCCTGGCTCGGAAC
>NW_001813976.1:1528475-1530665 GCF_000149585.1 Histoplasma mississippiense | reverse complement strand
CCTTTTTTTCCCTTTTATGTTTACAGTGTCCAAATTAGGAAAAAGAGCCCTTGGCGAATGTCTAAAGTAGTATGTATCGTGCCACATGTTCTGGAACATGCTCTAGAACAAAGTAAATAATAAATAAAGTTCCTAATCCTCTGTCATCAATAGATCGAGAGCACCTTCGTGATATCGAGTATGGTTGTATATCTCTAAACCTCCTCACTACATCGTAAATTGCACGCCTTGATAAGGGGTACCGGAAGCAGGAAGCTTTCATAATACCGTAGGTCTCATTGAAGGTCAAAAAAAGAAAGAAGAAAAGCTAAACAGCCAATTTATCGGCTTCCCAAAGCCAAACGGCGTTTCGCATGACGTGTCGTTTCGCCCATGCCACCAAGACCTCCATTAGCACCCATGCCCGGCCCATCCACATCCATGCGCCCAAAGCCTCGATACCTACTGTCGACACCACAATCATTGAGCTCGCGTTTACTCCCACTACCACCACCACCCGCCATTGCAGAAAAATGCGAGCGAAGACTGGGCCCGCGACCACCGCCGGAGAACGACAACGAATGCTTAGACCCCGCGCCGGATCCAGAGCTTGAGCCTGCTCCCGCTCCCGCTCCCGGCCCCGCCCCGTCGTCCTCATCACCATCACCATCCCAACCAGCAACACTGCGCTCAACGCGAGAGGCCCGATCCTTCTCCCTCGCTCTCCGTTTTTCAGCGTCGGATTTTATCTTCGCGATCTCCGTTTCTATGCCGCTCACTACATCACTGCATCGGGCTTGCCATTCTGTCAAGATCGATATCATGGGGGCGATGGATTGGGGCTGTACGTCGCGGAGGGGTGCGGTCGATGTTACGTGGATGAATGCGGGGTTCGTGGCTGGAGAGATGCGCGCGGTTATCAGGGAGGAGTAGATGGCTTTCGTGACCAGGGATTCGAGAGCTGCGTGGTTGGGGAGCGAGAGGGCTTTCATGGCAATGGCGTAAGTGAGGGGGTTGTGGGATGTGGAGAGAGTGAGGAGGGAAAGGAGGCGGAGCTTCTCGGTTTGTTTGTCATTGAGTTGAGGAAGGTTTGGAGTAGCTATTGTATTGTTTAATTTTTTTTATTTTTCAATTGTATCAATTTCAATGTTCCTTGTGACGCTTGGGAGCCGCATGACTTACATTGATATTCTTCCCATGTTCCCCAAGCGAAGATCTCTAGAAGCGTGAGATGATTCCGGTATTCAGCCGGAGTGTCTGGAGAGCGCAATGATTGAATAGCTGGAACTTCGAGGAGTTCTGCGAATATGAATGTGTTTGGGGACGAGGTGGCATTCGTGATGATGTCGGTGATGTCGCGTGGGGTATTCGATGAAGCATTTGCCAGGTGAATGAAACGCTCAAGAGCTTCAACAGCCCGAGCATGTATCTTCTCCATGGGTGAAGAAAGTGATTAAATAACAATCGCTCTTCTTATTCCCTTTCGACTTCTTGTGTGTGTGAGAGTTTTTGTGCCTTTACCAATGCTCAGTCAGTAGTTGGTTGACTTCCAAGAAAGCGCTCAGGGCTTACTTCTTACTGATTAGCAACCTAGATCCAAAAATGCTGAGAAAGGCGCGACAAGAAGGAATTCCCCCCCAAAAGTGCCGACAGCATGCGCATGGAGGCACCTACTATCAAAGATATCAACATGTCCAGGCTGGATGTATCCATGTAGTAAAGGTCACATGATCATAAGGGAAGGTTTGCTCTGTTTGCACGATTTATATCAGCTACTCGTCCATAACATCTCTTGGGTCCTTGGTTGGAAAAGCTACTACTTTCAAATCTCCCTGGATTCATTATCCGAAACATTTGCGAGAGGTTGGCGGTGGCGCTGACCATGGCACACGCCTCCTGTGTCCATTTGTTTGGGGGCCGCTGGTGTAATCGAGCTCCTTTTGCCCCAGTGCCCTCACAATTAAATCTCCCCTTTAGTTGCACGTAGACGAAGAGAAGTCTTGGGGAGAAAGACATGAATGATATCCTCTACTCTATCTAGTGTCCATCCATTCATCCAACAGCTGAGGGGCAGGTGGCCGTCACAGCATACCCACTCGTATCTACGGCGTATTTGTATATTATCCATCCAGCACAGGCCATACCAGAGCACGGAGTACTTCCAAGGCCGAGGCCGTTGGTTTGTAAGCAAGCCAGCCAATTAAGTTAGCA
>NW_001813976.1:1515960-1527036 GCF_000149585.1 Histoplasma mississippiense | reverse complement strand
GAAGGCTGTTCTAATTTCTTCGTGCCTTAATCAGCTATTCCCCAACCCAAGGGTCGGGATCAGACGAATTTAGTTGGAAGTTGTTGAACAAGCAGGATACAACGCTCTTTTAGTGGAGTCCGATGATAGCAATGCTCAACTTGAATCCCTCGCAAGACAAAGGAAATACACGAGTGGCGGAAGGCGTTTTGGTTCTCGTTTTCCTTCGCAGTTCCCGTGATGGTGATTAGCATGCTTCTTCCGATGTATCTTCCTGCAATCGACATCGGAAACTTCGAGCTCATACCTGGCTTATTTTCTGGTGAAATCATCTGCTTGCTTCTTACCATTCCTGTTCAATTTGGTGTCGGGAAGCGGTTTTATATCGCGTCATTCAAATCCCTCAAACACGGCTCCCCGACAATGGATGTTTTGGTCATGCTTGGTACCTCCGCTGCATTCTTTTTCAGTATTCTCGCAATGTTAGTCTCGATATTCTTCAAGCCCCATTCTCGGCCAATGACCGTGTTTGAGACCAGCACTATGCTTATCACATTTATTTCCCTCGGTCGGTGGCTGGAAAATCGAGCTAAGGGCCAAACATCCCGAGCACTATCTCGTTTGATGTCCCTTGCTCCTTCTATGGCAACTATATACGATGACCCCATAGCCGTCGAAATGTTAGCTGAAAGCTGGGGTTCTGTACCGCTTTCGGCTGAGAAGGATAAGACTATTGCTGCAGTTTCGACTGTTCAGAAGACGATCCCTACGGAATTAATCCAGGTTGGCGATATCGTCTGCCTCCGGCCAGGAGATAAAGTTCCAGCAGATGGTGTCGTCATTAGAGGTGAGAGCTATATAGACGAGGGTATGATTACCGGTGAGGCTATTCCCATCCGTAAAATAAAGACTTCAAAGGTCATGGCTGGCACTGTGAATGGCGCTGGCTGGGTTGATTTCCGGGTCACGAGAGCCGGTCGAGACACACAGCTGAGCCAAATAGTCAAATTGGTCCAAGATGCACAAACCAGTCGTGCTCCTATCCAAAGAATGGCTGACATAGTGGCTGGTTATTTTGTTCCAGCCATTATCACCCTTGGGCTCATCACTTTTTTTGGATGGATGATTCTTAGTCATATTCTTCCAAATCCACCTAAAATCTTCGTTACTGAAAATCCCGGCGGGACATTCATGGTCTGTTTGAAACTTTGCATATCGGTTATTGTTTTTGCTTGTCCCTGTGCCCTTGGTCTTAGTACACCCACAGCGGTTATGGTAGGCACAGGCGTTGGTGCTGAACATGGCATCCTGGTCAAAGGGGGAGCAGCCCTGGAAGCAGCAACCAAGATAACGCATGTTGTATTCGACAAAACGGGCACCTTAACGATGGGCAAAATGAGCGTATCGGGGACTAGAATGGACTCTACATGGACCTCCAATGATTGGCGGCGTCGCCAGTGGTGGTTGATCGTTGGGCTTGCTGAACTGACCAGTGAACACCCTATTGGCAAAGCCATTCTTGCAAAGGCCAGGTCAGAAGTCGGGGCATCAGATGAAAACCCTCTCGATGGCAGTGTAGCCGATTTCGAAGCGTTAGTCGGAAAGGGGATTTCGGCGATTGTTGAGCCCACTTCAAATGTCAACAACGTTCGTCATCATGTTCTTGTGGGCAGCGCACGCTTCCTTCGTTCCAGGGACATAAATGTACCTCAATCAGCTGAACCAGAGCCCGGTTCCTCTGAATTCGCGACCTCAATAGCTGTTCGGCCAAGAAAAGATAGCGAACATGTTGCCGGGTCCACTCTAATTCACGTTGCTATCGACGGCAAATATGCTGGTACTATCACTCTTCAAGATACGCTAAAACCAACGGCGGCAGCCGCCGTTGCTGCTCTCCACCGAATGGGTCTCACCACGTCCCTCATAACGGGCGATTCCCTTTCCACCGCCCTCGCCGTTGCATCTTCTGTAGGAATCCCGGCCTCGTCAGTCCATGCATCTGTCAGCCCTTCCGAAAAACAATCCGTCATCGCGTCCCTTCAAAAAACTCCCTCATCTATAGTTGCCATGGTGGGAGATGGCATCAACGACTCTCCCGCCTTGGCCACTGCATCTGTCGGCATCGCCCTCGCATCTGGCACAGACGTTGCCATCGAGGCAGCAGACATCGTCCTCATGCGGCCCGATGATCTCCTGTCCGTCCCCGCAAGCCTTTGTCTCTCCCGCTCGATCTTCCGCCGCATCAAACTAAATCTCCTCTGGGCCTGTATGTATAACGCCATTGGCATCCCTTTCGCCATGGGCCTCTTCCTCCCCTTTGGCGGAATTTCGTTACACCCAATGGCTGCAGGAGCCGCCATGGCTGCGTCAAGCGTCAGTGTCGTTGTCAGCAGTTTGCTCTTGAAATTTTGGAAGCGGCCTAGTTGGTTAGACTCCCAGAAGTTGGAACGTGAAGCTGAGCTGGGTCTAATTGGTACTAGCGGCCTGAGTCGTGGTGGGCGGGGATCGTGGTGGAAAAAGAGCCCTTTTACGTCCGATCAGACTCGTCGGGGTCGACGGACTTTTGCTTGGCTAGTTGCGCTTGGTTCAGACGCTGTGATGAGCCTTACTGGGAAGCGGAGAAATGGCACTGACGATGAAGGCTACGTTCCTTTGAGGCCTGTGGAGCCTGTTTCTGTATAGTGTGTTTCTTTTCTTTTGTTGGGTTCTATTCTCGTTCGCGAAACGTTTCGTTGTAAGTACCTTCTAAATCTTCTACTACCAGGTCCAGGCATTTTTGTTTGCTGTCATATTTTCTATTATACATTGCCTCAGATTTCTCCTTGCTTTTGTTCATGTGAGGCACTTTTCCCCTTGTGTTGGTTCGATTATTTTTACCAGCCTATGTTTTCCTTCCCTCTGCAAATACCCCTCGTCGTTTTCTACTTAACTTAGCCTTTTTTGGATTCTGTATCTTCTTTTCGTTTTTCTTTCATTCTTGCATCCATTGGCGGCTTAAAGTAAATTCATGAAAGAGATATTTTTGTTCAGTTATTGTCCATGGCTTCTATCTAATATTGTAAATAATCCGTGATTTCCTTGAGCACGCAACAACTATCATCTACGGGTAGCCAATTATCAGAACAAGTATCTAAGATACTGGCAAAAGAATGTAAGAGTAATGCAATTTTACATCTACGCGAGAATTTTCGGTTTCAATCTTGGTTAGTTATCTATTTCCAAGGTATTTTTGGATCTTATGAGTTCTACCACGAAAATGCTTACCATAAGAATGAAATATTTGAGATCCGTCCCCCTTCCCCAGAGAACGTATTCGGTGCTAGAAAAGAGAGAGAGTAAATTAAGGTAGAAATCCAGAAGATATTCAGAAGATATTGAATTTGTCTGTCCACATACACGGACAGATATTGTCTGATTGTCTGTCTGATAACATATGTATGTTGTGGGTGACGATTAAACCAGGGTTTTTTTTTTTTTTTTTTTTTTTTTTTTTTTTTTTTTTTGGAATCCAAGTGAAATAAAAACCAAGAATCGTGGACAAAGCTGAGTGATTCCGGGGCAGATAAAATAATAAGTCCTGACGTGATCATATAGAACGGAAAAATTTTCCAAAATAAAAAAAAAAAGAAATAAAGGATGTATATACCAAGCCGCTCAAAACTCCCCTGTCATACGGTACCTTAAAAAAAAAAAAGAAAGAAAGAAAGAAAGAAAGAAAGAAACGGCATTCTGAGATGAACGAGGAAGCCCTTAAAGGTTTATATCTGGATTGACGATATTCCCGGCCTAGCTGAACCACATTCAAATCGTGCTCGCTCGAAGCAAACGTCTTGAACTTCTCCCTTCCCCTCTCCATCATTCACTTGCCTTCTTTGGTGGCGGGGGGAAATACATGGTCGCCTGACTCTGAACTTCTGCTCCTGCGTTTCCATTCGGCGGTGGTGTTCCATTTGTTGTAGACCCACTCATCTGCGGTGGTGTGGGGCTCTGCGAAGGTGAAGGCATGCTGAAGTTTTTCAAATGGGAACCATTCGGCATATCAGGAGGAAGGAAATGGTTTCGTAGGGGCAGGTCTGTGGTTCCACCGAGACGGTTAAAGGCTTGGGTACGAGGCGTCATTGGCGGGAAACCAATGCCCCCGGGAGTCATGGGTGTGTGCATAGAGTAAGTGGGAGATTTCAGACTTTTTAGGTCTTCGAGTTCCTTACGCCGCTCGAGGCGCTGTCTTTGCTTTTCGCGGATCTCTACAGTGGGGAGGCAAGAATAGATAGCGTAGACGCTGTGGACGATGAAGATTGCGCTAAGAAAGAGGTCAGCGTTAGTGGGGATTACTCCTTCTTGTACTCTCTATGCTTGAAGTGAGGAGGACACCTCAACTCAGCAAACTCAGCGAGTGGCCAGTGACGTACAGCATTAACACAGTGCAAGCAAATGATGCCTTTGCTTGCCGGCAATAACCAACATTGGAACGACTCTTAGCGACGTTGCAATTCTTGGTGAGATACCATGGCGCGCCTGGTTGCGGGCGTTCGGGGTCGGACATGTCGGGAGACGCTTGATATGCGATTGAAATAGCATAAATAATGGTCAATCCTATGTGCACAAGTACGGAAAGTGGAGGATAAAAGACGTTCAAGATGAACATAGGTGCCTTGACGAGCATGAGAAACAAGCTCAACACCGATATAGTTAGGTTGAAGTTTGTAAGACTAAAATTTGACATGATTAGAACCACGATATTCTCAGCATGGATTAAATAGCTTACCCAATAATGGGTAAACTCAAAGGCTATTAGACATACAATTGACTCCAAGGCTTGGGTGTAGTGTATGGGCGATAGTTTGCAAGAGTGTAAATCTCGTCTTCCGGGCCGCTATTGAAACCATTCTGAGCGCCATCTTTCCACAGTCTTGTTCGATATAGATCTGGCGCTGCGATGCCGAACAAGGCGAGGATCGCAATGGTGATGGGGAGTTCGATCCCGAGTAAAATCTTGAATAGGATGGGTGGTCGATACTTCCGAGGTAGATACCACAGCATTATGACTCTTTAATATAGAGAATAAGTAGAAGAATAGGAAGAGTAGCGGTGGCGGCGATTGAGCGAAGGATTCAAAGGACGGCGCCCAGAGCAAATCCCAGATGTTAGGATTGATAGGGATTAATTATTTATGAGGTTTCCAGTATGGATGTGGAGTAGAATATAGTAGTAGACAAGTGTGTGTGTGTTATATCTTCAAGCCAGGCCCGCTGGCAGGAGTTTCATTTCAACTATTGTGTTCACCGGTAGTGGTGATGCATGAAGAAATCGAAAGGAGTACGGAAGAGGGAGAGAAGTGAGAAGGGAGATGGCAGGGTCGGACAGAAAAAGAAGGGAAAGGAACAGAGCACATTCTGTGTATTTAGGTACTCTTCTGCTCTGGAGGGCATGCAGAGCTGCTCGATCCAATCCCTCGTCGTTGTTAGAGGGATGGGGTCATGTTTTCTCGCCAAGGTATACCCGCAGCATCTAGGGACTGAACGGACGAATAATCAACTCCCCTGAACACCATCAAGAGGAATCAGATCAACCCACAAGGCCATGGCCGTGTGTCCGGCGAGGGAGACGAGAAGGTCAAGCTTGTGCTGAGCGACAAGCTGCCGCCGGACCCATGGTTGGGTGGGGAAAAGAGGCACCTGCACAACCATGCCCAGGGTGTTGCGGCGAAAGTAGAGCAGGCACTCAGCCTAGCGTTGGTGTGACGATTTGGCCCGATGGCCAATGGCAGACCAAATACTGGGATCTTACTGCATGCCATCACACGCTACCCAGAAGTGGCCAGCGCCCATGTAGCGCAAATCAGAGAGCCAGCCTGTGATTGACCAGTTGCAGAAATGGGTTTCAATGAAGGAGAATCAGTTGTTTGAATCATTGCATGGAGGTATCAGGGATTCAATATCTCATCACAAAGTCGCAGCTGGCGGCGCATACTTGAGTGTCGAGCGTAGGCTGGATGTTGCGTATTTGTTAGTATTCTTTGTTCGTTTGTCTCCGATGATAAAGAGGAGAATACAATGACCGATGCTTAGACTCTGCAGTCCCATGAACAACGGATACCCCCGCACCAAGATAATCCAACAAGTGCTCTGTCCTGGTGGAGTCAGCTCAACTCAAGAATCCTGAGCGGTGATAGTAATATCTTACGCTGGGTATGTTGGGACAATGATTACATACGAAAGTGGCAGCCATTGATGGCTTATCTGTCTTATCAAACCAGGAGAACCTCAACGTGCAAGCGATTGAAATATTTGTAGGATTAGGATCATAGCTTGAAGTCAACTCATCGATATCCATTCAGTATAGTTACACGTGACCTTCCGACTCACCCACTCGTTCCAAGTGTCCATTGCATTCCCGGGGAGATTGACATTATCGCAGTACTGATATGAAACACTGGTTTGTATCCTCCTTTTTAAATCTGTCAAGCCAGTCTCTCCAAACCCAATGTATGACGTTTCGGTCGTATACCTGCGACAGTTTGGGACATGTCCACCAGCATTCCACATGAGCTACGTACGGCGCAAGAACCACGCCAGGATATGCTCTATAGAGTCCGTCTATCAAGCATAACACAGGTGAATCCTACTATCCGCATCTTGCGGTTGGACGTAGGACGAGGTCCGACTTACTACCATAAAGATCAGAAGAATGAATGCGAAGTATGCTTGAACCCCACCCTGCCAACTGTACTGGTAGATTTTGATAAAACCATTTTTAATGTATAAGATGTGTTTCAAACCACCAAAATTACCTCTATTAAATATTAAATGAAAGAAACCTTCCAACTATACAGTCCAATCAAAACCAATCAAAACCATTCCACTTCCTGGCCGGCCAATGGCTCGATGTCCATGTCCCCTCCGTCCCGCAAGCCGGTGGCTTCACGATAACCTCCACCCCAAGCGATGCATTGCCACTGAAAAATGATAGCAATAGCAACGAAACGACAGAATTTCCATACATAGAACTTGCTGTCCAAGAATCGCCATCAAACCCACCGGCTGCCTGGCTCTGGCGGCCTAAGGATGAGATTCTTGGACAGGAGCTCGCAGTAAGGGTTGGGGGCAGTTTTATCTGGCCACCCCCTGATATTCCGCTGGAAGATATTGGGAGAGTGGTGTTTGTGGCGGGTGGAGTTGGGATTAAGTACGTATGAAAATTTTGCGGCTTTAATAAAATGCATGCGTTACCCCAGTCAGGAGTGAAATAATCTCCAAAATGACCCTGACCCTCTCCAAATCAACCTCTTTCCAATCCATATCATATTCGAAAAGCCGGAGGGGGTTTGGGAATGACAATGAACAAAGCATGTCAACGTACAAAAAAAGATCATAGATACCTTTTGGCTAACCATCCTCGTATAGCCCATTAATCTCAATGATATCACATATCTTCAAAGACCCCTCGAAGTTACCGCACTCACCATCCATTCATTTACTTTACTCGACCAGATCCCCAACCCAACCCGGGCCTGGTGGTGACATATCAAAACACCTAGACCAAGTCCTCTTCTTTCCCCGGCTTCGCAACATTCTCCATTCTCAACAGTCACAGTCACAGCCACATCCACATCCACAGCACCGGCGCCAGCATCAACAAGACGACCGGTTCCTCCGCCTTCAGTTCCATCTCTATATCACAAATCTCCACGAAATGCCCCGCAATCCGCCAGCCGATTTCTCGTTGTACAAGCGTCGCATCAAGACGACTGATCTGCATGAGGTCATTGGTGGAAAAAGAGAGGCCATTCGAAACGCGTACCGCTCAAAAGGCCGTCGAACGGTGTGTTATATCTGCGGACCACCTGATATGACGGATGAGCTGGTTGCAGGTGCAGAAGAGGTCCTTGGGGCTGGGGTCGGGAAGGAGAGGAGCGTGTTTTATGAAAAGTGGTGGTGAATTGTTTTGTGGGAGGAGAGGAGAAGCATTGATTTCTCTTCCTCCCCATGTATTTTCAAGTTGTGGGGTAATATCATGGATGTTTCGTCTGCATAGGCGAAATGAGATATTAGCAGACCCTTTGATAGGGACCTTAATAATGGTAATATTTCTTCGGCGAATTTATTGCTTCAATAAAGCAAGCTAGGCATGTAACGAAACTCGATGATGGGAATGCCAATAAGAAAAAGTGGAGTGAGGGACATTGGGTCCGCGTGAAGTTCTTCAGGCCTTGCATAGTTTTGAAAGATTATACCCAAAACCAATGAATGATACTTTGTTTCCCCACGAAAAAGAGAAATTTCCCAAAAACCAAAACCAAAAAATATGGAATATAACTGAAAGTGCCCAAGCAATTTCAACATCGGTGGACCCGCTCGGAAGGAAAACCTGAGTAAAAAACAATAAATACCTAAACGGTTAGAGAAGTAGATGTGATATTGGCCAAGCAGGAAAAAAACCCCAGAGTAAAGCAAATACGAAACAATTGGGATATAAACACATATGGATGGGGTAGGATATAAAAGCGTATTATTATCTCCCAGCAAAAACGAACACAACAAATTGTGTTAAAGAAATTATAAAAAGAACAAAATGAAAATGAAAAGAAAATGAAGATGAAAATGAAAGACCTGAAACCTCAAAATCCCAACGCCTCCGGTTTTTTTACACATGCCGCGCCTTTTTTATTTTGTAAATTATAATGTGAAACATAATAAAACGAATAAAGAAGGGGATGAAAAGTCAGTATCTAATCGGACTGGACCACTTTACCACCGTCCACAATCATCATCTCGTTGATTTTTGATGCCGTGTCGCCATACTCAAGCCGCTTATAGGTCATTATTCTCGCGGAGTTCATATTGATATCGAAGAATCGGACTCGTCGGATGTAGCCACCGTATCCACCATAGCCACCAAAGCCGGCGCCACCGGCGTAGCACATCCACAGTGACGGCTGTGAATATTCATTCCGTGATAGCATACAGTAGTCATTTACATGATCGCTAAAGGAGAGGATAAAACAAGTTAGGGCGAAGATCGGTTATAAATTGAACAAAACAAAGAGCTAACTCATGGTTGATGACGGTGGATGACTTACTGGGCCACAGCTTACAACGACAACATTCTCGCTAACGAGGGCATCTCTAAAGCCCGAATTAAATCTTGGAGCTGTTGACGGTTCCGTCCAATTACCATAGAAGGCGCTGTTTCTGTCTCTGTATTCTGGAAGTGGAATGTGAATGAACGCTAAGTTCATATGGATATAGCGGTATTCGCGGTGGGATTTCTGAAGTCTCTCTGAGCTAGACTTGAACCATTCGATTTGGCTAGGTTTTATCCAATCGTACCCACGGTATCTGCGCTCATCCGGAGAGTAACTGTGCGTATCGAGAAGATAAAGGCTTAACGCGGAGTGAGATGAAGTATGGTCAAGAACTTCGACAATATAGTTGCCCACGCCATCGACATCGACTGGGCCAGGCTCTGATAAAGAGTACGGTAATTGTTGCAGGAGGGCCATAGACTGTGATCGATCAAGATTGCCCTCATCATCATGGTTTCCGAAGATAGCGGCATACGGAATACGACGCTTAACAAAAATATCAGCGAGTTTGAATATCGCAGTTGCCGCATCTGGTGCAGTATCGCCGTTGACTTGGTCACCGGATATAATGACCAAGTCAGGTTTCTCTTCGTCGAGCATTCTTTCAAGGAATTCCAGGGTGCGAGGGTCCGCTTCACATTTGCTCTCATCTTTCAAATGCGGGATTGGCTCCCGGCATTTTCCCAAGCCTGTACTCAAATGCAGGTCCGACGCCTGCATTATCTTGAATCTCCCATCTTTTCGAATTCTCGGAGGCGGCCGTTCAAGCTTGGCAGGTGGACCTCGTCTGACAGACAAACGCGCTTCACTTTTAGTATCCAGCAAGAGAGGCGTATCTTTCACTTCCCAGCCCGTTCGGGGATCCGCAGCATCGGCACCGAAAAGGACATCCAATGAGGTAATAACCTTCTGCGGGTCCCCTGTATGACTTCGGTCTGTTCTCAAGAGCCAAATACCCGCCGGCCTTGCTTCCCACTTCTTATCCGTACCGGCACCAGGATCAACTCTGCCAATTTTTAGGTCAATAACAACCGAATCTGTCGGAAGAAGATCCTCCTCTTTTTTTCTTTGTATGTGCATATATGCGCTCGACGTCCAGCTGGTCCCCAGGTATAAGTCCTTCTCGATGCGATGCCATACCTCCGGGTCGAGCGTACAACTTGAGAAAATGTTGAGGGAAGAGCAAGTCGTGACAGTCACATCAGTAACAACAAGTCCCGGGTGATGGGCAGGCAAATGGTCATGGATTGCAGCGGGCAAGAATTCTAACTTGTAGTCGAAGATAAAGAGCAGAAGGAGAACAATCAACGCAAGTAAGCCTAGCTGAATCCCGGTTCGAACCTGGTCAAAAGATTGTCAGTGCACAACACCTCTTATTTCTTGTACGAAAAATAGACGCCAGCAACTTACAATGCGACGTGTCACCATGGTTTTTGCCAGCTAAATCAAATCAGCCCGCAAAATCATAGGGGAGAGGGTGCTGTCTATCCGTGAGCATGGTGCACTATGGTATATACCCCGGCGTTTTCGTTAGCGGCTTACCCTAATACTTTAGTGGGATGAATTTCACTGAATGAGTAATATATTATTAATACATGACACTCTGTGTTGTATCATCCATCTCACAACAACATAAGGTTATTTTCTATCATAAAAGGTAGAGATGAGATATATACTATATACACTGTATAGATTTTCAATTTTCAGCACCTCAAAAATTCAATTCTGGATCATCAAGAACCCGTGTAAATTGAAACGCGCACAAAACCACGACGACCCCCAATATAAAATGTTAGTTCATCACGGGGCCGTATTTACCATTATCCGTTCCCTCCTGGACCGGAAGGGCATCTTTTTTTTTTCTGGGAGCTTCAAGCAGCTAGAGACTCCGCGTAGAGTCATTCGGCTTTATATCTTTTCTCCCGTGATTATAATTTTATAGATTACAGCTGACTGGGATCCCAGGAGAAAAAGCTCTCCAAACGTTCTAACTTGGAATGGCAAGACTGGTT
>NW_001813976.1:1504249-1515658 GCF_000149585.1 Histoplasma mississippiense | reverse complement strand
GTCACGAATTGACTTATATACCGTCCAATTGAAAGCTATGTTTAATCAACGAGCAACTGCTGACAGGGTTCAAACCAAGGTGCGGTGTATAGGGCAACCCATCCTACGTTCGAAGACTACATAGTACGAACTCCACGTCTTGTAACGCCTGTATGTCAATATTAAGCCCATTAGCAAGTTCTCGAATGCCGCGATGATAAAATACAAAAATTAGCAATTTTTAATCTCGTTGGTCTAATAGATCTATCCTGCGGATGCCAACCTAATAGTGTCTCTCTTAGACATCCATGTCGCACCGCCGGCTCCGGGAGAAAGGCCAAAAGAGCCGCTGGAAATACTTGAAGCGGGAACAGGTCACGGATCATTGACATTACACCTAGCCCGGGCTATTAACGCTGCAAACTCATGTCCACCAAGGCGACCGCCTTGTTCACAGCGACATATACTCGAACTACCGGAAACCAAAAAGAAGCCCGCTGAGGAGAAGAAGGTGGTGGAGAAAGAGGATCGTGAAGCTCAAGCTGAGATTGAAGGGCTCCAACGCGAATGGGATGGATGGCGTGCGCAACGTAATGCCATAGTCCACACCGTAGAAATATCCCCACTCTACTCCCAACATGCAGAAAACATTGTCCGCGGATTCCGCCGCGGTATCTATGTAGGAAATGTCGACTTCTACGTTTCCAGCGTTGAGAAATGGATCAAGGAGCAAGTGACGCGTCGTTCGACGAATGAACGGTCGCCGGGCCCTTTCTTGTCTCATGTCGTTCTGGACATGCCCTCTGCACACCTGCGGATCCCGCATGTCGCCCCGATCATGAGAGATGATGCGGTCCTGGCTGTTTTTATGCCGAGTATAACGCAGCTTGGGGACTGCGTGGATCTTATTTTGAAACAGAAACTGCCGCTTTTTCAGGAAAAAGTCGTGGAGTTAGGTCCTGGCATTAGCAGTGGGAGGCTCTGGGAGCTCCGGATGGCGACGAAACGGAGTTCCAATGACACTCTAAGTCAAGAAGCCATTGCAGAAGAAATGTCCGATGAGTCGTCTGAGAGTGTTGCTGATACGGAGGTAGAGGCTTTCACCAGTCTGTTAAAGAGAGAGAAGATAAATGGAGATGAGGTACTCATCTGCAGACCTCAGGTGGGGGCGAGAATTGCAGGTGGCGGATTTGTAGGGATATGGAGGAAAAAGAAAGCCTAGGTAGCGCTCGGTTGATCTCAATCATATATAGATTAGGTTCGCACGAAAGATCATACATTGCAGGTGAGCGATGGAAATATACTACATGAGAGACAATCCCTGGCAAATGCTCATTCCCTACTCTGGGAAACCCTGCTTCCCCTTATAATTTCGCCCTGGACGCGTTGGGTCTCGCAGGACCCTCACACCGTTTGAAAATCCACTCAGCAACGTCCTTCGCCAGAGACTCCTTGACTCCATCTGGCTCACTATGGAGCTTATGATAGGCACCCTCATAAGATATGAATGTCTTATCATCAGACTCTAATCTCTCTACAAAACGCTTGCTGGCCTCGTAACTATTAATCTCATCCGCTGAGCCATGGCATACCCAGATAGGTAGCTTGTATTTGCTGTTTTTCCCAGCCTGCTCGCTCTCCAACCATAATGCCCGATCCATCATTCCAGCGATCCCTTCCAATGTCCCCGTATCGTGACAGAGAGGATCCCGCCTCCACTCCTCACAAATGCGCTTATCTCTTGACATCAAATATTCATTAAGAGGTGTTACAAGCTGGAAACTTGGCATGATCTTTGACGCCATTCTACCCAGGAAGACCGTAAGGTTCCACGGTCGTGTGCTGGGATGAAGCGCAATAAGAGGTGAATATGCTAAGACTCCAGCAATGGGGGGTAGATCCAGAGACGAGTTAAGCGCATAGTAGAGAACCTCTGCACCGCCTTTACTGTGTCCCATCATAAACACAGGGGTCTCTGAATGTGAGGCATCGTGATCCGAAACGGTTGTCGATTTTATGGACTCGAAGATGCTGGTGACGAAAGAGTGGATATCGGACATGACAACCTCCGTTCCTCCTGTCCGGCCACGGCTTGCCTTATCAGTGACAGAGCGACCCCAGCCTCTGGTTAAGACAATGATTTTAGCGTTTGATTGCTTTTTTGGAATTGCACACTGTTTGTCATGGATATTCCTGATAAAGCAGCTGCCATAGTCTATACACCTTGTCTGCTGCTGAGGGGAACCAAAATCTCAAGCAAAGGAAAAAGGAAGGGAAGTGCTGATATACCGTTGGTCCACTGCTCTGATTTCAATCCCATAAGAAGCCAATGTGGGGAAGAGATCGTAGTAGGAGTTGCCTAAAATTTCGCATTAACATAGTCACTCGACATGTGAAGGCTGCTCTCTTTTCGTTTTATTATAAAGTCATCGAATTGGAAGGAGAGAGTTCAAAAAGAGACGAACATACAATGATCACTAAAGCCATGCACGAATGCAATAATAGCCTTTGGTGGTCCATCAGTCTGTGTACTTCAGTCAGCCAAGTTGAAACCACATGAAGGGACTAGATAATTTGGTTACACAAGGCGGTCAGGTCATACCTTCCACGTCTTGGTATACAACTTCACTCCATCGCTGGCAACATGCCACCCTTCTTCTGTTGAAACCATGTTTACAAGATTCTCGTATTCCGAACTAACAAACGCCCAGCAGGACGATTGAGCAGTTATTGCCTTGGATGGATAATTCCAAAGCTGTGGGGTTGTTGCGGCAGGAAACTTGCCCGAAATGCAGCTGAACTTGGAACCTTGGAATCTTTCTTAGCTTCCTTGATCATGTGCTTGTATACTATCTAGTCTGGACCTCAGGAGTATCTTACCTAGGAATGGGTTGGCGGTCTTACCTCGCCCTCGCCATAGATATTTATCAATTGTCATTAATTTGCTTCCAAGAGCAATACTCCCTACCAGCATAATTGCGAAGCGAGGACGGTGAACCCGCTTGATAGACCTGGTTTGACACAAACGCCACCAGCATTACTACTTAATTACATCTTCTACTCAAATCTTCAATTTGCTGCTTGCGTCTTTAGCTTCTATTTATATTTTCAAGTAAACCCTCTTCTTTCTTCCGTTCTTGACTATTCTCAGATATAGATATAGCTGTTTTCACATACAGAACTGAGCAGCTAGAAGCAACGATATTGAGATATTAAACTGTATAATATTCTGATCTATTGTAATGAATACAGATATCTCAGATAATTCAACCAGCAGCATCTCTACTGAAAATAGTAGAGACTCTTAGATACTCAGTATTTATGCTAGGGGTAGCCTGCACGCTGCTAAATCCCAGGGGCAAATGAACCATTAATTCCATATTTTCTTAGCTGGGGGGTAACCCCTCCAGACACTCATTATAGAGGATGCAGTGTCTAAAAGTCATAGTAAGAGATAAACAGAGAGAATCTGGAATTTAAATAAGAGAGTATACAGTTAGTGAATAAACAGTTAGTTAGCTATCACAGTTGAACGTGGTTAATAAAAAGTTGAACATGGTTAATTTTTCGGCCGAAATAACCTTCGGCGTGGTTTTGACCATAAACCATGTTAACCCCCCCATTAGAACTACAATAACATGGCAGCCAGACAGCCAGTAAAGGACAAGATAACTCCTAGCTCAAGAAGTGCAGGCTTATGGCAAGTCCATTTTGGCAGCAGAGGTAAATTGATAACTTGGTAAAGGGGTTCGAACAAACGAAGTTGACGCTGTAATTAGAC
Source organism: Histoplasma mississippiense (assembly GCF_000149585.1). NCBI lineage: Eukaryota > Fungi > Ascomycota > Eurotiomycetes > Onygenales > Ajellomycetaceae > Histoplasma > Histoplasma mississippiense. The sequence goes on along the minus strand of NW_001813976.1, from coordinate 1,511,898 downwards.
GATAATTCTATAGAACTAACTCCTGAAGCATTCAGGATAGGATATCTGAGCTTGTACCGACATCAACGAGCCGCATTCCATGTCGCGTTGGGAAGGAGGGAACTTACTGCTGTAGCCCGAATAGCCGCTTTTAAATCGCGGTACTGTGAGTCTGACACCATCCAGCTCTATCAATAGGCGCAAACGTGTGCTTGTGGGTTGTAACCTCTGGCGCACCCTTCGTTGAATCGTCCTCGGGTGGCAGTCTCAAAAATGATGGCCCTTGCATCCTAGCAGTATATCAGCCATCGCCCCTGTCTCCTAACTTGGAATTCCACTTGCAGATAGTTTGTACGTTCCAGCGTAAAAATACTATCATTTTGATGCTCAACAGCAATCGACCGAGAGCGAGGCATTAATGCCTCAAGGAAGGCGATTAGCAATTTTTGGAACTTAAGCCACATTTATCTGAAGCGCGGTTCAATCCTGGTGCCTACTGTTGGAATCACATAGGCCAATAATAGCGACTGGCCAATAATTCATGGGGTGCGGCGGCAGGAAGAGAGGCGGTAAATTGTTAGTTTGTTGCGCCTGTTGGGACCAACCGTCGTTGATGAGGGTGCAGAGTCAGGTGACCTGGTGCCTGAACCAGCTTTCCCGCGTTCGGGGGAGACGCGACCAACAGCATCTTTCAACTAACAGCTAACAGTCGGTGATCATGGGGAGATTGCGTGCAACAAGAGCACGAATCTCAGCGGGAGTTTCAAATGGCTCTCTCTTCTTTTTTTTTTTTTTTTTTTGTTGTCCGCTGCTCTTAACGCGGGCTCTCTTTCCCTCGAGAAAGTGACCACAGCAATCCAATCCCAGCAGTTCACTTCGTCATTGCCATCTCGCGTTCAGCAACATGACCGTTGAACCGTCGAGCGGGGAACTTAAGCTGCAACTCGATGACTCCATTATCGGACAGTGGCTCTCAGAGCTACCAATGGATCACCCAGAGCGCAAGTCTACGTCGAAACCTCAACTACGTCGTTTCATTCACCACGACAAACCTATCAATCGGCTTGGATTCCTCGGAGCGGGCGCAGAGTCCTGTGTTTACCACATTGAATGCGAAGGCAAGTCATATGCTTTAAAGCTGGTATGTAGTGTACTTTCTTTTCATCCAAGCGTATTTGGCCCATTCTTACTGGTGAAATAATGCTGTTGGCATCACGGTTGCATCGCACAATCAATCTAATGGTATGCATTTCTACATGTCCAGGCTAAGCACTGGCCATATTATGACACGGATTTCCCCAACAGAATCAAGGCACATGAGAGGATGCTGATGGCTCCTTTCGTCCGTGAAGCCCGTGCTTTTGCCCGTCTCGACAGTGTTGGCGAAAATGGTATATGGGCAGTAAAATGCCATGGGTGGATCAAGCTTAATGATAGTCAGTTTAAAGAGTTGGGCAACAAGCATCAAATATTCTGTCGATGGGCTATCATAAAAGACATGATTCCTGATGAAATCAGCATGAATGATATCCCAGAAGTACGCCGCAAAATGCAAATAGCTCGTAAAGCTCTGCTGTGGCCTGGAGATGTCAAACCTGAGAATTATCGCGGTTCATTTATCATGGATTTGGGCAATACGATCACCTATCCTGAAATCCGCCGTTTCTGGTGGAATGCAAGACGCAGGGAGATATTTGCTGGTATGGATCGATGTTTTAGTAATTGGGAACCCTCTGATTGGGACGGAAAACCTGTCGATAAGTTTTTCAATGATATGCACAAGAAAAATGTGGCTGCCGCAAAAAAGCTGGAGGAGTGGTTAAAGAAAAAGCAAGATGAACAGGAAAACCAGGAGGAGCCATTTATACAATTACAGGGAGATGAGACAAATCGGTGGTTGAACCCTGAGAAGGAAGTCTAAGTTGTGTCGTATCCCTAATAATTTTTCATCAACTGGGAATAACCCGGTGGTCAGTTGTGAATGTTCTTGAGATATCCTCCAAAGTATAGTTGGCTTTTTATACTTCAATAGGTAATACTCTGTATTCATCTCTAACAAAAAGAAAATAAATCGTGAGAATTGGGCTATTCAACTAGGCCTGGGCGGGCAACCTGACATAAAAAGATGAGACAAATAACAGTGAAACAACAGAACTACAGAACTACAGAACTACAGAACAATAGAATAATAGAGCAATAGAGCCACAGAGAGAAGAAAAATGAAATGAAAAAAGTTAACATCAGAGCCATTGATCTCTGACACTCAATGCTGAAAGAAATGCAAAACTGAGTGCCTGCAGATTGTGGGTCCATCACTGAACTACCAAAAAAAAGATTCTCTCACTGACAATCACTGCTTTTGTTTGCCCTTTCCATTACTGTGATAACTCTCTCTGCCACTGCCATTGCTGGAAGCGTCGGGTGGCGGTTCATTGGGGTATTCTATCTCATGGTACTTTATTTCCCCTTCTATCACGTCCAGAATTTAAAATTTGCGGGTTTTGCTGCTCCAGACCCGAGTTCCGCGGTTTTTATATCGCCACTCATTAACCCCTTTGGCGAGATACATAAACATGTCCTTAGATTCGTCAAATTTCAAGTGTGCTATGTCTTCCATACTCAAATAGCTTCCCCTAGGCGGCGACCGCTCAGGGGGGAAAGGTCGCCGAGCTGGTGGTGAGGCAATGTAATTTGGCGAGGATCCTAATCGGCTGGGAAGAGATGATAGCGGACTCGAGAGAGAAGAAATGCTCTCATCTCGATTCTGAGGAGTAGACGGGCGTTGTGGAGTGTCCAGGAATGGAGGGGCGGATAGTCATGGCCAATATCTACGTCACAGCCGGCGCCTGAGAGCATGTGAATCCACCAAAGTGCAAGCTTCACAGTTAGCTTTTTTGGTCCACTGTTACTCCATGGGATGCTCTTGACTTCGACAGGTTGAATCTCGACACCTTCGCCATGGTCGTGATAGGATGACGCCGTCGAATAGCCCCCACCCCCCATGCCAATAGATGGCGAGGACTGGCGTGATCGCCCTGGGAATCCGTCATCAATGGACATTTGACCGATGGAGGGCGTTAGAGAAATGTTGCGTTGGTGCGACCGGGAATGTAAATGTTTTTGTTCCGAGGATTGGCGTGAATGCTGAGGTGATCTAGCGTCTATTTGCATTTGACTGGATGCTGACGAATGTGAGTCTTTTCGCTGGTGAGATCCGGACGACAATCCTCGGTTTGGAACAAGTCCCCGAGGCGACCGGTTCATTGCGATACCTGAGCCGACTTTCATCCGTGAGAATCGCATGACCACAACTTCTTCCTGAGTCATTAAGTATCCATATCGTGTCTGCCAGTGGTATTTATAGTACTTAATAGCTTGCGCGATCGGCTAATAGAAGCCCGCAGTAGAGCTATCTATGGTCGACTTTTATTTCTGCGCAAGTTTTGTTTCTCCGGGGCAGCGGTTGACGTATCCGGTCCCACGTTCAGCTTTGACGGCACCTGCCCAGTCCGGCAATGATTGTTTGTTTTCCTCGTCTTTACTAAGAAAACCGGAAGGCTGAGGTTGTCCAATTTTTGTTCTCCCGCCTCGTGTCATGTCGATGGCACTACTCACTCTCATTTCGCTCTGAGCCTGTACCAGGCCAACGCTAACCTGGGGGACTATAGGACGAGTCATTCGATGCTCAAAGGTATGTTCATTCCAAATTTCACTTTCGAGCTTGGTTAGGTCTGGGGAACATTTGGGAAGGGATGATCTCGGTTTGCGTAAAATATCGCCGTAACAAGCTAGAAGAGTATCCAACGTGAAATCATGCCACGGAGTTAGCTCAATGGTCTCAGAATATTGCTGAAAAGTCGGCCGGCCTATTAGAGAGTTTGAGCTGTCGAGTTCTGGGTTTGGCTCGGTAAGACATTCGAGGAGAGTGCAAGAAGTCATTATCCTTAGGGTTACTTGCGGTACTTTTGAAAATCCGAAAGGCGAAAGAGCTTCGTCGGGATAGATACTGAAGTGAAAAATCTTAGATTCCGTCGTGATCGGGAGGTTGAGAAAAATTGTGATTGGGCTATAACAGGAAGCGATCAAATTCGCGCTGGAGGATTTTCTTTTCAGGAAGGAACACTTGGCTTAGAGATGGCGTTGAAAGTGCAGATGCTTTGCAGGGGAATAGGTTGAAAATAGTACGTAAACAACTCTCAAATGTGATGACAACTTGAATTTTAAGAGTACAGCGAGTGAGACTGTCGATTGGAATAGACCCCTATTTATACACAATCTCTTACTTCTCAGAAAAGCGTAGGCCTGGTAGATCTTCTCATAGCGAACCACTGACATCCTTAGAGCCAGTGCTATTCTTGCTGCCGGCTGGCTCCCATTGAGATGGGAGTGAATGGAAGTGAGAACCTGCGTCCACCTCAAAACACTCCATGCGGAAAGGAGATGGTCGCTGGCTCCGGCATGATTGGAGAGCTTATCCCCACAGGTTCACGTCCCTGGTTAGGTCCAGAGATAGCGACCAACGAAACGAGATGTCTTCCACCTGTTAACAAAGCTGCGCCGCTCTGATACCATCGCCAGGGGTGAGGAGAGGGTAAACGCCAGACTGAAACAACAGCACTATACAAATTTCCAGCGATATCCGAAAAGGTTCGAATCCGATGGCCACGGGTATGATCGAGAATAGATCTGTTTTAAAAGCTATGGGGTAATAAGAAAAGTATTGGTTGTGGTGAATGGGTTTTGTGATGGCTCTCATGTGTCCAGGCGTATGTATGGCGCTTCACAAAACAACTAGACCGCGCTTAAAAGCAAGCCACATCCGAAGAGCCAGAAACCGACCAAATCGGGCTTCACTTGCTCCCGTCCTCCATCACGAAACATTCAATAATAATCAAAAAATTGCCATGTTGTATTGAATTGTTAAATATACTCACACTTATGTAGCGGGCGCATATGCACTGTCAGGTTCCCTAATCGTATACGCCGCTCGGACCTCCCCATCTAAATGCCCTTTGTCGCCCAATATTTTGACTTTTTAGCGCTCCAAACAGTGTCCCGCTGAGTCGCTGCAAGTAGTAACGAATACACAGGGCCCATGCTGTTGTTTCATCAGCCAGGCTTTTCAAATATTTCAAACGTCCCTGTCAACCCCGGTAAATAAACCCGGCTTGGCCATTAAAGAGTACTTATTTAGAAAGCCTCTTCTGTGACAAGAATCCTCTCGGGAGAAACCTCTTGTGAGGAAATGGCTCATGAAAGCAAATGCCTAGATCGCTTTTCCACACCCCGGTAAAACATCACATCAGGCGATGCAAACCAGCCAAATCACTGCTTGACGCCCTTCTGGTCCGGACCACGAAGGGCAAGGGCTTTTGGTGGGATTGACTTTGCGTGCTCCTAGCAACACTCAATGGATGTCTCACTGTCCTATTCCTTGTCAACTGATTCTCGTCCCTCCTGGAAGAACAAGGAGTGACAAATGGGAAAACATATACTGGACCAGTTAGCAAGGCCACCATTTTCGTAAGAACAGGCCATGACAGGTTAAAGAGAGGAGAATATTTCACCTAGAAATGACACCAAGCATGACCAGGTCATGATATTCTAAAGAATAGGGGATAACCAATGGCATCTGGCATGACCAGGCCATACTGATCTACGCTGTAGAGAATAGGTTTGTGCTTTAACCTCAACTCCTGGCACGAGGGCAAGTACTCCATCTATGACGTCATTTATGGCCCACCTTTTGGCGGCTGAACAAGGCCCACTAAAAGGCTGGTTGGCGTTTTGTGCGATGAAGCTCTCCCCTAGAGATTTTCCATTCGACCCATTTACTGTCCAGTTTGGTGGTTTACCCTCTAGCATCAGAGAGATATTGTTGAACCTGTTCTCAATCTTTTGTTGCAGAATCCGATGTTGTTGCTGCAGTCTTGAGCAATCTACTACGTCCGCCACAATACTTCCAACATTCTGAGGCATAAGTAGACCATAAAATTAAAAATGGCAGGGCTCTTGCCTCCCTACACGGAGGAGACCGCTAAGCAGAAAGTGCAGCGAGCGCAGGATCTCTGGAACTCAAAGTAGGTAGAACATATTACTGTCATAAATCTCCCTGGTATGGCAGCTATGTATACATATGACCCTGTACATATACCATATCATGGATAGTTAATTCCAATGTAGAAACCCACCCGAAATCGCAAAGGCCTACACCCCCACCAGCACCTGGAGGAACAGAGACCAATTTTTCAGCGGCACAGAGGCCATTGAGACCTTTCTGACCAATAAATTTGCGAAGGAGATAAACTACAAACTGCGCAAGGAGCTGTTTGCCTTCACGGATAACAGAATTGCAGTGCAGTTCTGGTACGAGTATCAGGATCTGGACGATAATATGAAATGGAAGCGGTGCTATGGGATTGAGCACTGGACGTTTGAAACCGAAGGAGAACATGCGGGGAAAATGCGGAAGAGGAACATGAGCGGTAACGATGTGTTAATTGGAGAGGGAGGAAATGGGGACGGGAGATGGTATGAACGAGTATGGCGATGAGTGGACAGCCGCATGAAGAGCGACAATGAAGAATACCCAGCTTGAGAAACACCAATGCCATCGCCATCAGACATCTTCCGGGAAGACAACATAGCTCCAAGGATTGGGCCGAGGGCTCGGCAACAGCCCATCCTATATACCCACTATGCCGTTGTAGATATTCCATGTTCTGATATACATTTATTAGGTGGCCTAAATTTTAAATGGCACAAAAACTGATATGCCCACTGAACAAATCACCCATGCTGAGTTTCAAGAACGGGAGAAGCCCTCTCCCCGCCACATTCAACTAGGTCCATCTATGAAACAAGTGTACATCTATAAATTTTGTGGAATCTTATGTTATCGATATGTTAACAGCCCGGAAGAGTAGATTAAACAGCCATTAGGCCCTTAATTTTTCTTACGCTCCAGGTCCGAACCAGACTTTTGCCTAAGTGGATAGAAGTAAAAAACTCTTTTGTTTAGTTCACTTCATGAGTGATAAGGTGTTTACTGAATGAGGAGAAAGAACAGTCCATAGTTTACGATGAGAATAACTAGCACCTCTTAAACAAAAGTACACAACGAAAATAGAAAAATGGGGGAGGAGAGGGGAAGGGAGGGAGGAAGAGGGAAGGTGGAAAACAGGGAGAACAAAAATACAGTATCCGAAGCGAGGGCTTCGTCATATATAGAGAAGGGAAGAGATCAAGAGAGGCGAGAGAAAAAAAAAAGGAAAAGGGAAGAACAAAAAACGAATAAATAAGAACCTACGTTGATAAGGAGAAAAAAGTAGGCCAAAACTATAGCAAGCCAGACACAACTCTTCCAGGTCAACCGCCCCCCAGACTTTCACACCCAAAACACCAACTCAACCCGACTGCTTTAACGACACGGTCATATAGGAGGGGAAAAGGCAATGCATAGAAGACATGGAGGTGGAAAAAGATAATTGTCGCCACGCCATCGAGAGTTTCCAAACAGACCCCGAGGAGAGAACTGAATACACGAAAATAATTGAACAGAGCCCGCAAAATAAAGGATACCACGATAATCGAAGAGTGAAAGGAAGGGGACATTGAAAACGAACCAAGATAAAAACCACAAGACTTTGAAAAAAGACACGCGAATATTT